>NC_137108.1:40363982-40963982 GCF_949357685.1 Gobio gobio | reverse complement strand
CTTAACAAGCTTGCAAAGTTTTATAGATCTCGGACCATAGGTGGCGCTATAACTGTTAAAAACCTTTTAAAACCATGTTTCCTATGGTAAAATTGCCTATATTGCCTGAAAATTGACTTTTCCATCTATTATTTCAGTGTTTAAAATCTTGCTAAATAAAACTTAATGTCTTTAGATGCTTGTGTGCTTAAAGGCCTTAAAGGCTTGAACCCCGCTAAATGCTGCTTGCAGCTTTAATTAGGGGTTCAAGCACGAAGTGCTGAAACCCTATTGTAATTGTAAGGGTTTTTATTATTATTATTCTCCGCTAAAACGCATCGTGCAGCCCAAACCGTAAAGGCTGGAGCATTGAAACTTTGTCAGATGGTAGCCCAAAAATCGAGGAGAGGTTATCAAATTATGAGCCAAATTGGCCTATAGGTGGCGCTATAGCAATCAATTGCGCGAAACTGCTCATAACTCCTAAACCGTAAGTCATAGACTCAAGTGTCTTATATCATTGGAAAGCTGAATACCTGACGTAAATAATGTATATCTCCGATTTCATTTCCGGTAGGCAAATTTTTCCGTCATTTTGAATTTTGTTGAAAAACTACTTTTGCGAACTAGTCCCTGGATTTTAACCCGATCGGAACCAAACCAGTGCAGAAATGTTCTCTGGAGTCTGAATATCAATAATTATCGAAAAAAAGTTGAAATTTCGATTCACGGTTGCTAAGGTGCGGAAAACGAATGTTGTGGGAGGAGCCTATTTTACTAAAATGGCTATAACTCAAGAACAAAATGAGATATCTTTACCAAACTTGGTACACATGTGTATGGGCTGAGTCTTTGGTCACGATAAAACAATCGCGACGATTGAACACTTGGTGGCGCTATAACACAAAAAAAACATGAAAATGGCTATAACCACCCGACCGCTAGTCCAATTGACTTGAAAATTGGTATGCAGTGTCTTGGTCCAAGGTACCATATATGTCTATGAGGACATTGGCGTATCTCAAAAAACATGGCCGCTATCGGCTAATGAAGTTTGAGCACCTCTAAGACAAGGTTAACGGAGGCCGATCGGAATGAAACTCGGTGGGCATGTTTGACTCATGGCCCTAGAGGTCTGTAAGAATTTTGAAAGAAATCGGCCTCTAGTTGGCGCTAACGAGTTTTATGGCCCTGTAATCACGTGGTGTTGCACACATAAACCAAATATACATATCATATGATAGGTCTCCTCATGCTGAATAACTTTGCCTCTAGAAGCATTGCTGTCAATCAAAGCGTTCATTAAATATTTGCAATTATGTTTAAAACCTACTTTTGCGAACTAGTCCCTGGATTTTTGCCTGATCGGAACCAAACCAGTCTAGGACAATTCTCTGGACTCTCTAGATTAATAATTATTGAAAAAAAATTGAACTTTTGCATTTGGATGGCTATAACAGGGTCATTTAGAAGAGGGGCGTAGCAAAATACACTATACAGCTTATAAATCCTAAAGGAAAACTCAAAACTTCACGAAAATTGTTATGTATATGTGACATAACATGCTGAAGAAGCATGCAAAGTTTTATGGAGATCGGACCATAGGTTGCGCTATAACTGTTAAAAAGCTTTGAAAACCATGTATTCCCTATGGTGAATTGCCTGTATTGGCTGTAAATGGTATTTTCTATCTCTGTAATCAGGTGGGGTAAAAAACATCCACATAATGTGCAGAAATTATGATAGATCTCTTCATACTGAACAACTTTGCCTCAAGAACCAATACTGTCAATCAAATTGTTATTTATTTATTCACAATTATGTTAAAAACGTATTACCTAAAATTGCCACCAGATGGCAGCAGAAGACCACTCATTGGTTCATTCTGCTTACTAAGCATATTTAAACTTTATAAAATCATTATAATAAATGTTGCAAATGACATTTTGTCAATGTTTATCAATTAATTTGTTCATTTGATTAATGTTTTTACAATAATTATTAAATTACAATTAAAATAATGCCTGAAAATATGTTTTAAAGGGGAAAACCTGGAATAAGCTATTTGTTACCCATCATTTATTTCAAATATCTATATCTCCAACAAAATGTGCATGTGAGTTAAGCACGTCTGAAGACATTAACTTGGAAAATGTGCCAATTAAATGAAAAACAGACATTTAAAATGAAAATGAGCCAATGAGTGGTTCTCTGCTGCCACCTGCTGGGCTTAAATGGTCATTTTGTCATTCTATTTACTTATCATGTTCTATAATTCCTATTTAGACATTATAAAGTCACTATTACAATATTTACAATTACATTTTGTCAAATTAATTTATTTCAAATATATTATGGCGTATTACCTAAAATTGCCACCAGATGGCAGCAGAAGACCACTCATTGGCTTATCCTCTAAACTAATATTGTTCAATCATATTTAAACTGTGATCGTGCAGACCAAAGCGTAAATGCTAGAGACTTGAAACTTTATCAGATGGTAGTACAAAAATCGAGGCTAATGTTGTCAGAGTATGAACTTGATTGGCCAATAGGTGGCGCTACAGCAATCAAAAGGGCGAAATGGCTCATAACTCCTAAACCGTATGTCGTATATCGTATATCTACGATTTCATTTCCGCCATGATAGATTTTCCGCCATTTTGCATTTTGTCAAACAACTACTTTTGCAAACTAGTCCTAGGTTTTTTGCCGGATCGGAACCAAACCAGTGTCAAAATGTTCTCTGGAGTCAGATTATCAATAATTATCAAAAAAAGTCGAAATTTATATTCACGGTTGTTAAGGAGCGTAAAAATAATCGTTCAGGGGGGAGCCTATTTACTAAAAGGGCTATAACTCAGGAACAAAATGAGATATCTTCACCAAACTTGGTACACATGTGTATAGGCTGAGTCTTTGGTCACGATAAAAAAATCGCGACGATTTAACACTTGGTGGCACAATAACGTGAAAAAACATCAAAATGGCTTTAACCACCTGACCGCTGGTCCGATTGACTTGAAAATTGGTATGCAGTGTCTTGGTCCAAGGTACCAAGTATGTCTATGAGGACATTGGCGTATCTTAAAAAACATGGCTGCCACAGCCAATTAAATTTGAGCACCTATTAGACAAGTCTCATGGCCCTAGAGGTCTGTAAGAATTTTGAAAGAAATCGGCCACTAGTTGGCGCTAACGAGTTTTACGGCTCTGTAATCACGTGGTGTTGCACACATCCACGAAATATGCATATCATTTGATAGATCTCCTCATACCAAACAACTTTTTCTCTAGAACTGTTGCTGTCAATTAATATGTTCATTAAATATTCCTGAGTATGTTCAAAACCTACTTTTGCGAACTAGTCCCTGGTTTTTTGCCCGATTGGAACCAAACTAGTCTAGGATAATTCTCTGGACTCTCTAGATCAATAATTATTGAAAAAAAGTTGAACTTTTGCATTTGAATGGCTATTACAGGGTCATTTAGAAAAGAGGTGTGGCAACATACACTCAAAAGCCTA
The DNA here is from genome assembly GCF_949357685.1 of Gobio gobio. Lineage (NCBI taxonomy): Eukaryota > Metazoa > Chordata > Actinopteri > Cypriniformes > Gobionidae > Gobio > Gobio gobio. The sequence continues at coordinate 40,960,477 of NC_137108.1, read as the reverse complement.
TAAATTCTAAGGGAAAACTCAAAACTTCACGAAAATTGTTTTTGCATATGTAAGATAACATCTTTAACAAGCATGCAAAGTTTTATGGAAATCGGACCATAGGTGACGCTATAACTGTTAAAAGCCTTTTAAAACCACGTATTTCCTATTGTAAATTGCCTGTATTGACTGTAAATGGTATTTTCCATCTATTATTTCAGTGTTTAAAATCTTGCTAAATAAAAATTAATGTCTTTTGATGTTTGTGTGCTTAAAGGCCTTAAAGGCTTGAACCCCGCTAAATGCTGCTTGCAGCTTTAATTATTATTATTATTATTATTATTCTCCGCTAAAACGCATCGTGCAGCCCAAACCGTAAGGGCTGGAACTTTGAAACTTTGTCAGATGGTAGTAAACAAATCGAGGAGAGGTTATCAAATTATGAGCCAGATTGGCCTATAGGTGGCGCTATAGCAATCAATTGCGCGAAACTGCTCATAACTCCTAAACCGTATGTCGTAGACTCAAGTGTCTTATATCATTGGAAAGGTGAGTTTATGACGAACAAAACGTATATCTCCGATTTCATTTGCGCCATGATAGATTTTCCGCCATTTTGAATTTTGTCAAAAAACTACTTTTGCGAACTAGTCCTAGGTTTTTTGCCCGATCGGAACCAAACCAGTGCAGAAATGTTCTCTGGAGTCTGAATATCAATAATTATCGAAAAAAAGTTGAAATTTCTATTCACGGTTGCTAAGGGGCGGAAAACGAATGTTGTGGCAGGAGCCTATTTTACTAAAATGGCTATAACTCAAGAAAAAAATGAGATATCTTCACCAAACTTGGTACACATGTGTATGGGCTCCGTTTTTGGTCACGATAAAAAAACCGCGATGATTGAACACTTGGTGGCGCTATAACACGAAAAAAACATGAAAATGGCTATAACCACCCGACCGCTAGTCCGATTGACTTGAAAATTGGTATGCAGTGTCTTGGTCCAAGGTACCAAGTATGTCTATGAGGACATTGGCGTATCTCAAAAAACATGGCCGCCAAGGCCAATTAAATTTGAGCACCTATTAGACAAGGTTAACGGAGGCCGATCAGAACGAAACTCGATGGGTATGTTTGACTTATGGCCTTAGAGGTCTATAAGAATTTTGAAAGAAATCAGCCACTAGTTGGCGCTAACAAGTTTTATGGCACTGTAATCACGTGGTGTTGAACACATCCACAAAATATGCATATCGTTTGATAGACCTCCTCATATTGAACAACTTTGCCTCTGGAACCATTGCTGTTAATCCAATTGTTCATTAAATATTTGCGATTATGTTTAAAACCTACTTTTGCAAACTAGTCCCTGGTTTTTTGCCTGATCGGAACCAAACCAGTATAGGACAATTCTCTGGACTCTCTAGATCAATAATTATCGAAAAAAAGTCCAACTTTTGCCTTTGGATGGCTATAACAGGGTCATTTAGAAGAGGGGCGTAGCAAAATACACTCAAAAGCCTATAAATCCTAAAGGAAAACTCAAAACTTCACGAAAATTGTTGTGTATATGTAACATAACATGCTGAAAAATCATGCAAAGTTTCATGGAGATCGGACTATAGGTGGCGCTATAACTGTTAAAAAGCTTTGAAAACCATGTAATCCTATGGTGAAATGCCTGTATTGGCTGTAAATGGTATTTTCCATCTCTGTAATCAGGTGGGGTTAAAAACATCCACATAATATGCATAAATTATGATAGATCTCCTCATACTGAACAACTTTGCCTCAAGAACCAATACTGTCTATCAAATCGTTATTTAAACATTCACAATTATGTTAATAACCTACTTTTGCAAACTAGTCATAGATTTTTCAACCTGATCAGAACCAAACCAGTGCAGTACAATTCTCTGGACTCTTTAGAGCAATAGTTATTTTTAAAAAAAGTTAAACTTTTGCATCTGAATGGCTATAACAGGGTTATTTCATGATGTGGCCTTGACCAAGTGTCCCCAAATGCCTATATCTATTCAATGAATGCTCAGATATTCTTAAAAACAAGTCAGAACATGTGTACTATGCCTCTAAACAAGCATGAAAAATTTCAGACAGATAGGACAATATTTGCCTCTATAACAGTTAAAAAGCTGAAAATTATGAAAATAATGGTATATTAAGCCAATAAGTGGTCGTTTGCTGCCCCCCGCTGTTCATTTTATTGTACTACACTCTAATATTGATCTACAAGTCATATTCAGCTTAAAATAAATCACTATTTTAACATTTGCAATCACATTTAGTTAAAATGAATCTATTAAGTATTACTATTGACAATTTTCACATTGAGAAATGTGAATCTTGAAGGAGACTGGCAGGAAACATTTTGTTTACTGCAACATCATAAAGTTCAAATGTCTGTATCTACAACAAAATGTGTGTGTGTAGTCCTATGTTTCTGAATACATTTTTAAAAATCTGATAAATAGTTACAAAGAGCTATGTTAAATGATTATAGACCATAGCATTAAAAAAGTGTGTGTGTGTGTGTGTGTGTGTGTGTGTCTGGCCTTGACCAAGTGTCCCCAAATGCCTATATCTATTCAATGAATGCTCAGATATTCTTAAAAACAAGTCAGAAGATGTGTACTATGCCTCTAAACAAGCATGAAAAATTTCAGACAGATAGGACAATATTTGCCTCTATAACAGTTAAAAAGCTGAAAATTATGAAAATGATGGTATATTAAGCCAATAAGTGGTCGTTTGCTGCCCCCCGCTGTTCTTTTTATTGTACTACACTCTAATATTGATCTATAAGTCATATTCAGACTTTAAAAAAAATCACAATTTTAACATTTACAATCACATTTAGTCAAAATTAATCTATTAGCTATTACCATTGACAATAATTGTCACATTGAGAAATGTGAATCTTGAAGGAGACTTGCAGGAAACATTTTGTTTACTGCAACATCATATAGTTCAAATGTCTGTATCTACAACAAATTGTGTGTGTGTGTAGTCCTATGTTTCTGAATACATTTTTAATAATCTGATTAATAGTTACAAAGAGCTATGTGAAATGATTATAGACCATAGCATTAAAAAAGTGTGTGTGTGTGTGTGTGTGTGTGTGTGTGTGTGTGTGTGTGTGTGTGTGTATAAGCATGCATAATGGAATTAACATGGAAGACCAATTTGATATATAACTGATTTTATAGTGTTTATTGCAAAGCAACTGTGAAAAGACTTTATTAATAAGTAGAATGTCCAGCAGAGGGCAGCAGAAGACCACTAATTGGTTCATTCTGTCCACTAAGCATATATATAAACTCTAAAAAAACATTATAATAGCATTGAAAATGACATTTTGTCAATGCTTATCAATTAATTTGTTCATTTGATTAATGTTTTTACAATAATTATTAAATTACAATTAAAATAATGCCTGAAAATATGTTTTAAAGGGGAAGACCTGGAATAAGCTATTTGTTACCCATCATTTATTTCAAATATTTATATCACCAACAAAATGTGCATGTGAGTTAAGCACGTTTGAAGACATTAAAAAACAGACATTTAAAATGAAAATGAGCCAATGAGTGGTTCTCTGCTGCCACCTGCTGGGCATAAATAGTCATTTTTTTCATACTATTTACTTATCATGTTCTATAATTCCTATTTACACATTATAAAGTCATTATTACAATATTTACAATCACATTTTGTCAAATTAATTTATCTCAAATATATTATGGCGTATTACCTAAAATTGCCACCAGATGGCAGCAGAAGACCACTCATTGGCTTATCCTCTAAACTAATATTGTTCAATCATATTTAAACTGTGATCGTGCAGACCAAAGCGTAAATGCTAGAGACTTGAAACTTCATCAGATGATAGTACGAAAATCGAGGCTAATGTTGTCAGAGTATGAACCCGATTGGACAATAGGTGGCGCTACAGCAATCAAAAGCGCAAAATGGCTTATAACTCCTAAACCGTATGACGTAGACTCAAGTGTCTTATATCATTGGAAAGGTGAGTCCATGACAAACAAAACGTATATCTCCGATTTCATTTCCGCCATTATAGATTTTCCGCCATTTTTAATTTTGTCAAAAAACTACTTTTGCAAACAAGTCCTAGGTTTTTTGCCCGATCGGAACCAAACCAGTGTCAAAAAATTTTCTTGAGTCAGTTTATCAATAATTATCAAAAAAAAGTCGAAATTTATATTCACGGTTGTTAAGGAGCGTAAAAATAGTTGTTCAGGGCGGAGCCTATTTACTAAAAAAGCTATAACTCAAGAACAAAATGAGATATCTTTACCAAACTTGGTAGACATGTGTATAGGCTGAGTCTTTGGTCACAATAAAAAAAATCGCGACGATTTAACTCTTGGTGGCGCAATAACGTAAAAAAACATGAAAATGGCTTTAACCACCCGACCGCTAGTCCGATTGACTTGAAAATTGGTATGCAGTGTCTAGGTCCAAGGTACCAAGTATGTCTGTGAGGACATTGGCATATCTCAAAAAACATGGCTGCCACAGCCAATTAAATTTGAGCACCTATTAGACAAGTCTCATGGCCCTAGAGGTCGGTAAGAATTTTGAAAGAAATCGGCCACTAGTTGGCGCTAATGAGTTTTATGGCTCTGTAATCACGTGGTGTTGCACACATCCACGAAATATGCATATCATTTGATATATTCTAAGGGAAAACTCAAAACTTCACGAAAATTGGTGGGCATGTGTGTCATAACATCATTAACAAGCATAGAAAGTTTTATAGAGATCGGACCATAGGTGGCGCTATAACTATTAAAAACCTTTTAAAACCATATGTTTTCTATGGTAAATTGCCAATATTGCCTGTAAATGGACTTTTCCATCTGTTATTTCAGTGTTTAAAATCTTGCTAAATGAAACGTAATGTCTTTTGATGCTTGTGTGCTTAAAGGCCTTAAAGGCTTGAACCCCGCTAAATGCTGCTTGCAGCTTTAATTATTATTATTATTATTCAGACCTAAAACGCATCGTGCAGACCAAACTGTAAGGGCTAGAGACTTGAAACTTGGCCAATAGGTAGTACAAAAATCGAGGAGAGGTTATCAAATTATGACCCCGATTGGCCTATAGGTGGCGCTATAGCAATCAATTGCGCGAAACTGCTCATAACTCCTAAACCGTATGTCGTAGACTCAAGTGTCTTATATCATTGGAAAGCTGAATACCTGACATAAAAAACGTATATCTCCGATTCCATTTCCGGTATGCAAATTTTTCCGCCATTTTGAATTTTGTCAAAAAACTACTTTTGCGAACTAGTCCTAGGTTTTTTGTCCGATCAGAACCAAACCAGTGCCAAAATATTTTCTGGAGTCTGAATATTAATAATCATTGAAAAAAAGTCATAATTTCGATTCACGGTTGTTAGGGGGCTTAAAATTGATGTTCAGGGCGGAGCCTATTTTACTAAAAAGGCTATAACTCTAGATCAAAATAAGATATCTTCACCAAATTTGGTACACATATGTATGGGCTCAGTCTTTGGTCACGATAAAACAATCGCGACGATTGGCCACTTGGTGGCGCTATAACATGAAAATAACATGAAAAAGGCTATGACCACCTGACCATTAGTCCAATTGACTTGAAAATTGGTATGCAGTGTCTTGGTCCAAGGTAGCATATATGTCTATGAGGAAATTGGCGTATCTCAAAAAACATGGCCGCCACAGCCAATTAAATTTGAGCACCTATTAGACAAGGTTAACAGAGGCCGATCGGAACGAAACTCAATAGGCATGTTTGACTCATGGTCTTAGAGGTCTGTAAGAATTTTGAAAGAAATCGGCCACTAGTTGGCGCTAACGAGTTTTGAGGCTCTGTAATCACGTGGTGTGGCACACATCAACCAAATATACACATCATATGATAGGGCTCCTCATACTGAACAACTTTTCCTCCAGAAGCATTGCTGTCAATCAAATCGTTCATTAAATATTTGCGATTATGTTTAAAACCTACTTTTGCGAACTAGTCCCTGGATTTTTGCCTGATCGGAACCAAACCAGTATAGGACAATTCTCTGGACTCTCTAGATCAATAATTATCGAAAAAAAGTTGAACTTTTGCCTTTGGATGGCTATAACAGGGTCATTTAGAAGAGGGGCGTAGCAAAATACACTCAAAAACCTATAAATCCTAAAGGAAAACTCAAAACTTCACGAAAGTTGTTATGTATATGTAACATAACATGCTGAAAAATCATGCAAAGTTTCATGGAGATCGGACCATAGGTGGCGCTATAACTGTTAAAAAGCTTTGAAAACCATGTAATCCTATGGTGAAATGCCTGTATTGGCTGTAAATGGTATTTTCCATCTCTGTAATCAGGTGGGGTTATAAACATCCACATAATATGCATAAATTATGATAGATCTCCTCATACTGAACAACTTTGCCTCAAGAACCAATACTGTCAATCAAATCGTTATTTAAACATTCACAATTATGTTAATAACCTACTTTTGCAAACTAGTCATAGATTTTTCAACCTGATCAGAACCAAACCAGTGCAGTACAATTCTCTGGACTCTTTAGAGCAATAATTATTTTTAAAAAAAGTTAAAATTTTGCATCTGAATGGCTATAACAGGGTTATTTCATGATGTGGCCTTGACCAAGTGTCCCCAAATGCCTATATCTATTCAATGAATGCTCAGATATTCTTAAAAACAAGTCAGAACATGTGTACTATGCCTCTAAACAAGCATGAAAAATTTCAGACAGATAGGACAATATTTGCCTCTATAACAGTTAAAAAGCTGAAAATTATGAAAATAATGGTATATTAAGCCAATAAGTGGTCGTTTGCTGCCCCCCGCTGTTCATTTTAGTGTACTACACTCTAATATTGATCTACAAGTCATATTCAGCTTAAAATAAATCACTATTTTAACATTTGCAATCACATTTAGTTAAAATGAATATTTTAAGTATTACTATTGACAATTTTCACATTGAGAAATGTGAATCTTGAAGGAGACTGGCAGGAAACATTTTGTTTACTGCAACATCATAAAGTTCAAATGTCTGTATCTACAACAAAATGTGTGTGTGTAGTCCTATGTTTCTGAATACATTTTTAAAAATCTGATTAATAGTTACAAAGAGCTATGTTAAATGATTATAGACCATAGCATTAAAAAAGTGTGTTTGTGTGTGTGTGTGTGTGTGTGTGTGTGTGTGTGTGTGTGTGTCTGGCCTTGACCAAGTGTCCCAAAATGCCTATATCTATTCAATGAATGCTCAGATATTCTTAAAAACAAGTCAGAACATGTGTACTATGCCTCTAAACAAGCATGAAAAATTTCAGACAGATAGGACAATATTTGCCTCTATAACAGTTAAAAAGCTGAAAATTATGAAAATAATGGTATATTAAGCCAATAAGTGGTCGTTTGCTGCCCCCCGCTGTTCTTTTTATTGTACTACACTCTAATATTGATCTATAAGTCATATTCAGACTTTAAAAAAAATCACAATTTTAACATTTACAATCACATTTAGTCAAACTTGTCACATTGAGAAATGTGAATCTTGAAGGAGACTTGCAGGAAACATTTTGTTTACTGCAACATCATATAGTTCAAATGTCTGTATCTACAACAAATTGTGTGTGTGTAGTCCTATGTTTCTGAATACATTTTTAATAATCTGATTAATAGTTACAAAGAGCTATGTGAAATGATTATAGACCATAGCATTAAAAAAGTGTGTGTGTGTGTGTGTGTGTGTGTGTGTGTGTGTGTGTGTGTGTGTGTGTGTGTGTGTGTGTGTGTGTGTGTGTGTGTGTGTGTGTGTGTGTGTGTGTGTGTGTGTATAAGCATGCATAATGGAATTAACATGGAAGACCAATTTGATATATAACTGATTTTATAGTGTTTATTGCAAAGCAACTGTGAAAAGACTTTATTAATAAGTAGAATGTCCAGCAGAGGGCAGCAGAAGACCACTCATTGGTTCATTCTGTCCACTAAGCATATATATAAACTCTAAAAAAACATTATAATAGCATTGAAAATGACATTTTGTCAATGTTTATCAATTAATTTGTTCATTTGATTAATGTTTTTACAATAATTATTAAATTACAATTAAAATAATGCCTGAAAATATGTTTTAAAGGGGAAGACCTGGAATAAGCTATTTGTTACCCATCATTTATTTCAAATATTTATATCACCAACAAAATGTGCATGTGAGTTAAGCACGTTTGAAGACATTAACTTGGAAAATGTGCCCATTAAATGAAAAACAGACATTTAAAATGAAAATGAGTGGTTCTCTGCTGCCACCTGCTGGGGATAAATAGTCATTTTTTCATACTATTTACTTATCATGTTCTATAATTCCTATTTAGACATTATAAAGTCATTATTACAATATTTACAATCACATTTTGTCAAATTAATTTATCTCAAATATATTATGGCGTATTACCTAAAATTGCCACCAGATGGCAGCAGAAGACCACTCATTGGCTTATCCTCTAAACTAATATTGTTCAATCATATTTAAACTGTGATCGTGCAGACCAAAGCGTAAATGCTAGAGACTTGAAACTTCATCAGATGATAGTACAAAAATCGAGGCTAATGTTTTCAGAGTATGAACCCAATTGGACAATAGGTGGCGCTACAGCAATCAAAAGCGTGAAAGGGCTTATAACTCCTAAACCGTATGACGTAGACTCAAGTGTCTTATATCATTGGAAAGGTGAGTCCATGACGAACAAAACGTTTATCTCCGATTTAATTTCCGCCATTATAGATTTTCAGCCATTTTGAATTTTGTCAAAAAACTACTTTTGCAAACTAGTCCTAGGTTTTTTGCCCGATCGGAACCAAACCAGTGACAAAATGTTCTCTGGAGTTAGGTTATGAATAATTATCAAAAAAAAGTCGAAATTTATATTCACGGTTGTTAAGGAGCGTAAAAATAGTCGTTCAGGGCGGAGCCTATTTACTAAAAAAGCTATAACTCAAGAACAAAATGAGATATCTTTACCAAACTTGGTAGAAATGTGTATAGGCTGAGTCTTTGGTCACAATAAAAAAATTGCGACGATTTAACTCTTGGTGGCGCAATAACGTAAAAAAACATGAAAATGGCTTTAACCACCCGACCGCTAGTCCGATTGACTTGAAAATTGGTATGCAGTGTCCAAGGTACCAAGTATGTCTGTGAGGACATTGGCATATCTCAAAAAACATGGCTGCCACAGCCAATTAAATTTGAGCACCTATTAGACAAGTCTCATGGCCCTAGAGGTCGGTAAGAATTTTGAAAAAAATCGGCCACTAGTTGGCGCTAATGAGTTTTATGGCTCTGTAATCACGTGGTGTTGCACACATCCACGAAATATGCATATCATTTGATATATTCTAAGGGAAAACTCAAAACTTCACGAAAATTGGAGGCATGTGTGTCATAACATCATTAACAAGCATGCAAAGTTTTATAGAGATCGGACCATAGGTGGCGCTATAACTATTAAAAACCTTTTAAAACCATATGTTTTCTATGGTAAATTGCCAATATTGCCTGTAAATGGACTTTTCCATCTGTTATTTCAGTGTTTAAAATCTTGCTAAATGAAACGTAATGTCTTTTGATGCTTGTGTGCTTAAAGGCCTTAAAGGCTTGAACCCCGCTAAATGCTGCTTGCAGCTTTAATACATTTTATTTAGGCTATTTTATTGTTTTACCCTTGTCCCAGGCCCATTTGCCCATCATATGTAAAAAAAAAAATATATATAAAAAAACATTGATATAGGGTTTATTACTGAATTAATTATGAAACTGGATGAAAGTTTTTATTTAAATTTTTTCTAATATACATATTCTCAAAACTACAAATGTAGTACTACTGTAGCCTAATTTTTTATCACTACCAACAATTTTACCCTCTAATAAAGTTTTATCAAAAGTTTGTTGGTTACAAATGACACAAAAGTGTCCGGAAAGAGCATGCGGTGAGACGTGATGTGTAAATAAAACAAATAAAGACTATGGTAAATATCACCTGTAAACCAAATTTTTTATTGTGTACCTTTTTCTAGTCACGCTGTAATTTTGTCAAATTATGCAAAATGTGTGAAAATATTATTTAAAGGATACTTAATTTGTTAGCTATAGCAGGGCAAATTTTAATTCCAAAAATTATAATTCCCATTTAAAAAAAGTTTCTGAAAGCTATTAAGCACATCATTTGAAATGTGTTGGACCTTTCAGAAAAATCATAGACATAAACTAAAGAGAGTGTACAAAGTGTGTTTTAAAAGAGACTTTCAAAATCAGTGCAGCTCCATTTCTGTTCTGTTCTGTTGAAGCTGCTCACAGCACTGACATGATTTTCTAGAAAACCTGAAAACAGTTGAAATTCAGCTAAATCTGCATTTGTAAAAAATAAAAATAAATTATAATGAAAGGAAACCTAACCGGGATATTGCTGACTCACAACCTCCCCCGTCAAAATCAAAATGTGTGTGTATTAGTATGAGAGACAGAAATTAGGGATGTGTTTGTTTCAATAAGGTAACCTCATTTTAACAAAACATAACATAAATAAACTATAAACATTAATTGAAATATTAGGATGTAATATCCAAGCCATGTTAATTTAAGTCTAAACATGGAGAGTAAAGAGCACATTCACTACTATAACCTCTCTCTCTCTCTCTCTCTCTCTCTCTCTCTCTCTCTCTCTCCTGCAGCATGTGCATGTCACCGTGGGAACGCTTCTGTCGGAATCCACTGAATCAGTTGCCATAGAAACTGTGTTCAATAATAGCTATAGTCACTGAATTAGTATTTATGCAGTCTGAGAATTGTTTCACACCCCCTTCTTTCTTGCAGAGAGGGCCTTGATATATATATATGTATGCAGATATATATTTACACACACACACACACACACACACACACACACACACACACACACACACACACACACACACACACACACACACACACACACACACACACACACACACACACACACACACACACACACACACACACACACACACACACACACACACACACACACACACACATTGCAGGGTTTGCAGTGTAAAGAGGGCATATTTCAGGTCAATCAAACTCTTTAGCTAAAATGCATTAAACATTTGCAGAGGTGTATATTGGACAAACACACACACACACACACACACACACACACACACACACACACACACACACACACACACACACACACACACACACACACACACACACACACACACACACACACACACACACACACACACACACACACAACACACACACACACACACACACACACACATACCTATATCATATCATGTGTGCAAATTGGGGGGCTATACACACACACACACCTTGCATTTTAGCTAAAGAGTTTGATTGACCTGAAATACGCCATCTTTACACTGCAAAACCATCACAGATGCTGCACAGAGCATGTATTTACACAGAGTATACTCTAATGTCATTTTTGTGTGCAATCGTACTTTGTTTTTAAATATAGAATGATGAATATAGAAAATGCAAAATTAGAAGAAGAAAAAAAAAAGCTCTGTCATGACAATAACAGTGGTTAAGGCTGCATCAATACTGCACCATCTACATTCATTACTGGGGGATTAAGTGGGTCAGGGCTGGCATATTTTATATTTTATATTTTGCATGGGTTTAATGCGCCATTACGTCTTTACACAGATTTTAGAGCAGGCAAAGAGCCTTAACTTGGCTGTGTAAACCACACACAATGCTTAAATGTTCTCATGCATCAAATCACATCAAGGTCTATTTCTTAGACAAGCCTATTATTAGTATGGTATCAAATTGTATTCTACCTGTAAAACACAGCACACCATGACACACACATGCAGGGGTGCATCAAAAAAGAGAGCATAATTCAATTATAAAATGAAGAGAATAAAAGAATTACAATAATTGAAATAAAGTTTCCCCCTAGTGGAAAGCAGAGATGGGGAAGTGCATGCGAGCAGTCAGACAGTCGGTGAAGCTGGACCTCAGTGAGTCTGTGCGTGATCGTGGGAGACTCGCATCAGCTCACTGCCCACTCCACGCCCCCGCAGAGTCTCCCAAACTCTCGGTCGCAGGAGGAGAGATGATGTGGGGGATGTAAGACACGGGGATCAGCAGACAGCAGCTGGATTCTCGGGCGAAAATCAGCCGCTCTGATGGAGTGAAGACAGCAGATACACGGTGAGATACTCTCCTGCAAATGTTCACGTTTAGGCTAACATATACTATTATTGTTATTATTATGTTGTATTATTCTCAGCTGAGCGTGGTCATAATGAAGCAGATTTCATTCCTTTATATCGCGGCGGTATCTTAACGTTTCCTTGCACCGTCTTCCTTAATATTTACATTTCAAACCACTTTTCTAGAGCAATTTTCCATGTTGAGAAGCATGCAAACGACTATGAAATCATTTTCTGCTGGGATGCATGCGCGCTGTTCAGAAATGGTTACTGGCTGCTGATTTTAGGTGTGAGTTGCTGAAGGTAAAAGCAAATGTTTGATTGGAGGAATGATGTGCATTTGGGTGCAGCTGTTCATAAGGCTTTATGAACGTTTATTGCGGTGTGAACAGCTGACGAATTCATGCAGCGCAATTCGGATTCTCGGCTATACAAAGATTGTGTGCTGGCATTTCCTTAAGACGCTTTTTTTTTAGATTGAATGCATGCCCAGGGTAAGGTTTAAGATTGATATTTATGCTGCTATAATGCTCATTCTCTCACTTTACTTCGCAAAAAACTTAAAATAGAGCCTTTATGTGGCGATTGGTGCACGTTAGCTCTTACAGAGGCTTGAAGTGTGTGTCTGCTGTTTGGAAGTTCATTTGTGGACACTGAGCTTTGCGTCAGGCAGGGAGCTGACGTGAACAGACACCAAATTTGATGCTTCGAGACTAAAAATAGTTCTGAGCCGAAGATATTTGCAGCTGGCCTGTTAGACGAGTCTGTAACACATCAAATTATGAAACTGCTCCGTTTTTGAGAATGGTGTTCAGCACCGCGGACAGCGACAGATAATCAGCAGTAATATTTCAAATTACAGAATCAAGTCATGAGAAATGTTGCTGCTTGCTTTCTTAACTGGTTATGTTAAGGAAATAATACCATTGTACAATGAACAAGTATGGTACACTCAAAAAAATAAATAAAAAGGTCCTATATGGCACCCAAAATGGTTCTTGGTTCGTAATCATAGGGGAACCTTTTTCAGTGGTTCTTCAGAGGTCCTTCACCCTTCACCGGTTCTTTGACTAAGGTGCTATATAGCACCGCTACCATATACAGAACATGTTAAGATATGGTGCTATATAGCACCAAAAGTGGTTCCTCTATGATTACGACGAAGAACCATTTTTGGTGCCATACAGAACCTTTTTTTTTTTTTTTGAGTGTATTGCAAAGGTTTATTTTTTTTTTTAGCAATACTTTGTTTTGCTATGGTGTACTATGTTGAAATGGTGGTTGTGGAGTTCATCTAAGCGCTATGTAAATATGATGGCACTAAAGTATTAATTTAGTATATAAGGCATATAGGCAAATTTCACTAAGGATATAGAAAAGATGCCCCAGTCATATTTCACTCCAAAAATCAAGAAAACTAAAGAAATTATATTTTGCACATAGAAAATGAAGCCTATTTGTGACCCTGGACCATAAGTCGCACGGGTATATTTGTGGCAATAGCCAACAATACATTGTATGGGTCAAAATTGTCCATTTTTCTTTTATGCCAAAAATCACTAGGATATTAATTGAATATCATGTTGCATGAAGATATTTAGTAAATTCCTTACCGTAAATATATCAAAAATGTGTTATTATAAGTAATATGCCTTGCTAAGGACTTCATTTGGACAACTTTAAAGATGATTTTCTCAATATTTAGATTTTTTTGTACCCTCAGATTCCAGATTTTTAAATAGTTGTATCTCGGTAAAATATTGTCCTATCCTAACACACCATCCATCAATGATAATTTTGATAATTTTACACCCCAGTTCTCATTACCCATTTGGAGAAAAAAAAAAAACATTATTTCTTGATCATGTTATAGGTTTATATATATATATATATATATATATATATATATATATATATATATATATATATATATATATATATATATATATATATATATATATATATATATATATATATATATAAACCTATGAAATTATCAAAAAATAATGTTTTTTTTGTTTTTAATGTATATATGATAGCTGAATATGAATATCTGAGCTGAATATCTTCAGATATATACCAAATTTGATGCTTTGAGACTAAAAATAGTTCTGAGCTGAAGATATTTAGAGCTCGCGTGCAAATCGAATCTGAAAAGCATGACATTCTGTAACTGCTCCAAATGACTACAAAATACAGTCTAATTTCAATTAATATCATGCGAAAAAATGCATTTATTGTGAATCATTTATTAATCATGGTAGGTTATTTTCTGCATATACACTGCAGTGGCAATAAGAATAAGCTTGTCTTAAAAAATGTCAGAATGCAAACATGCAAATCATGTATCATGATAGATCATAAATCATGATCTTAAACGCAAGACATATCCCAATATGCTGGATCTACATTGATCACATGACCACTTTCCTGTCTGCAGAAAACAGTTTTTTGTTTCTGACGTCTGCAGTTCGAGGCCAGAGAAAAATGTTTTGGTATGCGGTTGTGTGAAAGGAGACACAGATTGCTCTCGAATTGGAGGAGAATTCATTCTCAGCTCTGTAAATCACTGAACGCTCAGTCTAGTTGAGTCAAGTGGTTTTGTTGTCATCCGTCTCATTACAGACCAAGTGTAGGAGAAAAACGAACTCAGCACATCATGTACGGCAATGAAGGTGACATCAAGATCTAAACATGCCACAATAAACAATAAAGAAGAAGCACAAACGGCAGTAAAGGTAGTTTAGAGGACGTGTCAGGAACGTTTAGGACATTTAGTATGAAGGAGATAATCTTATTGCTCCTCTGCAGGATGGTTCTCTTTGAAGCTGCCAATATGAGTGATGAATTGCCTCAGCAGTTCTGATGCGACTGGGTCACAGGGTCAGCGGTGCACCGCTGATGAATGCTGTTCTTTCAGCTGCTGTAAAAGTGATTGCACCTGCCTCGATCCGTGTGATCTAATGAGCCAAACAGCAGCTCAAAGGCACCACGGAGCTCTTTGTGGGGCGAAAACGCTTGACTGCGCAGCCCCTTCTGATCACGGGCCCTCACGCGCAACCTCAGATGCAGCCTTCAGTCTCACACACACTGCTGTCGCGTGAAAGAGAAAGCCAGGGGTGGGGTCTCTCAGAGGCGTGAGAATGAAGACATGATATTCATTTCCATCATCTGTCGGGAGACCAGAGAGAATTGGATACGATTTGTCCCGACAAGACAGCGGGGTATGTCGCCTCGCTCCTATGGCGCAGCACTGATACGCAGACCCTCTGCAAGTGCTTCTCAACATGCTGCACAATTGGCAAGTTTATTTTGGTCACGTCAAAGAGCTCTCCACTACACTGATGTGTGCACACTCGAAGATCCATAGGGAATGCTGGGAAAAGCGAAGGCTTTGTTTAGGTGGCACATAATCCGATTTATCTATCAAATTTAATCTTTGGGACTGTCTGCACTGTCATTTTGCAAGTGACAGTGAAGTCAATATCTGATATCTACACATATACAGAATATTGACTGACAACCTTGATATCTTTTAATACACAACAAATGCATGAGACACGTCAATTCAGACAGCTATTAGAAAAAACGACTTAAAATCCATTTAGATACTACAGTGGTGGTCAAAATGATTAGAACACTTGGCATCTGGGAGTCGTCTTATTGGGCCTGGATTTATTTCCAAGAGGACAATGACCTGAAACATTCTTCTAACTATTGCCGGAACTCCCTATCCTGGCTGCACCGTCCTATGTACTTCCGCTCAATTTTCATTTTCCTTCAGTACCCCGTCTGGGATTGCGGTATACTCTCTGTTTTTCTCCGTTCAAATTTCAACCGGTCCAATCAGCGAACAAAGGGAGTGGCTGAGAACGATGACGTTGATGTCGTGCGCTAGTTTGAGATAACATACGTCATAGATATCCATAATAAAGGCTAGATGTCTTACGGCAGAGTCTCTAACGTCATCACCGGCGGCCATCTTGTCACAGGCAGGGCTCTGCAGAACCTGATGTAAGGCGAGTGATCTGCATGAACACAAATACTCTTATCTCACTGAAATCTTGACGGTTTTACAAATGGTTTGGGTTCTTACAAACGTTATTAACGTGGCTATAATTATGGATGCTTGAACAAATTATGAATAATTTTTCATAAGTATGCAGTGTCATAACTACATCTCTGACGTTTATAACAAACCAAACAGTTTGAAAATCAGTAGAAAATTGAGCAAGTTATGGTTATTTAAAAAGTGCAAGCACCCATGAAAACAATGTTACGAGTGAACGAGCTGACTGTGACAAGATGGCCGCCAGGTGCGGACGTCGACTTCCATTGGCCAGCCGCGCGGACGAGACGTCTAGCCTTTATTATGGATATCTATGACATACGTCCCGACCAAACATTACCGATTGGTTATGGCAGATCCAAAGTGGCTCTGGGCAGATCCAATAGTTTTAAACTTCAACAGAGTTCCCGCCTTCAAGGAAGTTAACGCTTGTCAATGGAGAGTGGCCAGACTCTCTGTACAAATGAAATGTACGAGAGTCTGGTAGGACCAGGCTAGGAACGCCCTTGCGACGGAAAGAATCAGCTGGGACATTGAAAATGATGGACTGGCCCCCTCGAAGTCCGGACCTCAACCCCATCGAGCACATTTGGGGCGAGTTGGAAAATAAACTGGACAGATCTATTGTACATTCAAAGGAAAGCCATTGGCTTCAGTTGCAGAAGGCATGGGATAACACTAGTGTTGAAGTTCTCAGAGGAAATATATTGACACAATGCCAGAGAGATGTGCTGCTGTAATTGCTGCAAGAGGTGGACATACCAAATATTAAAGTTAAAAGTGGATTAAAACAGTACGACTTGATTCATCTGATATTTGTTGGTCAGAGCAACCATCTGCATGTTTCATCATGTTTTGGAGGCAAAAAACGGTCAATATTTTCAGATCTGTCAGGTGTTCTAATAATTTTGACCATCACTATATGTACTTTCATAAATACAATCTTCTGCCTTTCATATTTATGTGGTTTGACTTTGGAGTAAGTCTGTGAAAATAATGATTGGCTATAAAAGTGCTACAGGAGATTTGAGTCGGAAATGTGTCTGTCTGAACAAAGACAGAAATGTTGACAGAGTGAACGATTGAAAGATGATGACGGTTGTTTGTCCACCTGTGTGAATTGAAAGAGAGTGGAAAAAAGTAAGTACAGCATCTTCAATATGTCATGTGTGACATAACGTCCATTTTGGCCTTACAAAAGTGAGTGAAGAATCAGACATCTGTAATGTCCCCCCCCCCCCTGGTGTTTGGAAGGGCCAAACACAAAACTGATAAAAACAGATCAAATTTATACATTGAATGCAACGTAAATCACTTTGGAAAAAAAGCATCTGGCAAATACATAACTGTAATGTTCACAATCCCTCCCTGAATTGTTCCAGGTGTTTCTTGTTTAATTAGTCTGTGTATAAATAACCCTCATGTTTCTTGAGATCTCTAAATTATGCAAATTAGAAAACAATCTATTATTAGAAAACACAGATGTTGGTGCAGAATTGCAATAGCTGCATGCACAAGCAAGCAGTCTGTAGCCTACATAGGAAATTGTTCCAAAGCAGCATCTTAACTGAACTCATGAAATAAACTGAATTCTTGACCAAAGACAAGGGAAACTTGAGCAGTGTTTTTACACAGACTTATGATTAAGCGAAGAAGACTTGTGAATTGTGATCACAGACAATGGCAATAGAATTAAACTTCAAAATATAGCTCTTGACAGAACTAAAGCCCTGGCCGATGTCCTTAAAGGGATAGTTCCCTCCAAAATAAAAATTCTGTCATCATTTACTCACCCTCATGTCATTCCAAACCTGTAAGACTTTCTTTCTGTGGGCTGAACATAAAAGAAGATATCTGAGGAATATTGGGGTCTAAACAACAGAAAAACAAACACAGACATTTTTCAAAATATGTCTATACTTTACACCCAAAACGCTTCAAAATATGAATGAAAGAGATTGTAAAATAAATCCCTATGAATTAACTGGTTTAAGTCTTCTGAAGAGACATGATTGCTCTATATGATGAACAGATTTAATTTAGGCTTTTATTCATATATAAACATTGATCAGCTAATATACACTCAAATATGGCAAATGGAAGCTCAACCATACTTGCTTGACACGCAAAAACAAACCTCATTGCTTCTTGCGGAAGCTCAATTTAATTGATGATTGATTTTTATTTTCTGGTGAACTTATCCATTAAAATAGGCTGGTAACAATACACGTCAGGTCAGGATACATACAAGAAGGCCCGTGGGTTTCGGCAGGCTGATCTCCTGAGAAACGACGTCTTTGTGCCACATCTCTCCAGTGAGTCTATCATGGAGATGAGTCATCCATGCTGCCTATGCGAGACAGGAGATTAACCTCACTGTCTCGAATCCATGAGACCCTGGTCTCTTAAAGATGGATTTTTTTTATTTTTTTGCGATTACACTTTCAAAGAACAGAGTTATTTTCCCTGTTCCTCTCCACCTCCCGTAATCAGTATGCAAAAACAGCATTCCTTTAGCTTTCCCTGGCTGAGCTGGCTCGGAAATCACAGAGAATTACTTAAGAAGGCAGGCAGGAGGAGCAGCAGCTCGGGGTCTGTGGGTGTATTGGTGTGATGCAGGAGGGTTGTGAATTCTGCACAGCTACACATGCTTGATGTTCCTAGTGTTCTTCTCATATTGCCAGAGATAGACTGGGCTTTGGTAGCACTTTGACCTCTTCTGGTGGGCCAGTCGACTTTAGGGACGGCTGTAAAATGTAAATATACAATGGCTTAAAGGTATATATGCAGTATATATAAGTAAAGCAGTACTGGGTGCAGCAAAGATGGATATGTTGTTAGGAAATCATAATATACACAAGTAAAATAAAATAAAAAATAACATTATACATAAGGCACATTTTTGTTGTTTTTATATAACAGCCATTTAAGGTTTATCAAAGTATAGTGAACATTCAGTATATAAGAGAGTGTTTTAATATATTAGGCAATCATTTGTATTATATACTGTTCATACACTTTTTAAATGTTTTCTTATGCTCACAAGGCTGCATTTATTTGATTAAAAAAGTACAGTAATATTATGAAATATTATTACAATTTAAAATGATCATTTTCTATTTTAATATGTTTTAAAATGTAATTTATTCCTGTGATGCAAAGCATCATTTCTCCAGTCTTCAGTGTCACATGAGCCTTCAGAAATCATTCTAATATGCTGATTTGCTACTGTTAACTATTGTTATTGTCAATGTTGAAAACAGTTGTGCTGCTTGATATTTTTTTCAGAATAAATATTGCAACATGTCTTTAATTTTTGATACATTTAACGCTGAATAAAAGTATATTTCTTTAAAAAACGTACTCACCCCAACTTTGTATTGGGTTGTTATCTTCTGTATGTTGTGTCCTGGGCCGGCATGGGTTATTGGCTGTTTTTTAGTCCCAGTACATCTTTGCATATCACTGCTTTATATCACCAGAGCTCAGGATCTCAGGAGTGAAAGGAAGAACACAAGGAAAAAAATCAAACAAATATTTATGGAAAAGTAGAGTAGGACTGTCACTTTGTTCAACAAATCAGACTGTACATCTCAGATTTTATCTTGTGCTGTTAGTTTCTCATTTCCCCCACTGACCTCAAGTAAGTCACTTAATGTCACCATCTTCCATAGCTGAACCACACTGACAACCCTCTGTGACAATACATGATCGACTGCCAACTTATAGTCAAGCCAATTTCATCCTCCTCCCCATTCATGTAGCTCATTGTTTCAGTTTTAAAAAAAGAGGATAGCTTCATCCTCAGTGACTGTATCAATATGCTATGTGACTTTGGGCTCACTGAATTTCATAAGATTGAACTGATTTTGAGGTCTGTGGTATGTTATTAATGCTGTTATTAGACTGGACGCCCTCCTGCCCCAACCCCTGTCGCTCGCTCTAATCATCTTACCAAGATTGTTAGCTCATACATTGCATGATGGGAAGGTTTCTGATTGAGGGTGAACACCCACCCCTAAGCATGGGGTATTTTTTGTCTGATAATTATAATCATCTTTCACACTAATCATTTTCAGCTCAAAAAAATCCTATACTGCCAAGAACAACTTGGTTTATGGTTTATTTGCCTTACCTTGCAATTGCAGTGCTTCAGATATCAAATGAAACTATTTTGAACAACAATTTTTGTGTTAGTAAATCTCTGGTATCTGTGTGTAAGATAAATGTATAACATAAATCATTTGTACGTGTGCAGAGCTGACTGAGCTTGTCACATGTCTTGATGCTCTCTGCACCACTCAGGAATTCAATTTTCTTTTCTTTACTGGACTGCCATTATCATCTCCTCTCCTGCCTTCATTACAGAGAAGATGGAGAGAAGACTGTGTTAAAGAGTACAGGGTTGTGCAGAGTGTCAGGACACAGTGTTCAGAACGCAACTGATTAAGGCAACACTTTTATAAGGTTGTATACATTAACTTTAGTTAATGCATTGGGTTACATGGTTAACTAACAATTAACAATAATTTTAAAGTGTTAATAGATGTTCAGATTTTGTTTGATTGATCTGAGTTGTGTTCCATTCAGAACTAAATCGAGAATGCCTGATAAATTCCAATTAAATTCTTGAATTTGAGTGTATTTGAATGTACGGAAGTACAATCCAAATAAATTGAAATTGAAAGAAATACAATTAAGTAAAAAGCAGAGTTTGTCAAATGTACCTCATGACAAAGCACTTTTTATTTGTTTTTCGTTCCAGGTTGATCAGAATCTGAGCCAGGATGTGCCAACAGTGCTGAGGCCGGAGGAGGAGAGGGGTGGGGGATTCTGGGATTCTAGAGGTGGAGAGCGAGACATCATGGGTGATGGAGGGGCCTTGCGCACAGAGGGCAATGCCCTTCTGAAGGCGGTGTTCCAGGGCAAACTCCGCCTCGCACGCCTCCTCCTGGAGGGTGGAGCCTATATCAACGAAGGAAACGATAGAGGGGAGACGCCAATCATAGCAGCCTGTCTGGCAGGATACGATGATCCGCAGACCCGGCAAAGAATGGTGCGGTACCTGCTGGAGAAGGGAGCTGACCCAAACATCCCCGACAAATCTGGTCGGACCGCCCTGATGCATGCATGTGCAGAAAAGGCAGGCAAAGAGGTGGTGTCGCTGCTGCTGGAAAACGCAGCCGATCCCAGCTTGAAAGACTACTCCGGGTCCTCGGCACTCGTACACGCCATCAATAAGGGTGACAGGGATACTCTCCAGGTCCTGTTGGATGCCTGTAAAGCCAAAGGCAAAGAGGTAATCATCATTACAACCGATACATCTCCCTCTGGCACTAAAAAGACCAAACAATACCTGAACTCTCCACCGTCTCCGGGTATAGTGGACAATCTCTCCCCTGCTTGTATGTCTCCATCCGAAGTGGAGATCCATACCACTGGCCCTGCCCCTGGTAAGGAGGAGGAAGGCATCTTCAGCTTCGCTGTGACTTCAGCACTCCCACTACCCTCCAGCAGACCCCAGGGGGAGAGAAGACCACCGCCCCGCAAGCTTCTGAAAAGACTGAACTCTGAGCCCTGGGGTCTGGTGGCTCCTTCCGTACTTGCTGAGAGAGCAGAGCGGATAGAGGGCGATTTAGCAGAGGAGGACAAGTTGGTCTCAGAGATGAACGGGATGACAGTTTCTGGTCCAGGCAGACCTCTCCTGTCCCGAAGGCACAGTATAGAGACCCATGACCCATCCTCTCCGAAGCTAATGGACCGGTCCTGTTCGGAAGACTGTGCAGCACTGTGTGGCTCTTCCTGGGCGGATAAAGTCCATCAGCACCAGTCACTGTATCGCAGAAACACGGCCCCTGAGACTCAGGACAATGTGGCTCAGGCATCGACGGGAATCCGTGGCTTACCCCACCCCAAACTCACCCGCATGGAACACTACGAGTCGGACACCCACCTGTGCCCTACCTCCATCCCTGGATCTCCAGATTCTGGACGTGTCTCAGTGGAGCGCCGCAAGTACAATGCCTCTCCCTTGTCGCTGCTCACTAGCTCTTCCCGAGAGTCTCTGGAGAGCATTCCCAACTCTGTGTCTCCTATCACAATGCGACGGCGTCCAACAGGACTGTTGGAACGGCGGGGATCAGGGACCCTCCTCCTGGACCACATCTCCCACACACGACCTGGGTTCCTTCCTCCTCTCAACGTCAACCCCCAGCGACCCATTCCTGATATCCGTGCCAACGGAAAGCCCACTTCTCCTGTTCACTCAGGGAGCAAGATCCTGCTGCCGGTTGCACCATCATCTCCAAAACGTGGGCCAGACTTCAAGATGAAGAAGAAACTGATGAGGAGACATTCGATGCAGACAGAGCAGATGAAGCAGCTTTCCACCTTCCGGGAAATCCTCACAGAAAAGGTCATGGAGATGAATGGAGATTGAGAGCAAGAGAGAAGGAGAATGCAAGAGAGTCAGTGCTGGCCGAGAGGCTCCTCACCGGGTTCATATCTATATCTTCTTTGAGGCACACCTGCTCTGGTCCAGTTCAGCTCATTTAAAACAAAATACATAAATCGAAAATATGCATTGTGAAAACAAATTCAGAATATGAAAGAAAATGAGTCATGGTCTCTCCAGATCATAAAGGGATCAGTTATTACAAATGATCTGTTCCATGTTTTTCCATGGAGACCATTCTAATGTTATTTGGGATTATTTCTTGACCATTGAGAATGTGTGACGATGAAACCATTAGTGTCTGTGGAAGTGCTTTTGGTGTTTGAATTTGCTGCAATCCCCAGATGAGACCTCACAGATTTGGTGTTCTACAGGTTTCTCTATGTATTAGCGCTGTTATGGCTACCAGCTTCCTTCCTGTCATGCACTGTCAGAAAAATTTCAAAAAGTGTATTTTAGGGGTACAACATATTGTCAGTGGGGGCAGTACCAGAACTAAATGTGTTTTAAATTAAATCTGTATATACTTTATATACTCCAAAAAGGTACTTTAGAGTAGTCCTAAGTACCCTTTTAACGAGTTTGTTTGCCCATATAATCTTAAGATATTAGGTTAAACCTATTTGGCTTGCTGTCCACTGATGAGGGGCTTGATGAAGCAGCTTCAACTCGAGCTCTGATATACCCCCACAGTGACTAAATAATATAGGATATGATTATGTAGGGCAAGGTACCAAAGATGAAGGTGGAGTTTGGGAAGGTGGTGGGATGCTGGAACAGCTGAGACTGAGGTGAGGTAAGCAGCTGCTTATATACTCTGGCTGTTGGCTGTTGATTGGACGATTAGATTGGCTCGCTCCTCCCTAAATTACGTTTAGGAACTTCACTAAGTACTTTAGGGGTAAATAAGGTGCAAAGATGACCCATTAAGGGTTCTGCCCAAGTGACAAGCTGCTGTACCCCTAAAGGTACACTTTTTGCACATTTTGTTTTTCTGAGAGTGTGGCTTTGTGATGATCCTGTGGAATAATCGGGTTAATGTTCACGTGTTTTCCATTGATAGGAGTTCAAAACTCAAAGACTAATTTCTTTGGCATTGCAATACAGTAAATACAAATAATTTAATTCAAATGTGATTATTTACTTATAAATAATATAATGCTACATTTGTTTTACTGCTGCTTTTTTAGTTTTTGACTGAATTTTAGTAGTTGCAGTCCTTGAAGGTCTTTTAATTTGGCAATGGCAACCTTCCTGATTTTTCCACAGGATGTTCCCTAAAGAGGACTGGAGATGGCTGACTGTTGAATATTCCTGTAACAAATGATAGTCTTAGATGAACATGTTTCTGAAGAACATTTGAAAGTGCAAAAAATGTTTAAACTAGATGAGTATTTTACTATAGGCCTATAACAAACAACAAAAAAAAAACAATACAAAAACATAATTGTACCAGTTAAACATACTGCATGTTTCAGGGCTTTTGGATGGGTTGTTTATCTTTCTTAAACTCTTATAAGTGATACAAAATAAGTGAAGTGCAATTCTTGAAACTCAAAATCCCAAAGAAACTCTACAAACCCCATCCAAAACCACACAGATCCACCCTGACCCCACTCAGACGAGGGGAGGGAGAAAGCCCTCGCCTAACGCACACTCCCATCCGGAGACACAGAGCACAGATATTGTGTACATACTGTACAGAGTACAATTGTGTCTCGAGCGTTTGAACATGCAATATTCCGTGCTGCCTCAGCACTGATTTCATATTATTATTATCGTGAATGTGAACAATCACTCGTCTGTGGTAACATGCTGCGGTAAATAGTTCAAGACGAGCTGGGAGCTCAGTTTACATTCAGAGGAGGAATTTCTGCACAAAATACATGAGATTGAATTTCCCTAACGAGCTGCAGTGCACAGTGTGTCCGTGTCAAACACATAGTTCAACTCAAGCTTATGATGTGAGTGAATTTAGTGCTTCTGCTTTGAGATGTTCTACACTTGATGTGAATTAACCTTAGTGTACTTGAAATATATCACGAAAACAAAAAGGAATATTTTTTTATGCCTGTAGGGTTTTATTCTTGTTGTTTTTTATTTTTATTGAAATGAATTTTAATGTTTAAAAACCCAATTGTTGGTGGTGCAATTTCACTTTGACGGTAGCTTTTGTGTTCCAGGAAATAATGTATGAGAAACCGGAGCTCAGTGGCTACAGCAATCTTCCTGAAAAGGGCCGCGATAAAACCCATCCGTCTCCTGTTAAACAGACAGACTGAAATCCAGATCTCTGATTACCCAGCTCTTTGTTATCCTGATGTGATTAGGAGAATCTCGGCACTTTGCTGTGTATCCATTGATTTTAGCGATTCTCCTCCTTTCATTTAACTCACAAGCGAGATAACCCGAGTCACAGGAGTTTGATTTGTTTCTAAATATGTTTGTATCTAAATATATCCAATATTTCTGACCTGCTGTACAAAACATCCATTTAAATGGGTTGAAATGTGTTCAAGTGTACCTGAAAAGATGTTAATAGTGTAAAGGGTGTGTTAGGTGCTGTACACAATAGACCTCTGTCTGTGCTACACTGTCGTTGGGTAGTTTGAGCTGTACCCCAGTGTTCTGCTCTCCATTCACATAGAAGGGTCACAGTTACACTATAAATGCATTATTTAATGGATTATGGATTAACTATTTCTTGTTATTTTGTATGTTTAGTGTGATACACAGGTCAAATGTAGTAAGCCAAATAATTTAAAAAAAATAATAAATTATTTAAAAGTAAGAACTCTTTGTTGTGCAACCTCTCTGAATAATAGGGAGGGATTGTTCCTTTCATGAGATTCAATTTGCTTTGAATAAATGCTTGACTGAATCAACAGCTTCAGCAGGTTTGCGCTAATAGGGTCACAGACAGGAATGAAAAACACTGTTAAATGCAAAATATATAATTGTTCATAATTAACATTGCAAAATAAACAAATTAACTTTTTAAAGAGAAGGGAAAACACTTTCCGCACCGCTTCTGATACTAACATGGACAGTTTGTAGCCTATAACATGTCCCCATTCTCGAAAAGCATTACAAAAAAAGTAATGGAACATAAACATGTTTTGTGAAAACCAATGCAAGAGCCGTGAAGTAAACAGACATATTAATAATTGTCGTGCCTATATGCAGTTCCTTGTAATATTAACATATTTGAATGTTTTGCCAAACAAACTGTGTTTTGGTACTGTGTGTTGGATTGCATTATGATGCTAAACTTAATGAGAACCACTGTCTTATTCAATGAATTAATTCTTCCAGTTTAAGAATGGCTAGTGAAAGAGACAAAGCTAGATGTCTGAATGCTGCTGCTTTACCGTATCCAATGAAACCAAGCAGATCATTCCGGACTCTGGGCATGTTCCATAAACAGTCAGAGGAGAAGTGACCTTCATCCCGGAGGAATTGCTCTTCTCATCCAATCTCGGAACCTCTGGCTGTCTCATCTCTTCTCTGTTTGTTAGACACACAGCAGTGTCAGCGACGCCTGATAGCACGTGTCCTGTAAAAACACTGCTTGTCAGTCTGACACACACACACACACACACACACACACACACACACACACACACACACACACACACACACACACACACACACACACACACACACACACACACACACACACACACACACACACACACACACACACACACACACCCAGCTGTGAGGCACCATGATCCAAAGTACAGATCACAGAGCCACTGAACTCAGACATCAAAACATCAGCTAACATGAAAATCTCTCCTACATAAAGCTACATAGGGTAAGGCTCAAAAGTGAAGCTTAAAAAAGCATGTTTTTTCATAACACTGGGACACAGTAATTTACAGGCACAGACAGACTATTTTGTACTGTGTTCATATTTGGCTTATTTCATGAGTTTAATCCATGAGTGATTGAAGGTAAATATAGTTGGCTTGCTGTTGATGGAGAGCTTGAACCCAAAACACTATTCAAGCTCTAAATGGCACTTCTCACAAACAGTCACTATTTTTTTTCCATCAACAAACAGTCAGTGAAACGAGGTGTGTAACCTTTAAAAATGTTAATCATTAACTGAACGGGTTCCAACTAAATTCTGAATTTTACCTAAGCTTTTTACTATGATTTCAGTAGTTAACTACATATATATATATATATATATATATATATATATATATATATATATATATATATATATATATATATATATATATATATATATATATATATATATATATATATATATATATTTACATTTACATTTATGCATTTGGCAGACGCTTTTATCCAAAGCGACTTACATTGCATTCATATATATATTAGTGTTGTAGTACTTCAGAACCATTTTTTTAAGGTCTTGGTCTTGTCTCTCAGTCTCGACCACATTTGTACTCGGTCTTGTCTCGGTCTCAGAGTTAGAGGACTCAGGATTTTGCTTCAAGACCGGTCAAGACCACAACTGCTGGGATATTACTAAACTGCCATTGCATTGTCTGATTTATTTATGTAAAACTTACTGCTTCAGATGCAATCAATAACTTATTTCTAATTTGATTTATTTATTGTGCCGGTTCAGAAATTAATGAGGGATTGTGTCAAAAATGTCACCAAAATAAATACAAATGCTCACAAAATTCAAGATATTGTTGCAAAAAAGTACTTGAATGAGATCTGGATTTTTATACTATAACATTATCACAAGAGCAAGAGAGCTGTTTTCACATTTATTTATTATTTGAGCATGACGGCAAACATGATATTGCTTTTATACAAACATTCAATATATATATATATATATATATATATATATATATATATATATATATATATATTTTTATTTTTTTTTTTTTTCTTAAACATTCTCAAAAATTTACCAATTCAGATGCAATTTTGTTGTTCATTTGATTGGCATAACAGCTCTATATGGTGTCTTATTCTAATTATATTTATTGATTAAAAATTAAAAAGTAATTTATCAGGCATTAATGTGGATCTCTATGAATTTAAAGAGTGCTGGTCTGGTCTTGACTCTGCCTTGGTCTTGTCTTGGTCTCAACCCCTCAAAGTCTTGGTCTCAAGACAAGACGCACAATATGTCTCATGTGTGTGTATGTGTGTGTGTGTGATATAGCTACATATGTACGATTAATCTATTTGACAGCACTAAATATATATGGGGTAAGAAGAGGGTTGGACTTGACAAATGCATCCCAGAAATAAGGAGGGGCTATTTGGGGTGCAGACAGACACTTTTAGGGCCCTATCTTGCACCCAGCGCAATTGACTTTGTACACCGACGCATGTGTCATTCCTATTTTGCACCCGCGCAAAGCGCACTTTTCCCTCCACAGAAGCACGTCGCTAAACTAGTGAATGAACTTGCGCTACCTGGGCGGTTCAGCGCAAAAAAGGAGGCGTGTTCCGGCGCAAACAATCCCTGGTGCTATTTTGCTGTTCCATTAAACAATTGCGCCACTGACCAGAAAAAACCTAGTCTAAAGTCAGTGGCGCGTTGCGCGTTGTTCATTATGCTATTTTAATGGCGCATGCTTGACCATAATGTATAGCGTGCACAACGCGCATACACTTTGCTCATGTAACCTACACAGATGCAACAGTTATTTTTGCAAATCATAAATTGTTACACTAAAAAAATATTAACACATGAGATGACGGAAATCATTGTGGTGTGCCACGAAGATGTGAAAAAATAGGCATAAATCTAGCTTACAAATGATTCAGGCTAATTGTAATAATTAAGGATAAAACCTGTTTGCCCAATAGTGGCAAGACATATATGTATATAAGGACATCTGACAAATTGGTTTGTCCGTCAAGAACCAGGAAAAAAAATCGACTGAAAAACTGAAAAAACTGAAAGACATAAAAAAAAAGAAGACTGTGAAATCACCTTTACCATAATGTACAACATTACAACTTCACTTCTCTGTCTTTCACTGCTCTTACAAGCACATCAGTCTCCTCGGCTGTGAACCGCTCCTGGCGTGCGCCTGGTAAATACGCCATAATAATAGCAATCCATAATGGAACTTGCGCACCTGCTTTTAAAGGGAATGTTGGATGACGCTCTGATTGGTTTATTCACGTTACGCCCAAACCACACCTATGAATAATGAAGCTCCTTCAGACCAACCCATTTTAGATTTGCGCCGGGCGCAAGAGCCATTTATCCCGCCGGGAAAATAGCAACAGCGCCGAGACCCGCCCACAAAGTTACTTGCGCTTCGCGCTTTGACACTTGCGTTTCAGATCGTTAAAATAGGGCCCTTAATGTTTAAAACGTTCTACGTTTCATGCTTGTTAGTTTACCAAAAGATAATAATAATCACAGCTAAATTCTTGCTACTCTAATGTTCAAAAGTATTGTAGCGTAGTCCTACACCCTGGACTATTTTGAATACTGAAGCAACACTATATGTTAATACAAACAACGGTTGCGTTGGAGTGATGGAAGAAGAATGATTACAGAAGTGAGGTAAGCAGCTTTTTAAATACCCTTATGTTGTGAATGACAGGATTAGATGTTCCATGTTCCATCCGAACTTGAGTTTATAAGTCCTTTATAAGTTCGAAAACACTTCAGCACAAACAAGTGAAGTGAAAGCCATACAAACGTTCATACATAAAAGTGATGTGTTCTTGTTTATTTGTCCCCTGTCCGCCCTCTGCTGGAGTATATGTATACTGCACACACCTGCACATTCTTATTTTATGAAAAAAATTGCTTTTAAACATGAGCAACAGTAGTTTTACTAACCCTAACCCTTAGATTTAGAGCTCAGAGATTGTGAACCAAAGCTAAGATCCTAGCAAAATGTGAGTGTGTGGAGTTTAATATAAATATTGTAATCAAGATTAACAAAAGACACGTATACCTTTTAAAATACCCTTTCAAGAAGATCAAAACATATTAAGATATACATATATCAGTGATTTATGAATAAAGAAGAAGAATAATGACTGGCAATGAATTTTGTTTATTCTCCCAGACTGGTTATTTGTGAAAAGTTTCATAGAGATTTTAGAAATATGTATTTGCTGGTAGGTCACTATCCCAGTAGCGGAAGTCTGGAGTTGTTCTAACCTCACTGAGCCTTTGTGAAACAAAATAAAACCAAGGCTATGTATGTAATAGAGAAAAAGCTCTGGATAAAAAGCATTTGTCAAAATATGCTGTAGTCCAGTGGCTAAAGATCTAAGCTGAAAACAGAATCACTGTAGGTTCAACCCCACCAAGAGCTTGTATCAGACATTTGGCTAAAATGTAAATAGTATCTTCCTCCCAACATCCAGTACATTTAGATTAGCAGTATCTAACACAATCTGAGGAAAATAATCACTTGGCTATATTAATAGACTGCTTTACCTTGATGCTGTTCTTGTCTTGAGTCTTGGCATTTTCATTTTTTCTTTCATCAAGTTGTAGCTAATTAAGGTAAAAGGCAGTTCATGAGACTCCACCTCCTAAGTGAAATTTATGCATAAAATATCTGTGATATTATGGGTGGCACAGTCATGGCTCAGTGGGTAGCGCTGTCGCCTCACAGCAAGTCTCTTGTTAGATTCACGGTTGACCAAGGAGGATGTGTGTGAAGTTTGCATGTTTATGAGACTCCACTTTGTGCTCAGGTTTTGTTCATAATCCAAAGACACGAAGGACAGGTGAATTGGACACTTAATTGTGCATAGTTGCATGTGTGTGTGTGTGTGTGTGTGTGTGGTAGCCCAGCAATGGACTGGTTATTTGTTCAGGGTGTTTCTCTTTTTGACTCCATGCAGCTTCCCTGGCCGTGACCCTAAAAGCAGGTTGGAAAATGGATGGATGTTTCTGAAACCTCACACTATTCTGGGATATGTAGCTTATTATTATACAGTATGCAGCAGTATAACTCTGGTCACTATTCTGATAAAATGTCATAAAACACCAAACATTTGAATAAGCTGGCAAGAGACTGTTTTTGATAATGTTTTATGATGATTCATATCTTGTAATCTTGTATTTACACCCATTGCACCTAATAATTACAGCAAAAAACTAAAACAAACGTGTTTATCACAAGTTCAATACAATACAAATGTTAGCATCTGTGACATGCATGCTGTTGATTACATTCTGAAAATAATTTATAACTCGTCAGGCTCGTACGGTTGTAAAAACAATGAGAAAACATGTTTACAGTGGTACATTTACAAAGGTAGCCTATGGGAGTATCACACTATTAATAATTAATATGAAACTGTCACACTGTTTTAAAGTTTAGCTCTCTAATACTTGATCATGTTAGCATGAGACTGTTTAAATTATATCCAGGAAAGTGAATAAGGAGCTCCAATAAAGCTCTGTAGCAAATTGATTTCATCAACAGATAAGAAATTGACCGTTAATTTCCTAATTAGTTTGATGGAATGTCAAAAGGACCTGGATTATAGTTCACTGGAGGTGCAGAAGGACTTGATTGTAGCTAGGTGGAGGTTCAAAAAGACGTGAATCATAATTTAGTGGAGGTGCAGATGGGACTGCATTAAAATTTGGTGGAGGTGCAGAAGGACTTGGGTTGTAGTATGCTGGAGGCGCAGAAGGACTGGGGTTGTAGTATGCTGGAGGTGCTAAAGGACTTGGATCGTAGCCTTGAAGCTCAATATTGTTGCCAGTCATGTAAGGCACATCCCTGTTTATGTAACTGACTGCAATATGTCTTGACTAAAAGAAACACAACAAAAAGAACATTATTGTGTTGCATTCATTATTGGATGTATCTAAATGGGATGCAGTGACTCCTAGTGGCAGCTGTTAATCTAACGTCTAATGCATTAATTAACCAATCAGAATGGATATGAAAATGAGGTCACTTGTTTCTGTCAAAAATGCAGCTAAACTCTGTATTTTGTTCTGTCTCAATGAAAGTACTAATATCCAACACAAATTGATTTAAAAATTTTATCAATGACACAAACAACCTCTTATATAACTGTTGGCTGATTGTGTTGCTTCTGTAGAGCTTAGAACCATCATTAAACAAATACAACTCTTTCTGTCAAGCTGCTTTTGTGAACTGCTTCAATTTATTCATTGAAAAGAAGAGCTGGTTTTCAGTGAAAAGTTGAATTCCTCACACAAAGCTATCCTTATTAAATATATTTAGAATGCTAGTAATATATAGCTGGCATCATGGACATAAGGATGACTTTTATTTAGCTTTTTTGTTATTCTGCAGAATTAAAGTCTCAGTCCTCGTTCATTTTCATTATATTGCATTCTAAATAATTTCACCTTTTGTGTTCCATGGAAAAAAAGTACTGTAATAGGGGTATTGAACGCATGAATGAGGGTGAGTAAATATTGTCAGAATTCAATTTTGTCTTACATTTTTTACAGATTATTTAAAGGCAAAATATGTCATTTTCGCCGCTAGAGGTCGCTTATTCAAAACAAAGGCGTAGCTTGATGATGCCTTGATTTTGCGGGATCATGGGAGATGTTGTCTTCACCTCAAAAGAATCCGACGGGACCCGGGCAGAAATCATATTCATGGATGAGCTATTGTATTAAAGATTTGTGACCCATGCTGGCAAAAAAAGGGGTCGGAATGCGCACAGGATAATTTCAAGCTTCAGGCAAAACAATTGAAAAATTACGATTTTGGTCAATTTTGAGGTTTCCAAGGTTTTCTAGTGATCACAATGCTCAAAATAGCAATTATACATTATACAATTATACTAAAAGTATCTTTATTTGTACGTTTTTGGAGAGGAGTACCTTTCCTTTGTTCATGAAAACGATCTTACTCGCACAAACAAGCCTCAGACAGCGCGCGATCCTGATATACAAGTAGGCCTACACAGTATTTCAAAATGTCTGTCTTGGCAAGTATTCACGCGAACATTATCTGTTATGTCTTATGTGAACATTTGGTTAACTGTTTGGGAAAAAACATCTGATGTGTGACATTATTTTAGGTCTGTCTGTTTCATTAATGTTAATCAAACAATTGTGGTATCATGGAGAAAAAAAAAGTTGAATATATATTTTTCCTATAGGTATTTGGTGTGTGTGTCAAATTTTGTGCTATTACCAGGGATTTTAAGGTATGGTTGATAGGTGATTTTTTTTAGGAACCTTCAGAAAACTTTAACTCGATTTTTCTCAAAATTGAGAATGTTGACTCTGTCAACCTCAAACAGGTGTAGCGCAGTCATTTTTGTCCGATTAAAACAAATCGTACACCATTTTGAAGGTTTTTCAATAGAGAATGTAATTCAATCTCATTTTTGACCATTTGCTCATTGCGACTCATTTTGCCAGCACAGGTCACATTTATTAACATTACTGGTATGAAGCAGGATGGGGCTGAAAACCGTTGGAGCGGAACGAGGCCGCTAGAGCGATTGCTAATGAGAGACAAGCACGACAGGCGACACACGGCTCAAGAGCAGTGGAGCTTTTATTATGCCACAGACGAGCGCTTCCACTTCTTACACTCATGCGTGTATGTGGGGTAACGCAGCGCTATTTTATCATATTAGATACATTTGAGTGTGTTGAAAGTTATGCTATAATGCTACTCTATGCGTTCACTCGGCGGCTACTCTGAGACACTTGTTGCACACTGCAGTAAGCTAGATTGATATTAGGCATGGTAAAACATTGTATTTGTGGTAAATTAAGAAAATGAGATTCAAACTATATAACAATGATTCATGTACTGTCTATGAGTATATCCAAACAGTTGCTCACCTGTCTAATAAAGCACATGATATATTAAAGCGTCTTTTATGTTTCCATGGTTTCTACAAAATCGAAAAACCGTTACCCAGAAATCGTGGGTAACGGGGATATGATGTCATTGATAGACTGGTTAAAATAGTTTATTTCTCTGGATTTAAACATCCTTGGAAACATTTGGGATAACGTAAGAACACATAACATTGTTCTAGTGGCTTTTGGATATTTGAATAAAAAAATCTTACATAGTGTGCCTTTGAGTTAATAATCTTTGAACTTCATCTTAAAGAGTTTTACCTTTGTCCTGCAGCAATCACAAGAAGTTGAGGCAACGATAACAGAGATGATGAAGACCAGAACATCACAGACAACCAAGATATTTAGAGTCACACCCTGAGTGAGTATAGACAAGATGATTTTAAACTTAAACACATTTCTACATTTCATGACAACTCTCAGAAAATGTTTTGCATGGTAATGGATATGACAATATTAATGTATTTGGTCTTGGCGGAATAGATCTACTACGTTGCTGCTGAATTGCGGCTGCTGTTTATTATTGCTGTTGCAGAGCAAGTACAGGAACTTGCTACTGCCAATACATAGGTCGATACGCTGCTGTGAGTATGTAAGACATGCTGCTGCTGCGCAAATAACATACCGTATTTTCCGGACTATAAAGGCCGCAACATACTCCGCAAGAACAGAGAAAAAAGTTCTCGCTCCCAGGGCTGCAAGAACAAAATTACGTCATTTTGTTCTCGGAGCCCTGGTTTGGGAGTTCTCGCAGCTCGTTCTCGACACATCGTCTGAGCAGAACTTTTTTCTTGTGGGTGTCCGAGAACTATTGTGTGATTGGTCCGAATTTTAAAGTGAGCGGGGTTAATGCGGAGAAACGGAGATTTTCGGCACCTGCTTTTCTCGTGAAGTATGTAATGTCCTGGCCAGAACGAACTTTGTTCTTGTTCTTTCCACCTCGAGAAAACAAACAAATTTCTTTGTTCTTGCAGAGTATGTAGCTACAGGAGCAGCATAGAGCGCCCTCTCGCGGCTGTAGACGTAGCTAAATGTTCATTCTTGTCAGTCAGTATGAATTAATTTTGATATATAAGTCGCACCTGACTCTAAGTCGTAGGACCAGCCAAACTATGAAAAAAAGTGTGACTTGTAGTCCGGAAAATACGGTATATCAATTACCCATAGCAGATCTATACAGGTGGAGCTGGGGAAGGTGGAGGATTTTAGACGATCTCTGAAAGCGCACTGCAAACTGTTATAGTGAATGGTAACCAGCTATTTAAATGTTGAGCAGCAAGCTCATTGGCTGCAGATGCGACATGACCCAATCAGCTTGTGCCAAGCAGTTAATGCTGTAATTATTATCAGCTGCGTTAAGAACCCATCGACCTGTGCCATCTAGAATTAGGTTTCATGACAGAATTAGGCATTTTATTAGTCATAAATAGTCATTTGTCTTGAAGAAAGGGTCAGAAATGGCACATTGTGACTGATAAAAACGTTATGAAGCACACATTAGTGTAGTAAATGGGGTACAGTTGAAACTTCTTTTATTTTTAATCACACTTATATTAGCACTTTTGATGTAAGTTTGGCAGATATATTTGATTTTTTTGTGAGATTCAAAGCAGGACATCTACTTACATCACTGTCAAGACAGTGAAATGGGATGGAGATAGCAGCTGCTATGGCATTGAAGCAGTTTAGAAATTGCGAGATTCTGACCTGAAATGGAAAAAAAGACCCTTTAGATATATCAGGAATGTTTAAAACATAATGCATTGCACTCTAGTACTATACTGTCCTTTAAATATTTTCTATTACATTAGATATTCAGACTAACCTGACAAGTGTTAAGCTTGCATGCAGCTAATACCGTCATAGATCCAGTTGAAACTGACTACAGTGAAGAAAATGAACATTATTGAGTATGTATTCATCGCACAATGTTGTCCTGGTGTTGATAAAATACTTACAATTAGACATGACCAGAGGAGATACAAAAATCCTGTCCAGATTGTTAAGACAATCATCCCCATACCCATTGATATTTCCAAAAACCTGTAAGATATAAAACAAGACAGTATCTGTTTCCCCATTTCCCCCCAAATCAAAATGAGCATGTAGCAGAAAGAAAAAGTTTTAAACAGTTTGCTTTACCCCCAGGACCTTTGGCCTGATCGTCATGAATTTAGACACCACACGCTGGTCAAATAGTGACGCTGGCTGCTGCAAAATGCTAGTCACATCATCACGTCTAGGCATCTTTAAACACACTGAGAGAGATATGAACGTTTCGAATCTGATGCATTTAACGATTTCGGTTGCAAGCTAACGTCCTCAAAAGAATATACTAATATTGGCTCCGGTTTATTAACCCTATACAAAAGTTAAAGGCATGCTTTTCTCTTTACTGTCAAACTAATCAGAGTGAAGAGGAACCAAATGTCTCTGTGAACATTCTCAGAGCGGAAAATCTGGATTTACTGGAAGAGCTGCTCAGACGACACGAGAAGCTAATCACTGTTGGCGAATTTACCTTTGTTTTTTCTCAATGCAACTTAAAAGTACAAACTAAAGATAACGGCACATGAGACTATTTTCTGGTGGTCAAAAAACAAAGTTTGGAAGGAGCATGTTCACTTGATGCATGTCAACATATAAAATCTGCACAAACTTACAAAACTGCCATCTGTGTAAATGATATACTTGATATACAATGAGCCAATAAAGAGGATTGATATATGATAGTTTGCACTGGTATTCTATTCTAGCCGCCTAGTCCAGCTTTTCCATAACCCACAAACACTGAGAGACAGACGATAGAATTGCAAAATACTCACACTATGTAACAATATATCAGCCCCCAACTTAAAATACATTCATATTAGTAGTATGTGAAGAAATATTTAAAACTTATGAAAGGAGTAATTATTGAGGTTGATGGCGTGTTTGTCTTGAGTCATTTTCCTTTTGTGTTTGTTTTAGTTTTTCTTAGTAAGTGTAGTTTTTTAGTCCACAAAATATGAAGAGAATGGGTCTCAAACATCACACTTTCAAGATGTAAACATTGGGTGAATTCAGGCTATATACTGTAGATAGGATTTTATAGCATAGGAACAAATATCCTTAATTTTGGATGGTTTTTTTTGGAAGAAGAGACTTGCTGATCTTGAGGCATTTAGAGAAATTAGCTTGGCATGTTTTGCAATCCAGGAAGTAGTTATCATCAAGTATATCGCTGCGCCACTGCATTGTCAGAATGGCCGAGTGGTTTAAGGCGTCAGACTCAACAGGTCATGATTATGAGTGTTGAGCATTCTGTTCTCCGGATGGAGTCGTGGGTTCAAATCCCACTTCTGGCAAAAGGCTTTTGGAGTGACAGGATTAGAGGACACCGCTTCAATGACAGAATGTAAATAAGAGGGTTTTGTAAGCTCAGGATGTGTTAGAGCAATGCAATAACTGATCACTATGATAGTTTTTTGTTTGTTCAAATAAAATACAATACAGTACAGGAAACCTAATGCCTTTATTTGTATTATGTTAATCGTATATTTAAATAGTTAAATGCTGAAATAGAAACACAAAATAAAGTCATATGACAATTTTAGAGTCTATTTTAGACCTCTATCCATCTACTGTAGCCCAGATTAAAGGAGAATACATGCAGAGAAGCTATGAACCACAAGGGGGCATCCCTGCACAAAGATTTTAGAGCCAAAAGTATTGTAATCTCTAATATATATATAATGTGTAAAATGTTATTGTTACTAATTCACTGATGAAGTAACATCATCATACATACAACATTCATACATAGTTGTTCATAGTTGTTTTTTTGTTTATATTTAAATAAAAGATCTGCACACTGTTATTCTCCCCTTTATTTAGAAAAAATTAAAAGTGGCAACGTTTCGGTCAAAGACCTTCGCCAAGCACGAAGTGTCCTCATTTGCCACAACAAAGCACAATTAAAAATAAAAAAAATTTGACAACAAAAACAATAGTGACCAGTTACAACTGTGATGTGCAATATTATGGACCTCCATCAGGCATTAAAATGTCTTCAGATGAAAACTAAAGCAAAACTGAAGGATGATAAAACAGAAAAATAATCAAGTACTGTACAAAACTACAATATATGATACATTTAGGGTCTGCAAACAGTTTGTGTAACAGATGGGTCTTTGGTTCAAAAACAGTTTGTGAAATCCTGAGTTACAAACCCTTAAATGCATTTAAATCAGGCCTGTCAAATTATTAATCACGATCAATCGCATTCAAAATAAATGTTTGTGTGTACATAAAATATGTGTGTGTACTATGTATAATTATTATGTATATATATAAATACACACACATGCATGTATATATGTAAGATTTTTTTATATTTATATATGAAATATTGATATTTATATATAACATAAATTATATAATATATATATATATATATATATATATATATACATACATGCAATTATTTCATAAATATACACATATACATAAATATATATATATGTATGTGTGTATTAAAATAAACATAATAATTATACATAGTACACACATATTTTATTTAAACACAAACTTTTATTTTGTATGCAATTAATCGTTTGACAGCCCTATTTTAAAATGTAAATAAATATTTTCATTACAATGTTATTTGTCATCCACTCTGTGCTTGTAATAACAACCCTGTCAAGCACGAGGACAACTTCCAATGAAATTAAAATAATAGTTTGATTATCATTATGCAATTATGTTTTCTTAATGAACATTATTATTATTAGAAACTTACTATAGTGGTTCTCTGGGTTGGCTGGTTAAGCCCTGCTGTACAACCAACCCCTATGCTGTTAGAGGTTGGATAGTTTTACCTTGACATCCCTTTTTGTTTTTATCTCTCATTCTACAACACATTAGGCCTAATAATAACACCATAATACTTCTTTCAAATCATCATGCTCTTCCTCACCGCGAGTTCTTTCTCTTCCCTAATGGACTTTGTAGGCCACCCAATAGCCAATCAACCCCTCCCCTTCTTATTAATATTCATATTCTAGCGTCGTTCCGACGATGTTATTGGCTAGGGAAAAAGCCGGTCGTCTGAGAGTGAACGGATGAGATCACCTGTCAATCTCAAAATGGGCGGGATTTGCCAAGCCCCGATATATGTAAAAATACCATTCACACGCTCTCAGTGGCTGTGACACGAGAGAAGGGGCATTTCGACATATCATATTCAAATCAGTCTCCGGCGAGGGACGGAAGAAGTGCCTAGTTTGAACAAATGGAGGAAGATAGCAATGAACAGATGAAACCTCTCTTAACCACAGTAAGCATAAAGTTATTTGTTGTTGTCTCTTCAGAGCGGAGAGTTTGGAAGCCTAGAGCGTTTCTGCGCGCGTTTATTTCAAAGAAAGAAAAGAGTCGGGGGGATGAGGGAAATGGATGGTGGGACTGGTTAAAAGCATCACTTTCTCTGGGTTGTTTAACGAGCCATGATATCCACATGGTCTTAGTGGACTTGAAAGGTGCCTGTTTTGCGATTGTATTGCCGTGGAAATGTACTTTCATTGTTTTGGGGTGATCACGCTTCTGCCAGGAAGTGTCGTTCAGATCATTGCGTCACAATAACGGTGAAAAGACGAGCGCATTAGACTATGAATCTCTCTCTCTCTCTCTCTCTCTCTCTCTCTCTCTCTCTCTCTCTCTCTCTCTCTCTCTCTCTCTCTCTCTCTCTCTCTCTCTCTCTCTCTCTCTCTCTCTCTCTCTCTCTCTCTCTCTCTCTCTCTCTCTCTCTCTCTCTCTCTCTCTCTCTCTCTCTCTCTCTCTCTCTCTCTCTCTCGATAAAAAGGATGTGGAGTATTTATACTTTATAGTATAACACACGTTATGGCTTTTGTTGTGTTTGATTTTTTTTATATATATAGAAACATACAAGCAATAATGAGTCTTTATTCTCTCTCTCTTTGATTTTTTATATATAATATAATATAATATAATATAAAAAACAGACAGTTTCTTGGTTGTATGTCACCATCACATTTCCCTTAAATAGTGATGTAATATTCCAGAAATTCAGAGATTAAACCAAAAAACAAACAAAACTAAGTCATAATCACATCATCCGTTCAGAATATGAACACTTAAAGGCACAATATGTAAGATTTTTGAATTAGAATATTCAAAAACCACTAGATCAATGTTATTTTGTTGACTTGTGTACTTGCATTATATCAAATGTTTCCAAGAATGTTTAAATCCAGAGAAATAAGCAATTTTAGCCAGGGCACGGACCATGTCCGTGCATCGCCTATCAAAGACCATGATATTTTGTAGAAACCATGAAAACTATATATTAAATTTGAAAATGTCTCTCGCAGTGGACATGCACCTACGATGACAATTTCAGACCCCTCCATGATTTCTAAGTGGGAGAACTTGCAAAATAGCAGCGTGTTCAAATACTTATTTTCCTCACTGTATATATACACACTCACCTAAAGGATTATTAGGACTTTCAACACACTCAAATGTATCTAATATAATAAAACAGCGTAAGAAGTGGAAGCGCTCGTCCGTGGCATAATAAAAGCTCCACTGCTCTCGAGCCTTGTGTTGCGCTTGTCTCTCATTAACAATCGATCCAGCGGCCTCGTTCTGCTCCAACGGCTTTCAGCCCCACCCTGCTTCATATTACAGTAATGTTAATACATCTTTAATACATTAGCTCATCCATGAATATTATTTCTGCCCGGCGGTAGAGGTGAAGACAACAACTCCCATGATTCCATAGGAATTTATTGTGCCTTTAAGATTGAAGTCCACTCATTTTTGTCACTTATGTTTGTCAGTAGAGGACTGTTATAAAATGTCAACCCAGTTAACATGAATTTTTATAGTAAACAATTGATTATTCACTCTCTTTCTGCTTTTATCGTTTTACATGTATGAGAAAGTGTGCACTAGGGCTGTAACGATTTGACCAAAAATAAAAACCTCGATTAAGTGAACATTTGACCTCGATTACGATTAATGAATGATTATTTTGCTTTTTTTCTTCTTTTTTTTTTGCCCTCATAAGGTTTTTGAGTAAGTTCACTGATAAGGTTTGTACTGTAAATATTTTCTACTATTAAAGGTGGAATTTTTTTTCTAATGAAAAAGTGCATTGTGATTTTAAAATACTTGAAGGAAACGGTTCACTTTCAGCAGTTATTGTCTATGGAGCAGATTTCTATTTGTTGTACATCAGATCACATACAAGAGCAAAATAATCGTTCATTAATCGTTATCGAGGTAAAATGTTAAAATAATAGTATGAAATTGAATGAATAAATGTAAAAATAAAACACTACATATACTTCACTATTAAATATACACTGATTATTATTAAGCTACTGTATTAATGTTTTTCAGTCAAGAGCAGTGAGTGATTTTCTCTTTGTCTTTTGTTGTTGTATTAACATTAAATGGATAGTTCACTCAAAAATGAGAAATGAATACAGGTTTGGAACAATATTAGAGTGAGTAAATAATGACATAATTTTAGAGGTGAACTGTCCCTTTAAGGACAGCGTGTTCACTGGCAAGGCTGCTTTCAATTTAAGACCTACATGCATCTGATATACAGACACACGCGATTTTACTTTCACTTTAGACATAACCGACTGTGTTTATGTTAACCTTGTGTGTATTTGACAGTATTAGCGCAGTAAGACTACTTAGTCCAGTAATCATGTGTTTGACATGCGTTTAGTGCGCGCGCTCGGAGAAGCTCTTGTTAAAACAGTGCATATGCACGCGAATGAGCCGGCAAGGCTTTAAAACGCATGCAAATGATGAACTTTCGTGATTGTGAATAACTATAGTGTTCCGTGAGTATAACTCTACCAGTAACGTGTGATGTGAATATATATATATATATATATATATATATATATATTACTCACCTAAAGGATTATTAGGAACACCTGTTCAATTTCTCATTAATCCAATTATCTAATCAACCAATCACATGGCAGTTGCTTCAATGCATTGAGGGGTGTGGTCCTGGTCAAGACAATCTCCTGAACTCCAAACTGAATGTCAGAATGGGAAAGAAAGGTGATTTAAGCAATTTTGAGCGTGGCATGGTTGTTGGTGCCAGACGGGCCGGTCTGAGTATTTCACAATCTGCTCAGTTACTGGGATTTTCACACACAACCATTTCTAGGGTTTACAAAGAATGGTGTGGAAAGGGAAAAACATCCAGTATGCGGCAGTCCTGTGGGCGAAAATGCCTTGTTGATACTAGAGGTTAGAGGAGAATGGGTCGACTGATTCAAGCTGAAAGAAGAGCAACTTTGAATGAAATAACCACGTGTTACAACCGAGGTATGTAGCAAAGCATTTGTGAAGCCACAACATGCACAACCTTGAGGCGGATGGGCTACAACAGCAGAAGACCCCACCGGGTACCACTCATCTCCACTACAAATAGGAAAAAGAGGCTACAATTTGCACGAGCTCACCAAAATTGGACAGTTGAAGACTGGAAAAATGTTGCCTGGTCTGAACGGTCTCGATTTCTGTTGAGACATTCAGATGGTAGAGTCAGAATTTGGCTTAAACAGAATGAGAACATGGATCCATCATGCCTTGTTACCACTGTGCAGGCTGGTGGTGGTGGTGTAATGGTGTGGGGGATGTTTTCTTGGCACACTTTAGGCCCCTTAGTGCAAATTGGGCATCGTTTAAATGCCACGGCCTACCTGAGCATTGTTTCTGACCATGTCCATCCCTTTATGACCACCATGTACCCATCCTCTAATGGCCACTTTATCCAGCAGGATAATGCACCATGTCACAAAGCTTGAATCATTTCAAATTGGTTTCTTGAACATGACAATGAGTTCACTGTACTAAAATGGCCCCCACAGTCACCAGATCTCAACCCAATAGAGCAACTTTTGGGATGTGGTGGAACGGGAGCTTCGTGCCCTGGATGTGCATCACACAAATCTCCATCATCTGCAAGATGCTATCCTATCAATATGGGCCAACATTTCTAAAGAATGCTTTCAGCACCTTGTTGAATCAATGCGACGTAGAATTAAGGCAGTTCTGAAGGCGAAAGCGGGTCAAACACAGTATTAGTATGGTGTTCCTAATAATCCTTTAGGTTAGTGTGTATATATACAGTGAGGAAAATAAGTATTTGAACACCCTTCTATTTTGCAAGTTCTCCCACTTAGAAATCATGGAGGTGTCTGAAATTGTCGTCGTAGGTGCATGTCCACTGTGAGAGACATAATCTAAAAAAAAAAATTCAGAAATCACAATGTATGATTTTTTACTATTTATTTGTATGATACAGCTGCAAATAAGTATTTGAATATTTGGTACAGTAGCCTTTGTTTGCAATTACAGAGGTTAAACGTTTCCTATAGTTTTTCACCAGCTTTGCACACACTGCAGGAGGGATTTTGTCCCACTCCTCCACACAGATCTTCTCTAGATCCGTCAGGTTTCTGGCCTGTCGCTGAAAAACACGGAGTTTGAGCTCCCTCCAAAGATTCTCTATTGGGTTTAGGTCTGGAGACTGGCTAGGCCACGCCAGAACCTTGATATACTTCTTACAGAGCCACTCCTTGGTTATCCTGGCTGTGTGCTTCGGGTCATTGTCATGTTGGAAGACCCAGCCTCGACCCATCTTCAATGCTCTAACTGAGGGAAGGTTGTTCCCCAAAATCTCGCAATACATGGCCCCGGTCATCCTCTCCTTAATACAGTGCAGTCGCCCTGTCCCATGTGCAGAAAAACACCCCCAAAGCATGATGCTACCACCCCCATGATTCACATTAGGGATGGTGTTCTTGGGATGGTACTCATCATTCTTCTTCCTCCAAACACGTTTAGTGGAATTATGACAAAAAAGTTATATTTTGGTCTCATCTGACCACATGACTTTCTCCCATGACTCCTCTGGATCATCCAAATGGTCATTGGCAAACTTAATACGGGCCTGGACATGTGCTGGTTTAAGCAGGGGAACCTTCCGTGCCATGTATGATTTCAAACCATGACGTCTTAGTGTATTACCAACAGTAACCTTGGAAACGGTGGTCCCAGCTCTTTTCAGGTCATTGACCAGCTCCTCCCGTGTAGTTCTGGGCTGATTTCTCACCTTTCTTAGGATCATTGAGACCCCACGAGGGGAGATCTTGCATCCAGTCCGAAGGAGATTGACCGTCATGTTTAGCTTCTTCCATTTTCTAATGATTGCTCCAACAGTGGACCTTTTTTCACCAAGCTGCTTGGCAATTTCCCCGTAGCCCTTTCCAGCCTTGTGGAGGTGTACAATTTTGTCTCTAGTGTCTTTGGACAGCTCTTTGGTCTTGGCCATGTTAGTAGTTGGATTCTTACTGATTGTATGGGGTGGACAGGTGTCTTTATGCAGCTAACGACCTCAAACAGGTGCATCTAATTTAGGATAATAAATGGAGTGGAGGTGGACATTTTAAAGGCAGACTAACAGGTCTTTGAGGGTCAGAATTCTAGCTGATAGACAGGTGTTCAAATACTTATTTGCAGCTGTACGGCTGTGCAGCTGTATACAAATAAATAGTTAAAAAATCAAACATTGTGATTTCTGGATTATTTTGTTTAGATTATGTCTCTCAAAGTGGACATGCACCTATGATGACAATTTCAGACCCCTCCATGATTTCTAAGTGGGAGAACTTGCAAAATAGCAGGGTGTTCAAATACTTATTTTCCTCACTGTATATAATGACACATGT
Source organism: Gobio gobio (assembly GCF_949357685.1). Classification (NCBI taxonomy): domain Eukaryota; kingdom Metazoa; phylum Chordata; class Actinopteri; order Cypriniformes; family Gobionidae; genus Gobio; species Gobio gobio. The sequence goes on along the minus strand of NC_137108.1, from coordinate 40,916,091 downwards.
ACATATACATACATTAAAAAAGAGTAAATCGAACAATCAGCATTTTAGAAGTGTGCTGTGCGTGCGTCTCTCTCTCTTTCTAATTCCTCAAAAGCTTAATTCCCATGTAGTCATTATGGCTTCAGCTTATATTTCCATTGCGTCACAAAATATTTGTCTTCAATAGATACTTACATCCTTGATGCACTTTGAATTCATGTGTATATTTAAATAGGGACAGTACTACGTCACTTACTGAAACAGTAACAACTATTAAGTAAAGATACAGTATGAATATTGCTCGCTTGCTATAAGCAGTTAAGTCTAAGTATATAAGCTCATATAAGTAAATACATACAATGCTTGTGAATTCAATAGAAACATCTTAAGTGGAACACTAAATTGCAGTAGCCCAAGCAGTGGCTGTCTGGCTGAAATTTTATTTATCTTTTTATTTAAATAGGCAGTGTGAATATTGTTACTTTTTGTTTTATCTTTTCAAAGCATGTAAAGCATAACATAAGGGCTTATGTTTTCATATAAACAGGAACCAGTAGGCCCTCTCTACACTGAATTTTTTTTTTTTTTTTCTAATGACAGCGTTACACTTTTAAAATGTTGGTAATACTCAAAGATAACAATCTCTGACTTGCTACCATCACTCACTCAAACACTCTTGTGTTTTCCCCACAATTTTCGCTCTTATGTTAGTGCAGGTATGTTGTCAGTATTATGTAATGCTGATTAAGGTTTAAATGGAACATCTGAGTTGGACTGGAATCCAGATAAGGAAATGCTTGCAAGTTATTGCATAAGTATGTATATTGTTTAGACATCACTAAACAAAGTTAGCATTCTATTTATCTGAAATGTTGCAATGGCAGTTTCTGTTGTATAACAAAGAGCCTTGTTTTAATTTCTTCCTGTTGCTTAGTTCACTGTTACTCATCACTCAAGTGTCTTCAGGACAATGATGCTCCTCCTCTGTTCTCTGCCGTGACTCTATCAGGATATTATGCGACGAGGGAAGATTTCATGGTTCGTTGATTGTGCGGTAACGTTACAGCACCGGTTCAGAATGGAAGATTAGACAGGAAGTTTTGTCATTGTTCTCCGGCTGGAGGATCAGCAGCTCTCGGGGTTGCTGGGACCCAGCAGACAATGCTGTTGATAAAGCCACAGAGGGCACAGCCGTAAGCTCAGCAGATTTAGAGTAGTTGGGGACAGTAGTATGAGACTCTTTGACCTGACAGTGTGCAGTAGTCAACACAGCTGCTCTGTTATAGCTAATTCACAACGTGTATTTCCAGTCTCACTTGTTTACCTATGTTGAACTTGAGAGACATAATGTTATATTGATCAGACATATGGTTGCCACAATGGTCTATATCTGTGCGTTAACTAGGCCTAGAGGGACTCTGGAAACCTTTTATTTTATGGGAGAGTCTGCAGAATGGATTTAAATGGAGCTGAGAATACTATAGTTTTATTTTGGATCACAAATATTTAATAAATGAGCACAGAAGTGGTGGGATCTTTTATATAGATTATTTTAAATGACACAATCCCTAATCACATGTAAAAAAAAAAGTGGGTTTTGTTGTTTCACATTTTTGACATATAAGATTTTGTTAATCTTAGATGAGGGTTTAAGACTGTTCAGCAGTGCAAAGTCTGTTTGCCAATGCCTAGTATTAGTTTAGTCTGTTTTATGTTTATAAAAGCGTATCTGAGAGAAGTATGGTAATACTTTTTCTTTTTTTTATTTGTTCTTATTTTTAGAGATGCACCGAAATGAAAATTCTTGGGCAAAGCTGAAGCAGAATAATAATAAAACACTTGGCCGAAGCCGAATACCGAGTGCGGTGTTCCAAATTTTTTTTTCTTCCATTATGCCAACTTTTTCACCATTGCATAAATTAAATAGTAAAAATTAGCTTTTTACTATTTTGTCTTGCTTTTTTTTAAAGATAAATAAATGACAAAACTACTGTGCTACTCAGCACATCAAAATACAATATTTGTTTATTAATTAGTGAATTCTTGAAGCATCCATTTACATTTGTTTCTAAGTATTTCCTTTCAGACAAACCATGTAACAGTGGTTCCTCCTAGATTAGAATGGGGCGTTTTTATTTTATTCTTCTTTGATGAAGCCCCCATCATTCATATAGACTGGCTTTAATTACAGGCATTAGCAGCTTTACTGGCTGAATGGCACGACTTCCTATAAAGGTTACTCTGTTGTCAGGGGCAACAGGTATGCATTTCTCTTCAGAAGCATTGTATATCAGGTCTTGACCACATTAATACATTTTTGTTTTAAAATGCATCTTTTTCTCTCCGTTTTGGCCTTCCATCCACACTGAGATGGTGTTAAAAAAAAACAAAAAAACGCTTTTTGAAAACGCTCTCTATAAAGTTGATACATTTGAAAATGCTGTTTTCGCGTTGTAGTGTGGCTTGTGAAAACGGAGGTATTTGAAAACGATGAGACCTGTTTAGTCAAGTGACGTTGTACCAATTCATGTTTATACCGGTATTGTGCCTGTTATCTGCTATTTGCTTTCACACAGTTGCTAAATATGTTACCTTGTACACTCTTCATATAACAGTACTGCAAAGATGACAGAAAATGTACTTGCATTTGCTGTCCTGGGACAAAACATGAGAGCAGTTGCGTTTTAGACGTATAATGGTTATTTAGTGCGATCTGGATGCATCAGTGAATGGTGAGATATTTTGATCCTGCCAGAATAATTGCGTGATAACTTTATTATGTCTTGGTCTGTCTGTATCATCCCAGTGAGCTTTTATGAGTGTGAATTTAGCGTTTTCCAACGTTTCAGTGTGTATGAGAAACTTTTGGAAAATGCTTGAAAGCGCTAGTTTTGAAACGAAAATCACCGTTTTCAAATGTACCCGGATTAATGTAGAAGTAGCCTCAGTTTGCATACAGCTTTAGTAGCATTGTGTCTGTGTGATAGCAACATTTGTTCTCTTTTACACATTTTAACTTTTTACTATTGGATATTATTTTTGTTTTTTATGGTCTTATAATATCTGGTTGCCATTTATGTGGGGTTTACAGTATAAAAACAGCAAGATGTGTCATTTAGGTACTTACATTTTTTATTGACATGGCAAATTGTAACAAAAAATGACAGTGCTCTAACAACAGTTGTTAGCTGAATAGTACATTAATAAATGACAATTGACATTGTAATGAACTGAGTTCCAGTGAAATATCTTCACAATCCTCTATGATGTCTTTATGTCCTTCATTGTGTGTATTCTGAGTGGCAGTTTCTCTCTGCAGATGATGATGTTATGGTATGTGACAGCATCTGAAATACACATTGGCCCTCATTTATCAATCTTGCGTAGAAACGGACGTATATGTTGGCGTAAGATTATGCTTATGCTCTCACCGCCTGATTTCTGAAGCTGTGCGCACCTCTGAAATCCAGGTGTACGCAATACCTGCCCTTGATAAATGCCGCGGCTGAAAACGATCGTCATTAGAATAACACGCCCCTATATATTCAAGTCTCTGCCTCCCCCACGCCCTCATTTTACGCCATGGACACACGGAAGATGGCAAAGAAGCGAAACTTCTCTGACGTGGAGATCGAGACCATCACCGGGGAAGTGGAAAAAAAACTAAATTGTTTTATTTGGGAGTTTAAAGAGTGGGATTAAAGGCGCCCACAAAAAGGTGTACGGTGGAAATCCAGTTTAAATAGCTGTTTGGATGAGAAATTACCTATCACAATTCATTATTTTACAGCAAATAATTAACATTTAATTTCGTATCACGTCACATGTATTGGAGTGTACAATAGTGATGATGATGTGATGTGGAGTACCATTCATTCACATTAATATAATTGCATGACAATTTGTAAGATTCTTCTTATTATTATTATTATTATTATTATGATTTGTATTATTAATGACGCTTATTGTTATTTAGAAGAAGAATGTTGTTGTTATTATTATTATTATTTATTTTATTATTATTTAAAAGAAGGAGAATGTCATTTTTATTATTTTGTCAGTCTGAATTATTTTCAGTCCCAGTCCATGCGCAGCTGCCGGGCCTAACCTTGAACCGTCAGGTAAAGCGCACAGGCTCGCAACTGGAGGAATACATATGCCTACAAATCAAATGCTTTGGTAAAGTCACACAAATTAAACATTGAAGTCCATGTTGCACAAAAATAAACACTGAAGTTTATAATAACTATATCCCTATTCGCACGGGATTAGTATATGTGGGGACCTCTGGTGATTTGTAATAATTGCAGAGAATGTCTGCGATCTTAATCCCGTGTGAATCGGCCATGTCTGTAATATGTAAAGTAAATATTCCCCCGCAAATAACCATATTTCGCCAAACACCGAGGTCCTGTGATAACATTAGTCATTAGATCAGTCTATGATTGAGATGCATGCCATGAATGCACACTGTTAGTTCGTCCGTAAAGCCTCGTTTATACTCGACGCGCCCGCACGAACGCGAGGGTGCGCGCGGCAAAAATAAACGCGTGCAGTCGGCGTAGCGCGGAGGCTCGCACTGCGGAGCCAGGCGAAAGTAAACAATGCGCGCTCTGTGCGGCCGTGCACATTTTACTTTCGGTTTTGAATTAGCGCCAATTCGGCTGTGGGTTGCTTGAATTGTGGGTTCATTAGCCTATTATTTTTAATGAAAAACACAACAACAAAACAAATGACAAACTCCCTTAAATAGGCGCTTTTACGTTTCGCTTTGAAACCAAATCTTCCGCGATCATCTCCGTCAGCTCCTCACTTAAATCTGATGAATGACTCCTGCCGCTGCCGAGACTCACGGTCGGATCCTGCTTTATTAAGCAGATACGTTCAGTTTTTATTTGTATTGTCTGTTCTCTAACTGAACTAAATAATTTTATTACTATACAAAAAAAATAAGACGGTGGGCGGTGCCACGGTGGGCAAGTGATGTAACCGGTGTTGAGTCTGGACACCGGTAACACCGGCAACACCGACTATCGTAGCAAGCCTACAGCTTATCCCGTGCGAATGCGCCACGCAAAATTCAGATGTGGGGGAGTAATTTCTAAATCACACGAGGTCCCCAGATAATAGCCTACTTATCCCGTGCGAATAGGGCTTTAGTTGTTGTTGTTGTTTTTTTCACAGTGGGTCATAATATAGCATATCTTTGTCAGTGCGTTTTGTGGTGTTAGGAATTGTTTTTCTGCGCATTTTTGCACTAACTCAAAACGTGCGTACACCACCTCCTGAGCTGGCGTAGGATTTGAGCGTGCCGTACGCCAACGTCCATATTGATAAATCTCAAAGTCACCTTGGTTTTGGGTGTACGCCAGGTGTACGCTGGAAATTTGGTGTACGCACTTTTGATAAATGAGGGCCATTGAGTTTAGAGTTACAGTGTGTCTCTTCCAGTTGATTGACTGTATTAAAAGGAAAAAGTGATATAAAGTAATGGAATAGCTTTGATGTTTTTTGATGGGGGGGGTTATGTTTAGGCATAAAGTAGTAAAGGGGACATAACACACACACAGTTTCTGCCCATCTCTTGTTAATCTTGAGTACCCATAGAGTAGTATTGCATCCTTCATATGTCCGAAGAGTCTTTAGTTTTATCATATTTATAAAAGACTGATATGCTGTACTGATTTTTTCCGAAAATATCCAAACTCGTGAAGGCGTGCAGTGGGCGGAGCTAAAGAATCTCGATCTCGCACACAAAATACATCATGGCATTAACCCTGGATAACTTTCAATTCACTATACATTCATGTTGTTGACATTATATGCACTTACACTAGGGCTGCACGATTTGGGGAAAATATCTAATTGCGATTATTCTGGTTAAAATTGCGATTTAAAATGCGATTATTATTTATTAATTTTTACAAATGAAAAGTGTGTATATAACATTTTGTTTATATATTAATGTGACTAATAATTATAATTATTATTACTACTAAATAAAAATAAGAAATATTACTATTACAATAACATTCATTATTAAAATATTTAAATAGAGCATTTGAGAATAAATATAACAGTATAATAATAATATTTATATTTTACAGAAAAAAAATTTATGGGTTACCTGTTAGTATGCAGACAGCCTATGACTAAAAATCATTGGAAAGATCTAAGGCTTTATTGTAAAAAACAATTATTATTATACAAGTCTTTAATATGAAATATGAGCCTCTTATGCATCCACTGTGGGGATTAGAACTCCTGTACATTGAAGAAAAACATATGGATTGTCATATACATTTATTTAGAGAGAAGTAATATTTTTCTTATTTTCTACCCAAAAGTTTAATTCATACTAGAGGCCAGAGGGCGCCCTCGAGCAGAAACGGCACATTTGCGCCAGAGTAATCGTTTTCAGGAAATCCCTATGGGAAATCCCTAATGTGAAGCTCACGCTGCAGGCTGAATAAAACGAAGATAGAAACACGAAGATCATACTTCTACGACAAGATATGGTGTATTTGAGTTCTTCAAGCCTTCTCGCGTACTTTCATAATAATAAAAGTATGCAGTGCTGATTGACATTCTGTGATAAGAAGCCACATCAGCTCGACTGACGATATGAAGTGAGTTAAAACATTGTATTAAACGTTGTATTTGGTTGGACAACAGGTTTATGAACGCTTCGCATTACTAGTTTGTGAAGATGTTTGACACATGTTGCTCAAACTCGCAGTCTTTCAGACGGAGCAGCGTTTACTCCTTATCATTGAGCCGCTCTTCACTGACACGCTGGGCATTTATTTATTTCATTAAAATCGCAGCCTTTGCGCTTTCATAATTGCACATTATGAAAGTGCAATTAGGAAAGTGCCAAATCGCGATTGCGGTTCGATTTCGATTAATCGTGCAGCCCTAATTTACACGCAGATTGGCAACAAAACACAGACATTTAATGCAGTTTCACTCACCGCCTGCGGTTTCACTCATGACCGGGAACAAACAAACACACTTGCAGAACTCTGTTGCTGCCCTGGAAAACTGCATCCACTGTTTCCTTAAAGCTTGGTTATTTGGGAAGCTGAACAAGGTTATCTTTCCCTCACAAAATACTACTGTAAATCAGCCGTGGGCTGCTGTATTACCTAAAACTGTGTCTATTAATGCAGGTTGTCTGTCATTCTTACTACTTTGAGTAAAGATAAAGGATGGAGCAAGATTTGTTTTGCAAACATTAATGTTTACATCAGCTGGGCTAACGTATGCACTGTTATTGATGCAGTTCCCACATGTGCACCGCAATACATTAGAATATGTGCGCGTTAATGCTGATGGTGAGGAATTACAGTTGAAACACCTCATAATGTACCTCAAACTGAGTAGCATCACTGAGAACCTGTTGTTGGAGACCTACAAAACAAAATTAGGAAACTTTTAAATGGCATAATAGGGGCACTTTAACTGAAAAGAGCTGCTCACACTTACATGTTTTGTTACACTAAAAAGAGACAAATCAAGCTTATAGCATCAGTTCTGGCAGGTCACATTAGTCAAACTCGCATTAGCTGTCTGTCAGCTACTCACGTCTACCTATAGGAATACGACGTCTATCACCGCATATATATTTATATATAGCTCCTCAGTACTATCAGAAGCTATCGTGTTTCTCGAGAGCTCATTTACCCTCCTCCACCCCCAGCTCCTCCTCTCGTCCAGTCAGGATTTGGTATTCTAACTCTCCTTGAATCAGACTAAATTCCTGAATTATTTTGTACATTTAATATCAACGTTAATGATATCTGCAATACATTATGTTGGTTCTGTTCTGTTTACCCTAAGGGCGGTTATTGCTGCTCTTATCCATGCTAGGCTGCATGGATGCGCAGGGAGTTCTTGCCCAGAACAGAACAATACAATCCAAACTATATGCTAATAGTCAATTAATCATCTTTGACGATAGTGGTCCTGACAGAAAGACATGATTGGTAGGAAACCAGTTTCATTTTTTTTTAAGTTAAAATGTATAGACATTTAAAAAAAATCATGTACCTGTTGAGAATGTGTTGACAGTATGTGTAGTTGTATTATGTTTAGCTGAGCTCCAGAAAATCAATAATTAGGTGGCTTTGACAGTTACAGATTTGAAAAACAAAAAGGTGGGAAAAAAGAACCCTAAACTCTAACAAAGAACCATTTCAGCATATAAACGGTTCTTCAAGACGGTACTAAATAAAACTGTTACTGCGTGTAAAGAACTTTTAAAGAACCATCTTTTTTTAGCGTGTGGACATGGTGTAAATAAGAGGATAATTGTGCTATATATATTATGATTGTATAGTAGCTTATATTGCTTCATGCCCTTAAACACCCTAGGGCAATTGCATGCTGTCCTGGCTTCCCAGTGCTCAGGCCATGTATAGCTCCAGTGCTCGTGGAAAAACACATGCACGCTCACAACACCACCCCCTGACACACTGAAACAGCTCTCGGATATAAATATCGTCTCTTGTTTAGGTCTTTGCAACCAGGAGTGAGACCCATCCGACGTCAGCATAAGAACTGTCCACTGGCACAGTCGTGCATAATTCTCTCTCACTTCTGCTTCCTAGTTAGAGTGACAGATCTTGGTAGAAGCAGACTGACAATTTTAGGAAGTGCGTGGAGACTTCCTCTTTCACTGATCCTGATTGTAACTTGTGATTCCTTTTTGCTTTTAACTAAATGTTTAATGCTTTGATCTTTGGTTTTAAGATCTTTATCTAGTGGACCATATTAATGAGCTATAGCTGAATGATCAGTATCTCTGGACCTGGGCCATCATTGAAGCTTTTGTGGTCTTAAGTGCAGTTTGATTTTCTCCAAGTGACAAAGGTATAAAGTTCCTCCCCAGGGTCTGTGAAACATGCAGGACTTCTGGGGAGATGTTGTGAATTTGAGGACCACCAGAGGAGCTACAAAATTCTCGGTATGTTTTTTTTTTTGTGTGTATCTGACCTAATACAATTTTATTTTTGTTGAGCTTTGTGCATGATTCAGATTCTGCGTAGCTCATCAGATATGCTTTGGCTTGGTGTTAGTGTTTGCTCTGCGGGTTCGGTTTCAAAATATTGCCTTAAGAACTCTGTATATTGTACAGTACAGTATTTTCGACCACACATTATTGTTATTTCTGTTACAAAGAAAGTGTCACAAAACTGGGATAAAGTATATACTTTGAATATAAACACTGATGTCTATGGAAGAAATCAAAATCTTATTAACCCATCATGGCGCTTCTAATAATGATCACATCGGTGGCGACAAGTGAATGTTAAAAACATTTGTCATTGAATCATTTATTCAAGAGAATTGAAATCCAAAGTCTTTATGGCTACGTTCACACTGTCAGTCCAAATCCGATTATTTGTGTATCTGATTGGAATCAGATCTAAAATTATTGACGTCGACACTATGTATCGCAACTGTTCAGATCCGATTTGTTTGTCCATGGCGGCTCTTTCGTTTTCCGGAATATCTGCATTGGTTTCTATGGCAATGATGTTGCGTTGGTAGGCATAAGAAAAAAACAGCAACAACCGCAACATAGAGGGTTTTGCAATACAGATGTTGTCTTATTTACAACATGACATTGTACTTCTGAGGCCGCGGCAGAACCGTATGAGGTTGGTTCGTGCTGCTTTATTCTGTGCTGTTGTCTCTGACGGTTTGTCTCCGTTATATTGTAATTTTCTGCTTGTTTCCTATAATAATGTCTGACGTTTAAACTTTACGTGGTGTGAGACTTGGAGCTTAAACCGATTTTTGGCCGTTCAGACTTGCTAAATTTGATCGGCTTTCAATTGGATATGCACAAAAATCAGATTTGGACTGACAGTGTGAACATAGCCTATAAGTGACTCATTGAATCATTAATTCACACCGATTTAAAAAAAATAATTCATTCAGATTCATCAAACAGATTAAATAGACTGCAGCAATTAACATTTTGTCAGAACCTATATTAAACGTTTTTTTGTTTAGTTTTCTGTTCAGAATCGTGTGAGGATCGTGATCTCTATTTGAATATCTATGTGATTCTCAATTTATCCAGAATCGTGCAGTAGAAGTTTTTTCGTCCCGCTCCCGCTAGGTTCGATTCCGCACCCACCCGCTCCTGCTTAAAATTCGCACTGTTCACCCGCTTACTGCTTACTTAATTTTCTTTCCAACCTGACCGATCCCACTAAATTTAGACCTTGTTTCCTGATTCAAATTTCCCCTAAAGAAAGAGAATGACTGGGAAAACAAATATAAAATGTTGGTTACTACTATATTTTTTATATTTTTGTCATGTTACGGTCAACACAGTAAAAAAATGTCATAGAGAAAAATAGGCTAAATCAAATAGGACATCTAACACTCAAAATGAAATGCCAAAAATACAAATAAACGGAAACTGTCAGCTTACTTGCTATAGCTAAATTTTTTTTTGTAACATCCATTCAAGAAATGTCACTGACTGGAGACAGTTTCATTACCGAACATCTCTCCTCCAAAATCTGATCACAAAGGCTGAATTTTCTCTCTGAGGGTGCTCTCGTGGACGGGATGCAAAGAACATATATTGCCAGGCTCAGGACAGGGAACTGGGAACAGTTTTGTTCACTTCAAGTTCAAGTGCAGATACGCTGTTGTCAAAGGATGTCGGGAGCGGCCGCTCTCGTCCAAAGTAGGCCTACACCAGAGTTACCGACTGATACAGTCTTTGATATGGAAATTGACTCCCGCGCCGCAAGAAAACTGACCGTGTCCCCTTGGGAAAGCAGACCTCTATCGTGCAGCTGTAGTGTTTAGTGTGACATTTAATTTACATGAGATTGAAATTTGGTGGCATTCTGGTGAAAAAGTGCAAAGCGTGTCAATATGGTCTCGACACCTTGTCTGTCACGTGTCGTTATGGTATTAAATTCTAAGTCCACATTTGACCTTTTGCTGCGTTTTGCCCTTTGGGGTGATATCTGATGCCATGGCACTCATGCTTGGACAGAGGCCCGTGGTGGGACTGAACCACCTTGGGTTTTTTTAATACACGGGACTGTACTGGAATGTACTGGAAGAGAACATACTTATCTCACATCTCACTGCATAATATAGTCTAGCTAAACCTTGATACACCTTGATTCCAGTGGTATCTACATGAATGTGTATCCATGAATGTGACAGAAATGTGTGTGTTGTGTGTGCATAAACCACATTCTACAGGCTTAAGTCTATGAATAGTGAATACTGTGCACTTGTACCAATCCGCTTGTTAAGTCTGCTGTGATGTCACATGTCGCAGTTTTGGGGTCTAAATGTTCTCCCTCGGTTTCACAGACAAGGCCCAGACTAAAATGAGCAGTTTTAACTGAAAGCAACTTGCACTGACACATCTTAAAATATGTCAGTGCCATTGTTTTGTCTCAAGATGCACACCAGTAATGTTTTTTTTTTCTAGGGCATGTATACAAGAGTGCTAATATAATCTTGTCCCCTCTACAATTTCAATAAATTAAATAAAAAAAGACTCATCAGACATCAATAAGGATAAATGTAGAGGTGAGATGATGGTTCAGAAACATGCACAGAAAATAATATTGAGTTAAAAACACAAAACAACCACTAAATATCCTTTTTTTTCTTGAAAATCTTGGCTCTGTTTTATGTTTTCTGAGAACTGTTCTGCTTATAGGTATTTTAAAGGTCCCATGGCATGGCATTTTTCTATTATTTTATAGTGTTTCCTGAGGTGTACTTATATTGTTAGTATGATTTTTACATCATAAAATGTCATAATTTAGAAATAAAAGGCATTTTTTCTATACTGCTGTTTGCCCTGTGGCTGACTGCCCTGCTTCAAGAGGCGTGTCTGCTGTGAGACTTCAGGAAAAACGCCCACTGTTGTGATTGGCTGACATCTTTGCATTTTAAATGAGCGGAGGGGGCGTGGTTTAACGAGGCACGAGCAGGCACGAGTCTGCCAGAGACAGATGGACCTGTGTTCACTTCACATCAGTTCTCTCAGCATGTCTCAGTTCAGGGTGAACTGTTGTAGTTACTAGAATATACTTCAGGTTATTAGTTTATTTCTAGTCGGAGGGGCTGTCACTCATGTCAGAAAGTAAGTAAATTATGGATCAGCGCTGACTCGAGACGCGAACCGTTTAGAACGATTCAGTCCGATTTGGTGAACTGGTTCGGTTCACTAAAAAGAACCGATTCAAAAGAATGATTCGTTCGCGAACAGGACATCACGGAGACGGAGCGATTGCTAACAAAGTTATTTATAGTAACTACTGAGTTATGAGAGCGCTGTCAGTCAGCGCGAGTTTATTGTGTTTGTATCTGAGAGTTCTGAATAAACACGAGTCCCAGTCACACCGAGTCCTCTTCATCATTATTCTACCAACTTTGTAACACATGCAATGTACCATTACAGCGAGATGAACGAGTCAGTAAGTTTGATTAAAGCATTATTTCTAGATATGTTCCAATCATATGAATAGCGTCAGTGATGCGCATTGAGTAACTTACACAGCGCAAACAAAGACACAACAGCAGTAATCGAATGTAATCCAGTTTATTGTGGGGAAAGCTGGCTAGCCTAGCCCAGATACCCTCACGCTTACCCCCCTTCTGCTTAATCTCACGCCGCGTTTGGTGCCTCCGCTGTGGGCCAGATGCAGTACTGGGGGTCGGGGATGTTGAAGGCCGAGCTTCGGCGTGTGTGAGGTTTATCTCTAAAGATGTTACTGCTGATGTTAAACAGAAAAGACTGTATGCACATTTTAGAACAGATAGACGCGACGAGGACGTACAAAACACTGACTCACAAGATAGAAAACACGAAAACACCGTTCTGTCGGGAGAGAGAGAGAAGCCGCAGTGTGTGCACGAATAATAAATAATTAGCTACACATCAGAAATCAATGATCACAGATCAGAAGGAACTGAAGAAAGACTTCTGTTTTCATTTGTACATCCAAACACTGAGAAACTGCCAGTTCACTCGTTCACAAGTAACGTTAATGATCTCTCGCGTTTGCATGGGCGTGCCAGATTCTCTGGGCGGAGGAAAGGGAGGAAACCGTTCCTGCTTGGACGTCAAACCAGGAGGCTTCAGGATTGGCTAGTCTGGCCTGTCATTTTCTCAAAGGCAGAGAGAGACAGCCAGAACTCGGGTTTACACCGATCAACATTTCTATCCACTTGGGGACAATATTCAGGCTAGGGGAACTCATATTAATGTTGAAATACCTCATAAAATGAAAATTTCATGCCATGGGACCTTTAAGGTAACCTCATTGGTGATTTAGCCCTGGCACTATTGTATCACACTATTGGCTGTCTCAAATTGTGATGGCCAACGTATTATCCAATTGTTGGTTGGTTATGGTAGAATTTATTTTTACACTGCTCTTTTGAATGAGCTCAGAAAAATGTGCCCTGAAATAGTTCCGGGGTAAGTATAGCTGGGAATGTGATCTGACCATGGTTACATCATCCTTGTCATGCAGTTGCCCAGAGGACGTAGTTGCGTCTTTGTTTATCCCATACTTCTAATATGCAGTGATAGTCAACAAGTTGTCCAACAAGCAACTAGTTGATTTGTAAGTTTGGCTCATTTATTCTTAGATTTTTAGTTTAGAAATGTTTAGCCCTGCTTTAATTAACATGCTGACATTGTTCTGTCCCCAAAGTTTTCTTTCTGGAAAAAGTCATAAAATGAAAGCATCACCACTACCATAACATTCAAATGTAACACTCAAAGATCGGCTGTCTTTGGCTGATGCATTGCATATCATGCCTAAAAACGTCACACCATGAAAGTGAAGTTCTTTAAGATTCCCGTGACAAGTTAAGTTAAAATAATCCCAAATTTTAAATGCAACTGCATTTTCTTTTTGTTGCACTTTGTATAGTGGTTTTTGAGTGCAAGAATGATCTTACACACCGCTTAAGGTCGGCATGAGGATGCTTTTTTTAACTTCGTAATTTATCATAACTAAAATAAAATGTCATACATTATATATATTAACTTGGGGTGTGCGATACATATCGTCTGCGATTTAATATCGTAATTGTTGTTTTAACTATGTGCGGTCTGACATTATTGAGTATATCCCTCACACACAGAGATAGATGCATACACTACGTGATGTAGTCTTGAAGATTAGACTAGTTTGTGTGCGCATTTAGAGTGCACACTTTCACTGCGTTATTTAATCTATATTTATATAATTTAATATAGTAAATAAATATCACACGAAGAGTGCAGTTTTTCTCCAGGTATTAGCATGATAACAAATGTGAAATCGATATTATACAAGTTTACTAAACAAGTTAATATTAAAGGTAGGGTAGGTAAGAATGATCTAAAACACTTTTGTCCAAATTTGTTTAAACTTTCTGTATATGTCAATTAGGGGTGGCACGGTACATGGAAAAAAACCGAACCGTTCGGTTCGCTTGTGTCGGTTCGGTGTGTGTGTGTCGCACGGTTCGCGCCTGCGCAATGTATCCTCGTGCCCGCATGTTACCTCAGACAGCTGGTGTCCTTTTCGCGCGAAATAAGAGGTTTGTGTGGACATACAGTAAAGTAAAAGTGGAGTGCTGCAGGTCACGTCACATGTAGAAATGAAAGTGGGAGAGATAAGGAAGGCTGCCGGAGTTGGAGGATGCGCTAGCATCGTATAGCAGGGGAGATGCAGTGCGAGAGCGGGTGCTGCGCGACTCGCGAGACAAACCCTGCCAGTGTGTGTATGCGCAGCGGGCACGCGCGGCGCGGCACCCGCTCTCGCACTGAACCGCGGCTGGTGTGAGAGAGAGTGTGTCTGGTGTGTGTGTGTGTGTGTGTGTGTGAGTCTGTGGGAGATTGAGTGTGTGTGTGAGTCTGTGGGAGAGAGTGTGTGTGTGTGTGTGTGTGTGTGTGTGTGTGTGTGTGTGTGTGTGTGTGTGTGTGTGTGTGTGTGTGTGTGTGTGTGTGTGTGTGTGTGTGTGTGTGTGTGTGTGTGTGTGTGTGTGTGTGTGTGTGTGTGTGTGTGTGTGTGTGTGTGTGTGTGTGTGTGTGTGTGTGTGTGTGTGTGTGTGTGTGTGTGTGTGTGTGTGTGTGTGTGTGTGTGTGTGTGTGTGTGTGTGTGTGTGTGTGTGTGTGTGTGTGTGTGTGTGTGTGTGTGTGTGTGTGTGTGTGTGTGTGTGTGTGTGTGTGAGTGTGAATCTGTGGGACAGGCAAATATAGTCTGTCACATTTTCCGGTGTTCTCCTCCGACCCCTGTCTGTCTCGTACTTTGATTTATGAAGGGCAACATATCTGCTGCAAATGCGACCGTGTTCCCCTCTGTCTCATACACACATTCATATAACATGCTGTGTATAAGTAGTTCACATGATAAATGTAACATTTAAAAGTTAAGATATGCTTCTAGTTCTAATAATTTAAACATGCCTTTGAAGTTTGGGCAAAAACTTCTGGCAGTGTTGTGTTTTCGTGTATTTTATGTTATTTTTTCCCAGCGCTGGATGTCATATGGTGATTGTGAAACACACGGGACACTTGGTGAAATGTGTTAATCAGGTCAGCTGAATTAAAGCCACAGTGCATTGTTCTGATCAAAATTGATATGATTAACATGAAAAATGTACGGCAATGTGTCGGACTCGGTTGACAGCCAGTTAGGAAACAACTTGATATAACAATTTTTAATACTGTATCCTAATTGTGGATGATTAAGCCATATATATCATATGCTGAAGTAAATTTCTGGAGTGTTAACGATAAAAAATAACAACAAAAAGAACCGTACAGAACCGAAAACCGTGACCCTAAAACCGTGATACGAACCGAACCGTGGCTTTTGTGAACCGTGCCACCCCTAATGTCAATACATAATTAAAATTTAAGTACTCTGAAAAAGAGAGTATAAAAATCGAGTGACTCTAGACTTCTTAATCTGCAATAAACACAGCTCATTATTTTCGTTCGGGCCGAAACAAGTGATTGGCTTGGGCGACTGTCACTCTCTCTCGCTACCATGGCTACCACCGCTTTTGCTACAGGATCTGCCCACATGCGCGCGCCCCAGTGTTGCCAAGTTGGGCTACTTCAAACACTGTTGCCGCAGGCTGTTTTTCATGTCCGCGGGTTGAAGCGACCCCAATTATGTGATATTTTGCCCCGGGATTGGCGAAATTTTAGCAGGCAGCCCTACCAAAAAGACACATATTGTACCCCCCAAATGCGATTTTTACCGGAGAAACACGATTGGGCTTGTTTTGGGCTAGTTTTAAGTAGCAATTGGGCGGATTTTGTTGTCAAAACCTGGCAACCCTGGCGCACCCATTTGATTTGAGGAGTTCAAGAGGCTGTATTTCTGCTGGACAGGTAATCATTTGATTATACATTTTTTTGGTTTATGTTTTCATGAAGTATGTATCACTAGCACACGTAGCTGCCTAATAGAGCCCGACCGATATATCGGCGGGCCGATATTATCGGCCGATATTAGGCTTTTTCCAAACTATCGGTATCGGCATTTATGATGGCCGATAAATGAATATTTTTTAAAAAATAAAAAAAACGGACGAAACACCTCTCAAACACATTGAGTGTTGGCGTTTCATAGTTTGTCCACCAGAGGGCGCTCTACAACGTGCCGGCTGGCAACACCACCAGCTGATCCAGCAGAGTCATGCTGAGCTTCAGCGCTCTGAGCGCTGCATTCACAACACAGATCATCCGCGAAATGCATGTAAGTTGGCAACGAGACATACATTGCTTGAATTGAATAACAGTTAAAAGAACATCCCCATCAGTTCTCTTAACTCAAATAACATGACACAATTTGTAACTGCCAAGTCCAGTTTTGCTGTTACATGTAAGCCAAGAGAGCTGGTAATTACGCTAGGTTACAGTTGACTGACTTATTTTACCTCGGACAATGTGACTGAATAAAATGTATTTCTTTAATAGTCTGACAGTTTGACATCATGAGACGTATCATCTCTCCCCTGCCCGTTATTTTGAAAAAGTATACATATTTCTAAATTATAACTTATCATAGACGCTAACCACAAAGCTAGCTAATGCCATGGCTATCAGTGGGAGACCGCTAACATTAATGCGCCTTGAAAAACACAACAAACTTATTCTGCCTAAATAAAGTAATGATTACTGTATTTATAACTAGTATATTTGTAGTTCCAGTCTCTGCATTGTAAATCGTAAGTTAGGCTCGTGAAGAGTGAACGAAAGTGCGTGACTTCGTTCAGACGCCGCATTAACGAGTCAAATAATGGATTACACGAGTCATCATCAGTAACGTTAGTAGATTTTAGAAGGCAGGCAGCAAATGATGATTGAAAATGGTTTGTGGTAGCTTGATGGATAGAATTAAAAGTGCATGTAAAGGGATAAGCAAGTTGACATTGTAATTATAAGGTGGCTCATATTTATACTGTATATAGTTTATGTTTTGCTGTTGTTGTTATTTATCAGAACTTCTAGAACTTAACTGAATATTTTTTTTTCCAGTCTTGCTAAAAGTTATATTTATAAAGCTTACCACATCTATTAATACTGGTAACTTTGATTTTTTTGTTTTTGTTAGCCTATTGTGTTTTCGTCCAAACGACTTTAAGTTTCATATCTTAAGTTTGTATTTTTATACATTTTATTTATCAGAACTTTAATATATTTTATGTTCCTCTGTTCTGTTGTAACAATAAAACAAACAAGTTTATTTTTAAACTGCATTATCATATTATTTTAGAGAGGCTGAGGGATCATGAATAACTACAAATAACTGATGTATAAGGGAAATCTGTTTGTGTTTTTTTACGCGTTTCTGTTATTTTATTTTTTAATTTTTTATATATATCGGCTGATATATCGGAATATCGGATTTTTAAGTGACCAAATATTTGTATCGGTATCGGCCTTAAAAATCCTTTATCGGTCGGGCTCTACTGCCTAATATAGCTAACATAACATTACTTAGCATAAAGTTACAATGTTATACACTTAGCGATCCATTAGTAGAGATGATAAATACTCAATATGCTTAGCTCAAGTTGATCGCTATCGTGTTGAATTTCGCAAAATGTAACTTTAGATAACAAAATGCATGTGTAAAAGCTAGTACACCGCATCCAGGAACTTTTTTTAGAACTGAGTTAGCTTTAGCTACTACCCTCTGTCTAAACTCTTTTATCATGTTCACCGGGAACTTTACCTGCACGTTTATTTCGGCCCTTGGTTTGTTTTTATATTCTCTACCAATGTTTACTAATGTTTTTATCTTGTATCTGTGTGTGTCGTAGTCACTGTGTTGTGTGTGTATTTTAAACTTTACCAGTATCGTTATTCTAGCTTGATAGTGAGTACTAAAATACATCTTATTTGTTTATATTCATAATGATAAAGTTAGATTTTTTATTACATATGATTCTGACATGATGTCACTACATGCACTTCTTCTCCGCTCGCCTCAGGTAAATAATGCGCTTTTCAGCTGAGCGGTGGGCGTAGCGCGTTCATGTGTTTTGGGGGCGTGGCTTTGGAAAGAGCCCAGAAGGGAGAAGGTGGAGTGAATGGAAATAATGAGCTGTCTTTAAAACAGTTGTGAGAGGTCTACAGACACTCAATTTTTATACTTTCTTTTTCAGAGTACTTACGTTTTAATTATGTATTGATATATAAAGAAAGTTTAAACAAATTTGGAAAAAAAGTTTTTTAACCAAATCTTACCTACCCTACCTTTAAGTGACTTAAGTGACATTTTAAACACCATATTGTAATTTAAGACACACACTGTAATTGCGTCTATGAACAACACACGCAATGTTTCTTTACTGAATGATTCCGATTTTTGAATGAATCCGTTGAATGAAAGATTCAATTACTAAGATAGATTAAAGGTTCAGTGCACGCGTGTAACGTTACCGAACGGTTTCCGGGTGCAATCTTTAACAGTTCACAGTCGGCTTGTTTGAAGCGCGGAACACACTTTAATCCGAGTTCCCATCACAGTTCAAGTGGCCGCGCGAATCATCTGAACGCGATCATCTGTATTGTTACTTTAAGCTGTTAGCAATTGGCTTCAGGTGAACACGTACCAATCTATTTCACTTGGCGTCCTTATAATAGATTAGTCAACTAGTCACTCATATATATATATATATATATATATATATATATATATATATATATATATATATATATATATATATATATATATATATATTAGTGCTGTCAAACGATTAAAATATTTAATCGCGATTAATCGTATGAATGCCATAGTTAACTCACAATTAATCACAATTAATCGCACATTTTTATTTATTCTAAATGTCCCTTGATTTCTTTTTGTCCCATTATTTTTTCTTATTTTAATGCTCTTATCAACATAGAAAAGTGGATCGGCTTGCTTTGTTCAAATGTTTGTTTTATTGAAAACAACATTGGCATACTTTAGTGTTCGATTTCACACCAACATTCTCACTTGGAGCAAATAATCGCTCACACAATGTAACACTGCCCATCAATAAAAGGGTGAAAAAAAATACTTTGTTGCACAAACAGCCCCTTCAACAGCCCTTTCTAAGGGATCAAAACAGGGTGATACAAAATAAAATTACAAAGTGCACATGCAAGGTAAACTAGGACTCCGCCTATAGTGCAGTTAAACTAGGGGTCGCCAACTAGCGGACTCCGGTCCAAATCCGGACCGCGAAGCCTTTTGACGTAGGCTAATGAAACAGTTAACGTTGCAATGCTCACTGTTGCGTTCAGACCCAGACGCGCGGTCAAGCATGCAGGTACACCGGACGCGACATGCACGCCGCTTAATTCGCGCCGCAGAATGTCTATTTGCGTCTTTGCATTGACTTAAATCACTCGCGCAAAACGCTTCATTCGCGTCCGGTGTGAATGCACCATCAGAGCAGAAAGCAGCGCTCAAGACAAGCACTTTTAGTTGAAGACCCCTGAGTTAAACCATGGCATAATACGTTTCTCATTTCGGCGTCTCACGCTTGCCATCCACGTCTACTCTTTTAATGGCCCAAACAAGTGTGGGCAGCCGCAGCGTGCCTGATGTTTTGTTTCCGGTCTAGCTACATCCGGAGTGGTGTTGTAGTTTTTCTAACGTTACTAGTTGCTGCAACAGCATGTGAAAAAACTACAAAGTTTGTTAGACCAAAAAGAACGTTAATCTCGCGATAAAAAAATTGACGCCGTTAAAATAGGTTTGCGTTAACGTCGTTAATAACGCGTTTAACTGACAGCACTAATATATATATATATATATATATGAGTAACACTTTTCAGAATTGTATAATTATTATTATTGTTTTATTTTTTTAAGTGGTGTCACAGGAAAGAAAGAGGTTACTTTGTTTTCTCACAGACCTATGCAATGTTCTGTCTGGAGACTTGTCCTGTGCAGCAGCAATCGTAGGGAATTGTGGGAATTGGGGTATTGTCTGGGGAATTTAAACAAATATGCTGTAGAGGGACTCAAGCATAGTCATGAGAATACCCTGGCTCGCATCTGGAAAAATGTCACATAATCACCATCTCCAACACACCAGCTCCTTCTACATTGACCACCAAAATGTTCTCACAGACATGCGGGGATCTCTTGGGAAATTCAGGATAATGACGATGTAGTGCATTCTCTTGTGTCCCAAGCATACTTTAGGATCCCTTCTAGGCTGAAAGTGGAAAGACTTTCTCATTTCATGATAATCATTCTGCCTGTAAATTGCGGCTTTGTCCTGATAATGGACAAAATGGAGTTAACTTGGTTTGTGCCCAATTTAAGCTCATTGTCTTTGTATAAAAGTGAGTGGGCAGCATGTAACAATTATAATCACTCGTTTACATGGTCACCAAATGTGACTCAACCTATTAAACAGATGTGGTTGGAAAATATCGTGCAGTAGACGTATTATAGACTGGAAGTCGACATGTGAAGCATGCATTTAAAGAAGTTTAGTCTAAGCCCTGACTTAGACAAAATTATACTTTATTGAAGTGTCCTGTGTCCTAGTCCCTCATAGTGGAGCATCGATAAGCAAGGGCGGAGAAACCATTATCATTTGTGGGGGACATATTCCCCCTCACTTTTTAGAAGATAGTCATTATTTTTCAAAGACTAATGCCTTAATGTGTCACCGCCACTTTTCAGATCTTTCCTGCTTCCCTGCACAAAAGACAGGTGCCAACTGACAGCAGCTGTTAGTTGATAATATGGTCTTATAGTACGTCTTATTTTAGAGACATGTTATTATGGCCACTGTTTATTGTAAGTACTGCAAGTATTTTAAGTGGTGACTGATGCCAAAACCTATATTTTTACATTTAAGTGTTCAATAATTGATGAGCAAAACCATTTTTGATGTAATAAGTACATGATCATTAGACCACAGTCATAAAAGTCAAAATGCATTAAAAAGAATGTAATAAACGTTTTATTATTATTATTATTATTATTATTATTATTATTTTTTTTTTTTTAGTAGTAATAGTATTTATTGCAAATACAGTCAAACCAAGATTTATTCCGACACATTTTTCTCACATTATCACCGTTTATTTGCTATAGTTTAGAAAATGGTAATAAAATATGACAAGAACTCAGATTTAAACTAAAAATTTATCTTGATAAATTCAGGTAACTTAAATAGAAAGGTATGTAATGGATTACAATCGACCAATCAGATGTTAAATTTAAGTACACAATTAGATTGTACCAATTTAGGTCAACCAATTACAAAGCAATTCTTAATTCTGTTCAGTCTGTGGTGTAAAAGGTCGCATTAGCAATTCAAGAAAAAACACTTGAGCAAAACGTGGTCAGGTCAAAGTGTCTGAATAATTTTGGTCCCAATTGTTTATCAATTTTTGTATGAAGAATTTTTGGGTATAATATGTCACAGTTTACTTTATTTTGTTTTCCTCACTTACGTAAATTAACTATAGTGTCCTGCACTCACTAGTAAAAAATTATATCTGGTGTCTGAATTTTTTGGGCTTGACTGTAATATGATGGCATAAATAATAATAATAATAATAATAATAATAAAGTATCTTCATTACTGTTTAAAGCTTGTCTAATAAACAAGCTACACATTAAAAAAATAAATAAAATGTATTTGGCCACAATTTATGTCTGTAGCTAAATAACGTGGGATGAGTTACAGTGTATGCCAAAGTTTAATATTTTAGGTTAGGAGTTTTTTCTGATCCCAAAATGTTAGTGTGAGCAATTGTAACTAATTATATATATATATATATATATATATATATATATATATATATATATATATATATATATATATATATATATATATATATATATATATATATATATATATATATATATATATATATATATATATATATATATATATATATATATATATATATATATATATATATATATATATATATATATATATATATATATATATATATATATATATATATATATATATATATATATATATATATATATATATAATGTATGTATGTTTATATATGTATGTATATATATATATATATATATATATATATATATATAATGTATGTATGTTTATATATGTATGTATATGTTTTGTTTCTTGGAAACATTACAGATTTGATAAAAGCTCTAAATTAAGTGAGTTTTTGCTTAAAACAAGCAAAATTGTCTTCCAATGGGGTAAGAGAAATAATCTTATTTCTGTTTGGGACAGAAACAAGAAACAAGATTGCAAACAGAAACAAGATTATTTTTCTTACCCCATTGGCAGATAATTTTGCTTGTTTTAAGCAAAAACTCACTTCAGTTTCATTTTATTTTCCAGAAAACAAGAAAAAATGTCTTATGTCATTTAACCTATCTAGTAATGCATCTTGATTTAAGATTTTTTTTATATATATTTAGACTAGAAACAAGACAAAAATACTAAATAAGAGCATTTTATTATCTCTATATCTAGAATGGCTTTATTGTGTATAATGGCACAAAACTGCAAGTTTATAACAAAAATAGTCTGTAATTTGGCCTTTATTACTCATTTAATACATGTCTACATTACAAATGAAATAAAATTAGATATTAACCTACATTTATGACAAATTACCACGGTTACAGTTAGTGTTACCAGAGTAAATCCATGATAAATGTTGGTGAATTGTTGTCTGAAAAGTATTTTAACTGGACCAGCTCAGAGTTTCTCCTGATTTGCAGGTTAGTGTTGTTGATTAAGTCAGCGCTGTTTTAACTGCTTTAAACTAAATAAAATCACAGAGAGATGCAGCTTGTACCGGAGACCTCTACGCCGAACTCGAACACTTCTCATTGGCTGTTTAGTGGTCATGTGATCGAGACACTCATTTGTTCAGACTCAGCTCGCAAGTTGCGCTGCGCACAAGTAGCACAGTTTCGTTCCAATTTGGGCATGGTTTCCTTGGCCTAAAATCTAGTACTGCCACCTTGTGTTGACATTGTGAAACTGCACGATTCGTAAATTATGCATGGCGGGCCACATATAATATATTTTAATAGACAAGCTGCGGGCCGTTTGAAATTCATCCTCGGGCCGCATTTGGCCCGTGGGCCGGACTTTGGACACCCCTGATTTATGTGGACATGCCGTGTGTATTTCATTTTTTAACTACTATGTTCTTGTTGGCAGTAGTGCTGTCCATGTGCTTTTTTTCATTTGACTTAAAATGAACTCTTGTTGTTTATTTTGTGACCTGTTTCCTTCAGTTTTGTGCCAAGGAGTGTATTGTCAAAAACAATAGTCTTAAGCCCAATTACGTTATAAATTCTAAAAACTATTGCACAATTCTCAGTTAGCCAGATGAAAGCAGCAATGGCACCCTCTCGTGTTGCCATGGATTGTTTGTTTACTCTGTTGTGACACAAATTCATCTGTCTTTATCTCTCTCCATTCAGGGCAATGATGAGGAAGCTGTTGTTGATCAGGGGAAAACCAGCTCTACCATCAACACAAACTTTGAAAAAGAGGAACTTGAAAGTAAGTCACTCCCTCCTTTCACATAACCCCTCCTTTTATTTACCCCTCAAAATCATATGCTTTGTTTTTTTTTTCTTTTTTTGCATGCCGTCTTATCCTCAAGCATACCATCTGGTCTTTTGGCACATGGACGTCTACAGTGAATACCTGAGGTTCTTTCACTTGTTACTTTTGGGAGTGTTTTAAAACACAATGATTAAAACCATCAGCTTCATTTCACTCTTTGGCGGAGTTCAATGAGGTTTTTGATCTTAAACGTGTCTTAAACCGCCCCCTTCCCCTGTGAGGGCTTTCCCATGGGCCAACGTCATGTTTCCATGTGAACTGATCCTGCTATCAGCCTTCTGCATGTGTTCTGGAAGCTTGTGCGTGTTGGAAAGGAGGCACTAGGTGCTTTGCCAGATGAGTAAGGCAAGGAATGTCTAGAACTCTCTGGAACTCAGTCTTAAAGTGACTCGTGCATAGTGTGAGGGGACATATGACCTACATCTGGCTCTTACAATTATGGCATTCATAGTCTGGGAATTGATTCCCTTACTATGGCGTGAATGGAAACACAGATGTGAGTTGTGGTGGACCGATATGTACTGATTTATACATAAACAATCCAATTATGTTATATTGTTGTATTGTTATAATTCAATTTGATTATTTATGTATTATTATTTATATGTTGTATTTATATTTATGTCAGGTCTTCATGATATGCTTTTAAAGAAATATCGTAGTGTAGTGTTACAGTGCACATTCTGTCAGTTGCAGTTCTGGAATGACAACCACGTCCCAACACACTGTACACAGCAACGTACATTAGCAACATAGTGGTAGGGTTACGCTCACGTGACATTGCAGTTCTTCACAGTGACGAAAGTTTATTATTCGCATGCGTTTTAAAGACTTGCCAGTTAAAGGTCACGTTTTTCATGTTTTTTTGAAGCTTTGATTGTGTTTACAGTGTGCAATATAACATGTGTTCATGTTTCATGTGTAAAAAAACACAGTATTTTTCACACAATTTACTTATCTGTATACTGCTGTTTTCACTGTCCTCAAAACGGCCTGAGAATTTCCTCGTTCTATGAAGTCCCTCCTTCAGAAATACGTAACGAGTTCTGATTGTGCCAGCGATTCCCGTGTTGTGATTCGACAGCAGCTTAGCTCACGTTGCCCGGGAAGGTCACGCCTCTTACCATAACGGGGAGATGAACGCGCTCAAACTACAGCCCCTGAAGGCCAAACAAAGGTGATTTGACTCCGGGATGAAAATAACAGCGTCTGAACTACATGGCGACAAACGCAACCGAACCGAACGCAACACTTCCTCTTCTCCACGAGGGAGCAACAAGACCACGCCCCCTTTTTCGTGTATTCTTGTGGGCGGAGGTTAGTCGACAAACTGCTCTACTGACGTAATTAAAGCAGGATGTACATGGATGTAGTCCAAACCGGCCGTTCGCTGTAGGCTTTGAAAGGGAACTTCTGTCAAATAAAATATCTCGCTTGGCATTGAACTTTGAGCTTTATAATTTTACAGGTATTATTTATGCTCTAACAGCAACATTACACACTAACTAAAGTTTGAAAAATGGGATCACGAAGAACAGGACCTTTTAAACTTTTTTTTTTGCACACTGTTCTGACATACACTTTTCTGAGTGGATACACCTGATGCTCACACACACTAAGTGCGTTCACACTTGTAGTTTGGTCTGGACCAAAACAAAACACATAGTCCTGGTCCGCTTAGCGTTCACACTTGCATTTTTAACAGCGAACCTAAAGTTACCGAACCAAAGGCATAGGGATACGGTCACAACCTGATTGGTCGGCTTTTATGACGTATTTTCCGCAATGGAGCTTCCTCACCGAACATTCAAAACAATGCTGTGTGCTGGATTAAACGCCATCATTTTATGCGTGTACATAGTTTTATTTTTACCAGCTGAGAACTCACGAAGAGCTCATAAAATGTTCAAAACATTCAAAACAGAAACAGGATTTCCTCCGTTGTATGCAGAAACGAAGATCTGCATATATTGATGAGGCACTTTACCTCCTCGTTGCTCCACGTTTGCCCTCTACTCATTTTGGATACACCAATCTTTCCGCGTCGTCTGCTGATCAGCTGACTTGTATCGTCACATCTTGTGACATCAAGTCCTGTTTTTGGTTTGTTAACATGTCTTTGGTCCGTGTTGCGTTCATATATCAATTGAACCGCACCAGAGTTTGTTTGGAAGCGGACCGAGAGCAATCTTTTTAGCGGTCCCGGTCCGCTTGTTTGGTGCGCACCAGGGTTCGGATGGCAGCGTTCACATATGTTCAAATGAACCGCACTAACCGATCAATCGCACCTGGGTTCGTTTTAATCGAACCAAACATGACAAGTATGAACGCACCCTAAAAGCCTGTCACACAGCTTGTGAGTACTGAACTAAGTTTTGCGTCTTATTACACTTAAACTGTCAAAAGGTTTACATAAACACAGTCAGTTATGTCTTAAAATCGGATGTCTGTATATAAGGGTGCTTTCACACTTGGTTCGATTGCCTGGACCAAACCTGAGTTTGATTGTCCCCCCCTGCCCCCGTTGGACTGTGTTCATATTATATTATTTGGGTCCGAACTGGGGTGCGTTTGCATCATCGAAGCTGCAGCTGTTTACCCGGTTGCTTAGTAACGACAGCGAGGGTGAAGGTGGCAAAATCCATAGCTTGCTCACCTCACTTTTATATTTTTGTTTTTGAACTGTTGGTTTTGTTTCCAAAACTTCAGTACGTAATGGCACTTGCGTCTGTCTGCCGCGAATGTACTGCAAATGCTCTAAAGAACACTGAAGACGAGCAGAAATTAGATCTACAGCTCTCTGCTTGCAGTACGTCAGTCACGGTCGCCAGGAAAATGAGTGAAACACACATTTTTATCAAATCATACGTCATCTTCTGCGATTTAGTATGATTGCGTTCACATCAGCAGCGAACCGTACCGGAGTTCACATGAACCGTACCCCAGACCACCCTTTTTAAGCGGACTCGGGTACAGTTCGTGGGTGCGCACCCGAGTTCAGAAGCTCACATCATCCAAACGAACCCGAACTCTGACGTCAATCTCTGACATCTAATCTGCTAGTGTGAAAGCACCATTAGATCCATGCATGAGGTCTTAGTGACAGCAGCCTAATATACCTGCTGCCGTTTGTCACAGACCTACGGCCATCCAAAGCGCTTTACATTTTTGCCTCACATTCACCCATTCATACACTCATTCACACACTGATGTCAGCCATGCAAGGTGCCATCCAGCTTGTCGGGAGCAGCTGGGGTTAGGTGTCTTGCTCATGGACACCTCGGCACTTGGTCAGGTGGAACCAGGGATCGAACCACCAACCTTCCAGTTTGTAGACAACCTACATGAACCACTGAGCCACTGCTGCCCCGGTTCAGTGTGTAGAATATATGGGGATCTATTGACAGAAATGCAATATAATATACATAACTATGTTTTCAGTGGAGTATAAAGACCTTACATAATGTACTGTTATGTTTTTATTACCTTTAGAATGAGCCATTTCTATCTACATACACCTTACAGTGAAATCGCAATTTTGCGGCGTCATGTTTCTACAGTAGCCCTAAAGGGACAAACTTCTCTACAGAGCGCTAGTCGCTCTCTGCTCTCTCCGATGACACAATTTTTGTTCTGTGTCGACCCCCGTAGCTTCTCTATGTGCTTCGAAAGGGAGGGGTGAGCGTTTTGTGATTGCAATTCACAACCTCGCCACTAGATGCCGCTAAAATTCACACACTGCACCTTTAATCATAACAAAAGACATAGAAAATCATGTATTGCTCTTCACTGAATAACTTCACTAGCTTTAATAAGAATCAGAATATAAGTTATGCAGTGAAGTCTATTTAGTGTTTTACTTTTAAATTTGTTTATTCAATTTCTCACTTGAATGCTACTGTTAAATACTTTAAAAAAAAATTTAAAACGCTGTTTATTTCATTTGTATATTATATTGTATTTGTCCTATTATTTGAAATTTGCTTCTTTGTTCTTATGTTTAATAACAAAGATAAAGTAATGAAATAAAGATCTTCATTTTTGCCCTCCCCTACTTTGGTCGAAATGTTCTGTCATTCTTTTTTTTATATATATACCTTGGAAGGCTAAATTTTTTAAATGGGCAAATTAGTTTAGCTGGATTGCTCAATGACATAATAAAAGACATGACAAAGAATCGTGATAAAATCGTGAATCGTGATCTTCCTGAAAAAATCTTGATATGATATTTTTGCCATATTGCCCACCCCTATTCTATGTTCACTTACACTACAGTTCAAAAGTTTGGATTCGTAAAAGTTTTTCATGTTTTTGATATAAGTCTCTTTTGCTCACCAAAGCTGCTTTTATTTGATAAAAAAATACAGTTAAAACAGTAATATTTTGAAATATAAATTTTTAATGAATCGTTTCTATTTTAATACATTTTAAAATGTCGTTTATTCCTGTTATGGTAAAGCTAAACATTCAGCATCATTACTCCAGTCTCTAGTTAGACTGGGTAAACCCAGCTTGATCTGCCAGCGATTTGATTTCCCCCGGCAACTCAGTCTGGAAACCCGTACGCTCATTTCCACTGCTTCTGTTACACTTTTGCGGGAACCAATCACAGACTGGCTTATCCACCTGGCCTGCTATTGGAGGGATTATCACGATGACGGAAAGAGAAGCGATGGGTCGTTGCCCGTTGATCACTCCTCTTGTGTTCCGATTGGTTGAAGGACTATCCAATTGCGTACAGAGTCATTTGAATTATGCTTGTTTATCACGCCTCTTGTGGTCCGATTGGTTGAAGGACTATCCAATTGCGCACAAAGTAATTTAATTTATGCGCGTTTATGCTCGCGTGTGGCCGTGTGCAGTAGAAAATATAGAGCAGACTCCCCTGACCAATGTTCAATCTTAAATTGAGTTTGTTCTGGTGAAAGCCAGACAAGTCTCTATTATCACATGATCCTTCATAAATTATTCTAATATGCTGATTTAGTGATTTATTTAAGAAATATTCTTATAACTTCAGTTGAAATTTTTTGTAATATTTTTGTGGAAACCATGATAATATTTTCTGGGTTTTTTTAATGAATAAATGCTATTCTTTTGAATTTCTTACTTGAAATCTATGTTCTGTGCATTTTTAATTTTTTATTTACAAGCAGGTACTCAACCATACAAAATATTGAAGTACATGTTCTTCTGTCCATCACAGCCTTATTTTCATTTGTGTTCTGCAGAAAAAATGGCATCTTCTCAGATTAAGGTCCATTTTTAAAACAACTTTCAGGACAGGTTTACGTTTCAGGCACTGTGCCATACAGGTTTAATGTAATTCTGATATGATTGTAATGAGTTAAAGAGGGAACCTGTAAAAAATAGCATGCGCTTGCCTACCGCTCACTTTAATAGCATTATGATGGATTAGACAACAGCTCAAGTTCTAATTCATTAAACTGGGCCTGCTCGGGTCATGCATTAACTGCACTCTCTGTTCCTCATGTAAAACATTCTTGTTTGTTCTCTTTTACTTTGTTTTTGACAGCCAATGTAGTCTTAAGGGAAGTTACAGGAAACCCGTTGCATATTATTCAGTGTAATGATTATAAAAGCACATGTCAATTCCTACATTTCTAATGTAGCCGATTTAAGTTCTTTAGCACAATGTTTAATCTGCTCTTTTCCATACAATGAAAATAAATGGTGAGCACTGTCAGCAAACTTTTCAAGCCAATATTTTCAACATTTTATAAATATTTTCAATATTTCTGTTAAATGATTAAAATTTCAGTCTGTTCTCCACACAAAACTAATGTGCGGCTGCATACGATTTGGAATATAGTGCATGAATCATATAGACTACTTTAATTGTCCTTTTTGGGGCTTGATTGCCACAGATCCCATTTACTTTCATTGTATAGAAATGAGCATGAGCATTCTGCCTAACATACTTTTGAATGATATGAGGATGAGTAAATGAATACAACTTTTCCTTTTTTTTATTTTTCTATACCTTAGACAGGATTCTTTAATTTGTGATCTTTGTTCATGCCGTTCTGCCTGACGCATGTAATGATATAATCGTAACAGACGTAGGTCAATGTCATTTTGGTGCCAATTTTAGCTCCTCCACTTCATGCACTTTGATATCTTGATCATTTTCTGTTTTTCCTGCCAAATGAGTGCCTTGGCTGATTATGGTAATTAGTGAGGACCAAGATTGGTTTTCACAGGCATGCAGCTCTGCATAGGGCTGTTGTTTTGTAACTGGTGATTAGGGGAGTGTTGAGATAATGTGGGAGGAAGGTTTAGTATTGGTCGTCCCACCTCCACCCCCTTTCCATATTGCTTGCCGTTGAATGTGTTGCTTTGTATCCACACCACTGTTTTCTTCTAAATCTAAGTAAGGCTCTGTTTTGCATGCCATCTAATTGCCATTAGAGACTTAATTTAGATTTAATGATATGCTTTGGAGACCTTTGACCCCAGTGTGTGTGGAAGTCAACAGTGACTCTGTTTACGTCAAGTTGGAGAATACATGCTTTGAAGGATTGATGCACATGAGATAAGTGATTTGCTGGTTTGGTGACACAATTGCATTGCCTCTATGTGTCTGGAAAATTTGCCAGATGTTTTTTTCAAGAGCTGTTGTGGCTGACAAAGTGTGTACTCGAGTCTCAGCCTCCCATGCATTCTCTGCAAAGACAAGCGTGTGAAATTGGTGTAGACACAGCAGGCATTTGAACAGACCACACATGTGTTCACACACTTCCCACCCTTACACTATGAGCGTTCCCTGCTCAACGGCCGGCTAAATGAAGTTAGGTTCAAATTGCTTGGTTTTTTTCTTTTCTTTTTGACATCATTCTTGTGACGCATGCAGCATCTGCTTCCCAGAAATCTGCCTTCAACACAAAAACTCAAGCATGGGTGGCAGACTTAACTTTTAAGCTCCTTAAAGCACAGAAGAGACAGTTAAGATGTTATTTATGTCTTTGTCAAAAGCACATCAGTTCTCTTGCACAGTTTGTTCACCATGTCAGATTGAGTTTAGGAGGGTTGCTCTGCAGAAGATTAGGATGTGTGTATTGGAACATAAGAGCACGTCACATTTTACTCAAGAGGTTTGGTTTAAAAAATACCTGCCTCCATGACACTGGAGTGTTCTGGGTGTATATACATGTTCAATGTTGGTTATCCACCCATATAAGAGAGTTTTTTCTCAGTTGAGATTGAATGATATTGGATATTTAATTGTGCATGTTTATTCCCCCTATATTTACATTTAGATTACTTTGGGCATCAACACTCACTAAACCAAACCCTAACCGTATGGTAATTACATGTTGTTAATTAATATTACTCAGTACTTATTTGAGTAAGTACAATGTAACTGTCACCTTGAAGTAAAGGATAACCAATGTTTATATTTTGAGAACATTTAATAATTTAATAACACTTTTAAATGTAATATTTATCAAATCTCAAAATGATTTTTTTTTTCATTCTGTACATTAGAATATTGCAATGGTTAAATGTGCTCGTGGCATTTAAAATTATGTAAAAAAAAATATTAAAAGCATATTTAATAATTTTCTTTATATAAAATACTATGCATTTACACACCCCAATAAGATATAAACCTGTGCTTGGTATTAGTGGATGGAGTCCATGTGTTTTGGGTAGATCTTGTGCAACATTGTTCATTTGTTTGTTGTCAACATATTTTTTAATGTTTTAATTTTTGCTCATTGAAATGTGGTTCAGGAAGTGCTTACTTCTAAGATGGGAATTTCTGTGTCTGGAACACTGTTGTATTTGATCTCTTCTTATTATTGTCCATAGTGGACCTTTAAAGGGCCTCTTCTCACATGCAGTACCAGACAGGTGGATAAAGTCTTTCTCTTTATAGGTCACAGGGCAGTTTACGTGGGCGTACATGTACCTTTAGGAAGACAAAGCAGACGTAGGCATCGCCACCGTGGGCACAAGCATCATCGGAAAAGGAAGGACAGAGGGTCTGAGCGAGAGGATGGGAGAGAATCACCATCATACGGTAAGAATAACAGTCTAGAATGTCTCTATGCAGCTAATTTTCATGAAAAAATTGTAATCATTTCCTGTTTATTCCTGTTTAATTGTCTGAGTATCTTGACTCATTGGCCTCTCTCACTCATGGCTGCAGACACTCCCTCACAGAGGGTCCAGTTTATCCTCGGCACTGAGGATGATGATGAGGAACACATTCCTCACGACCTCTTTACTGAGCTCGACGAGCTGTCCTTCCGTGATGGAAACGCTTACGAATGGAAAGAGACAGCCAGGTGAGGACACAACATGAAGCCTGAGAGTGCATGTGTGTTGGGTGTTCTTGTGTGTACTGGTTTATTTACATTTTACATTTACATTTAATCATTTAGCAGTAGCTTTTATACAAAGCGACTTACAAATGAGGAGAGCAAAAGAAGCAATCAGACCAACTAGGGGCAACAGCATGCAAGTGCTGTAACAAGTCTCAGTTAATCTAGCTCAGCACATAGGTTTTTAATTTTTTTATTATAAATAAACAAACTGAAAAACAAATAGAATAGTTAAGTTTGTTAAGTGCTAGTCTTTTTTGATCAGGTGCTGCTGGAAAAGATGTTGTGTCTTTTTAGATGTTTTTTGAAAATGGCTACAGACTCGGCCGCTCTAATTGAGATAGGCAGGTTGTTCCACCAGGTGGGAACGGTCCAGGAAAAGGTCCGTGAGTGATTTTGTGACTCTTTGGGGTGGCACTACGAGGCGTCGTTCACTTAAAGAACGTAAGCTTCTGGAGGGCGCATACAAGCGAACAAGCGAGTTTAGGTATATTGGTGCAGAGCCTGTGGTTGCTTTGTAGGCAAGCACCAGTGCCTTGAATTTGATGCGGCAACTTAAAAGTTAAGTCTGCAACCCATGCTTGAGGTTTTGCAGCAATTGGCAGCCAGTGCAAACTGATGAAGAGAGGTGTGACGTGGGCTTTCTTCTGCTCATTGAAGACCACCCTTGCAGCTGCATTCTGGATCAGTTGCAAGGGTTTGATAGTGCATGCCGGAAGGCCTGCTAGAAGAGCATTACAATAGTCCAGTCTGGAGAGAACAAGAGCTTGGACCAGTTGTATTGTAAACTGCTACCGGCTACTATATATATTGCCCAAAATAATAATTAGCGGATAATTTTAGAGTGATTTAACACTAAATTAAATAAATATATAATGAAGTTATTAAATATGTCATGGAATGGTGTACAATGAATAAAAGTACAATAAAATGCAAGCATAAATAAATAAGGCATGAAATACTTTTAGACTAATTTATTGATTGAAACATTTCATTATGTATTCAGTTATTTTGTGATTATTTCGTATATCATGAAGTTTTTCATTTTAAGGCATATTTCAGGTGGTTTCGTCTCCTTTTTTCATGTTACATGGCAAAACAATTATTTCATGCCTTATTTATTTGTTCCTACATTTTATTTTATTTATTGCAACATATAATTTCATGATATATTGATTTATTTAATTTTGTCACTCCATAATCAAGGGCCATTTTGACATTATTTGCAGTGGCTGATTAACAGAACAAAAGTGTACCAAGTTCCAAAAAGTTGTCAATCGATAATGTGCATTTTTTTTGTTGTAAATTGAGTATGAATATGATATAAAATGCATGTAATTTCAGAAATGTTGTTTTCATTTTTTAATTATTTGTTGTATTATATTTTATATGCCCCATTATATTAACCAGTGTCCACCCTGTTCTCTAGACATGGACTTCAGCTTTGGTCTTAAAAAAGTATTTGGACAAATTTTAAAATGTCTGAAAGTCGTTTTATTTAAAACACAAAATATCAAGTGGCATCTGCTAACAACATAATACTAGACATTTTATCAGAACACTTTTCATAGCCATTTTTACAAAGACTTTAAAAGGTAGTTTTGTATGATGTCATTTCCTCTCAAGTTCATCACATAAACCATGGACAACCTGAACAATTGTCCACCGGAAAGTGTCAAAATACTTGTCTTAATACTTGGTCAACATCACATCTTATTTGTTGCAGGTGGTTGAAGTTTGAGGAGGACGTAGAGGATGGAGGAGAACGCTGGAGTAAGCCCTATGTTGCCACGCTTTCCCTGCACAGCCTGTTTGAGTTACGGAGCTGCATTCTCAATGGCACAGTCATGCTGGACATGAGAGCAAACACCATTGAGGAGATAGCAGGTAACACTTGGCTGTTAGATAAACCCTCATATCTCAGCATGAACACAATGAACGTCTAAAAAATGAAGATCTCTTTCTGCTCCCAGACATGGTATTGGACAACATGGTGGCATCCGAGCAGCTGGATGAGAGTTTGAGGGAGAAGGTACGGGAAGCCATGATGAAGAGACATCACCACCAGAATGAGAAGAAGCTCAGTAATCGCATCCCGCTTGTACGCTCCTTCGCCGACATAGGCAAGAAACATTCAGACCCGCACTTGCTTGAGAGGAATGGTGAGACTTTTTGCTGTGCTTGACTTTTTCTAATATTTACTCAAAAGAATTAGATTCTCTTAAACCCACTGCTTACTGATCCTTTGTTTCCACTCAAAAACAAGAAATGGAGGCAAGTAGGGGTGCATAGGGTCCTTGTGCCTGTGGACAGCAGTTTTTAAAGATGCCTGGCAGGGAGTGTATGTGACTAGATGGTCTGTTCCTTCAGTGCTGAAAGGATTGAATTGGACTGTGAAGTGCATGGCGCATTTCATTGACTGATTTCTGGCCACTGTGTGCTGTGTTGGTTGCATTTCCTGCTTTTAATCACACCAAACACTTTCTCAATGAAGAGCTAAAGTGATGGTGTTGTCATTGTCAAGGCCTGTTCCACAAGAAATGCTTGAACCAATTGCGTGACAGAACAGCGGCGTAATACAGAAAATAATTATGGGTTATTATATTATATTATATTATATATTTAATTATATTATATACAAATGTATTTATTTTTATCGTCTTGACATCTAATTTTCACGAGTAGTGACATCATATACCATTTTAAAAAGTTTGGGGTCGGTAGGATTTGTAAAATTTATTTTTGATAGAATTCTCATGCTCCATCAAGGCTTTTTATTAAAAAAATGCAGTATTCTTTGATGAATATAAAGTTTAAAATGGCAGCATTTATTTGAAATTGATCTCTGCTTTTACTTTTTATCAATTTAATGCATCCATGCTAAATTAAAATATTAATTTCTTAATATAAAGTTACTGACCCCATTACTTTTGAACGGTAGTGTACTTGCATAGAAATGGTGATTTTAATATATGTTTAGAAGAACTCAAACACCAAAATCAATTTTTTAAACTGATTGGATCATATGAAGGCTGCATGTTCGTGTCAAAGCATATTTGGAACTAGCTTCAGCAGACAATTTTAAAAGAAAAGAGTATTTTGCTAAATTCTTTTGCTTCATAATTTGTGTAGCAAAGATTGTGTTGATTAAATATATTTACAGAGCGTTTTCCAAAAAAAATCTGCTTAGTTGAGAGTGTTGCGTTGCAAAAATAGGCTGCTGTTCTCTGCTGCTTCTGTGAAACAGGCCTGATTCTCAGAGTTGAGTGTGGGTTCTGTGATGGTTTACAACAAAAAACAAGCTCGTCTGATTTATTAAAAGGACGATCAGCGTGTGATGGTCATGTCTTTGGGTTTTGAATCGTGACTGATTTGCACTTTCCGTTCTTGCTACCATCTCACTTCCTCACTTCATTCTAACCTTCCCAACTCTCTCATCTCAACATGTTTGCTCTTTTATTTTATTCAACAATGTTATTTTATTCCATCTGCAGTCTGTTTACTTTGTTTTCCTCTCTTCATACTTTTCCTCATCCTTTGACCTCCTGCATCAGGGGAGGGTATCTCTGCCTCCCGTCTGTCCCTCCTTAGACGTTCCTACTCCACTTCCACTCCCCCCAGCTCGCGCCGTCCCTCCAGAGAGTCCCGCGGTTCCTGTTCCTCCATCATTTGTGCCAACTACACCCCTTCCGCCACCCCCAACGGCTCCCCTTCTGCCACCCCTCAAAACACACCCCCTACCGCCCACCGTGCTTCATCATTTCTCCGCTCCCCAGAACCTTCTCAGCAGGGGCCAGAGCTGCTGGTGGCGCGGGGAGAGAGAGAGGACATTCCAGAGGTCATGGTGTTCCCGCCCGAGGAGGAGGAAGAACCGCAGTCACGGTCTTTCACCACTCAGGATGAGAAGGTGGTTCATGACCCGGCCGGGCTGGCACAGCTATTGCCCCTACCGCAGTCAGGCAAATATCCAGCCCATCAGCATGATGTGTCTCCTGCATGATACATTTGCTCAGCCTCTCACTCTTTTTATATTTGTCATGAGTGTTTGAGTTCAGAAAACGAATTACTTTAGATACGAAATTAATGTGCTACACTGTGTCAACTAAGTAGCTCTAAGTAATGATGGGCATTTTGAGTATTGTTTTCGATTATGGCACATACACAACTATTCAAAAATGTTTTCTCACTTAGTTTATTTTATTCAGTACATTTTTTGTTATATTTTTTAAAATAAATTAATACTTGTTATTCAGCATGGCTGCATTATATTGATCAAATTATGACATTTAAAGTATCCTACATTGTTACAAAAAAAAATACTATTTTAAATCAATGCTGTTTAAAAAAAAAAAAAAATCTTTCTATTCATCAAATAATTTGATTCTGTATTAATGACTCAAATTCAGTTTTGCCATCACTTAAATTATATTTGAAACCATAATAAAATAGAAAAGTTATTTTAAATTGTAATAATATAAATCAAATAAATGCAGACTTTGTGACCTTAAGAGACTTTTTTCAAAAAGTAAAAAAAAACTTACTTGCCCCAAACTTTTGAACTGTAATGTATGTTTTTTTTTTTTTTTGGAAAGAAAAAAATATTATTGTATTATATAAAATGAGTAATATAAATGTAAACCTGAAGTCTCTCACCAACAGCTCGCTAAACTCAAACTTCAGCAGGAAAGTTGCACGTGTTTGTGTGTGTGTGTGTGTGTGTGTGTGTGTGTGTGTGTTTATACATAAAATAAGCTTACATTTTAACCATAAAATATTTATATATATTTTTAATTAATTATAAACCCAAATCTGGAGTCATATATGAAAATCAATTATATTTATCAGTAAATAAAATAAATACATTTGAAAAAAAATAGAAAGAAAAAACACATCCAAGACAATCTGATTACACACTATTTTCAACACATTTCCTCCAACACGCTCATTCTCTCCTGTCTCTTTCTAACCTGTCTCAGTCACACTCTTCCCTCTGTCACCCTGATAAGTATTTGAATGTCTTTGTGTGCCCACGTTTTTTGAGTTTCACCATGTCCAGTCAATCAGACGTTTTAAGGAGAGTTTTATCTTTCCCTGAGAATACACGCATGCATACAGAACATCCAGTAACAGCACCTGCAATTCTCATACAGTGGTTCAGATATTAGTGTTGTCTTTGAAGAATACTTAAATAGTCTCTATATAAAACATCAATGTCATGAAGTACAGTGGCCTTAAAAGCTATTTATATTTGCACCTCTAACATAGTGGTATTTAGAAAAGTTATGCTAGTTCTAGCATAATTGGGGTGATCATCAAATATTTCGTATTTAATGATCACCCCAATTATGCTAGACATTTTCTCATAACTTTTCTAAATACCACTGTGTGACTTGCAATGGTCCTCCACAATGGATGAGGGCACAGGTTTCTGCTCTAGCTATTGTGGCATATGCACACAAGAAACCAGATCAATAAAACAAATCACCACAAATTAAGCACACTATGAAGGGTGGTAGTACCGCACAGTTGTTATGAAGGGTGGTAGTACCGCACAGTTGTTATGAAGGGTGGTAGTACCGCACAGTTGTTACTAAATGATGTCATGCTGAGGAGCAGAATGTTTCCTGTGACACTTTAGGTCATTGGCCTCTTGGAATACACTTAATTCCATAAGTGTAAACTGAGCCTGTTGAAATGGGAGTGGGTGATATCATGGAGTTGCTCCATGTTGTACATTGCTGCGTTCATGTTGGCAGAGTGTGCCGCTCGCGTGCTCGCAAACCTTCGTTCTGAGTGCCTGACCAGGCCATAGCAAGGAGGCAGTGACATTAAACAATTGCGATGACTGATTTGTCAGTGGGAAGGCCATAGAAGGAGGGTCTTTTTGCTCCCTTTATTTTTAAGTTTGCATGACGTCAAGCGGCAGGCTCAGATAGCAGGACAGCTTGTTTCCATGAAATGTCATCCCTGGCCTACACAGTTTTACAGTGCCTCTTTATGGATATTGGGAGAGGGTTTTCGATCGCTCTGCTGTGTGAAGCTGAAAACCTCACACAGAAGCCAGGAACAGTTTGCTTAATGCTCTCCTCAAATGAACTCCTGTCCTGTCATTCCATAAAAAAAGGTTTGATTTCTATCCAACAAAATCTGTGGGTTGGAAAATCTTAAAGACAACTTTCTAAATGTTTGAAATTCAGCCTTGCAGCATAGTATCCATGAGCGTACACACGGTTGTGTGATGTTATCCAGAAAGCATGTGACCTGCTCTGCATGTCCACACTCTAGACCACACAATGGGTGTGCAGTTAACCGTCCCGGCATATTTGAGTCATAAACACACATCTAACACTGTCCTCCTCCACCACTTTCCTCTTTTCTCATCCCGACAGGTCTCCTTGCATCCCCCCAGTCGGCCCCAGGGAGCCTGGAGAACAGTAAGCCCAGTGAAAGCCGAATGAACGGCGCTGGTGGCAGCCGGGAAAACAGCACTGTGGACTTTAGCAAGGTGAGCTTCCTCTGCAACACATCCTGCTGTAAACGTTGTGGATAGGCATCACTTAAAGGAATAGTTCAACAAAAATGACATTTGTCTCATCATTTTCTCATGTTTTCTCTTGGCTTTGGAACATAATAGAAATTCTTGGACAGGAATGTTCATGCTATTTTCCATGCAACTAAAGTGCACAGTGACCAGAGGCTGCCAAGCTTATTTATGTTACACAATATTAAATCCATGCAATTACAAATAATTTCCAGATGATCATGAGACCCACTTTATTTCTAGTTCACCTACCTATTGTTATTTAACTTTTATAAAAGAAACTAGTCCATGGCATGTATCATTTCTTAATTCCTGTGATTCATAGTAAGCCCGTATGTTAAATAACTGTGGGATAAGAAAGATTGTTTTACCTGTTTTAATATTTAAAAGCACTGTGGATAATGTTTTGTGTAATTTGAAGCACTTTTGAACTTTTAAGGTGAATGATTTCTTAGGGCTGAACAGTAATCAAAATAAAATTGTAATATGACGGCGATTTATGTAAAAAAATATATGCGCTGTGGTTTTCAGAGTGAATCGCGTCACTGTGTTCATTTGGGAATGCAACATGTGCCAACCATTTCTCCAGCTTCTCATTACAAATCTTTTTTGGGGAGCTGGTGGGATGAAACAAGAGTAAAATAGCTTTAAGGGTTCCCTGTGGTTTTCAGCCAAAATAAAAGCATGATGGTTTAACTTTTGAAACGAAATTAAGACTTAAATATTAGTGTAACGAGGTATGTTCGTGTGGGAAGAAGGAGGCGGGAACCGGCGAACAATACAACAAACTTTAATCAAATAAACAAACAAACAAAGTGAAAATAAAAGCGGCAGCCCCTCACGGACGACTGCCGCACACATACATAAACAAAACCATAAATAAAAATACAACTTAAAATCCAGGCCAGGGGCCCGTTCTTCGTACCTCGCTTAATACATCTAAGATGATTTGACAGATCCCAGATCTTTTAATCGTGATAACTGATCTCTGGCTAATTTGGTTCTTCAAACGAATTTGCGGATTGGATTAAAATATCTGGATTAAATGATCTAAGATCACTGCGCGTTCTTGTGTTCCCTGAAGAGGGCAGATGCATCGATACTCGAAACCATGATCAGCAATGCAGCGATTGGCTGGCGTCAAGACAGCAACGTAATGACATCATATAATTAAAAAGCCACCTGGCAAAAAAACTTGACAAATTACACAAAAAAACCCCACGAATTTCTGAACGTTTATAAGGAAACAGCCAAACGACCAAACCAACATAAAAGTTATAATAGATAAATGATAAATGTTTTTTTTTTTTAACATGATTACCAATTATTTATATTCACGATTTTATACAGTATTTGTACACCCTTTACATTTTTATTTCAAATGTTGTAATTTAATTTTTAATTCAATTTGAAGCAGATTTGTAACGTGACAGTATTCAAGTTTCTTATGGGTCAAGATCAAATTATCAAATTATCCTCTCTTACGCATCAAGCCACTCCCATAATATCCGTGATCACTTAATGCACGGCTCAGATTAACTGTACAACATGTGTGTAAACCAATAAAAATAAAATTATATAAAATAATTATTCCATCACAAATAAATCGCTCAATCAAGTGGCTGTCTATAGTATTATACACAACATTATACATTCTCATATACATATACAATATAACATTTTTATATTATTATTTAAAATTATTATTATTGCCCCTGGTTCAGTAATGCACTCTTGTAATAAAGTAGCAGTGACTGGGACAGATTTTAAGTATCACCTCAAGATGCAATCTAATCCTGTTTACATGAAATAAGCCTGCTCGCGAGCAGGTTTAAGCTTACGGACCTGTTACTATGACAACAAGTCCAGGATGAGCTTCGAAGAACCAAACAATCCGAGATCATGTCAAATCGTCAACAATCAAATCCAGCTAACTGAGTTAGCGAGGTACGAAGAACGGGCCCCTGGTCCTCTCTCGTCCTTCACTGTCGTCGCTCCTCCTTTATACTCCCGTCACTCCTCCGCGAGAGACGAGGCCAATGCGGCACGCAGCTGGCGCTCATCATCATAATAATGACCGCGGCCTCGTCCCGCTCTCACGGTCCCTCAGCCTCGCTGCTCGCCACAATTAGTATTGTAATTTTACAGTTGTACTATAAAATTATATTTTTTATTAAATACTCTATTTAAAAAAAGAGTATTATTACAGTAGTGATATATTTATTTTGTTTATTTTTATTTAATAATAAATAATTATTATTAATCACAATATATTGTGCAACCCTTTTTTTTATCAGAATAATCACAATTAGATTTTTTTTGTCCCCCAAATTTTTCAGCACTAGTTTTTTTGTATTTTTATTTATTTTATCAGTCTCAGATAATGACCAATATCTTATCTTCTTTAAAATATAATGAATTATCAGTTATCACGCAAAATTAATTCCATATCAGCTCTTAACCGTTTCAGAGGGATTGTTTTCACCACTAACTCTTTTGTTTAAATGTCACAATGTAATTCAGGCTTTTCACGGAGGTTATAAGTAAAAGATTGTGGTAAAATTTGTTTGGACGATGGTGCAAAACGTTTTTTTGCACATCAGGGCAAAATCTTTATAGCATTTTTAAAATGCATCAAATTACCTGTTTAATTAAAGGTATGAGATGGTTTTGAACATAAGTCTCATGGCAAGATGGCAGATATATTCAGAACACTGAACACTCTCTGTCTGTCTGGTTGATATCAGGGCAGCCAAACCTCTTTGCACTGTAGTTGCAGCTCTCTGGGAAAGGGCGGTAGAAGGCCTACAGTAAGTCGACATCATTATAACTGTCTTCCAGTGTGTCGTCATCGAGTGCTTCATGAGGTTGTGTTTGTGCCTCTGGTCTTCTGTGATGTCTTCTTGAGTGGTTAACCATGCTTTGATTACTGTACTGTGTGTCGTGATAAATGAGGTTTGCAGTGTCTTGCGAAAAGGAACCGTGTTTCTGTTTTGATGTTCTGCCTAAATCTGAGTCCTTAATATAGGACCTTCAGACAGGCTGCCATTTCATTAACAATATTCTAGTTGGATGTAACACTGTCCAAAATAGTGGTCGACAAATGTTTTTTATGTTAATTTGAACTGTTGTTCATTGTTAATGTATGTTCCTCTTTATAATACATCTACAGTAGATTAATGCATGCTATAAACCTAGAACCTAGAAAAATTTGAATGGAATGCATTAACTAATGTTAAGAATTTAAAGCTTATTTTAAAGTGTCTTCAATATTACTTTGTTGCAAATGAGTTGAAATTATTTTTTTTACTACACATTAATTTACTTGCTTGTATTCACTAAATATTTAAAATGTTTTTTTGTGTGTTCATTATCATTGAGACAATGCTGTATTGTATTGCAGCTATTGTAGCCAGTAATGTGACATAGTGACAAAGAAAGTGAGCCAATATCTGTGGGCTCTACTTGAAGTTGCTATTGAAACTTAGTGAACTATTTGTTTGAGCATATTCTCACGGTCATTGTTTCATTATGACAGCTTTGTTTCAAAATAACACAGATACCCTAAACTGAAATGTGATTGAAACCTGTTTTTCAACGAATGTCCACTTGTCTAGGAAGTAGTTAGACAAATGTTCTTTGGGTGTTAAAAGCACCTGGGTTTATTTGATAGCTTATTTTGATTCTGCAATTGATCCTGAACTTCAGATGATGTCCTATTTTGTTAAGAGTTAGGTGACATCTTCCCGGGAATACTGATCCTGGTTAGAAAAACGTGACTTGCTAAGAGAAAAAACATTTTTCCAGAATGAACTGGTCTACATTCTGCTGTCCTGTGGATTGTGAAATATCACTTTTCTGTCATGTGTCAGTGGTTTGGTATATAATCTGGTTGTGTAATTGTTGCTTTTGTTCATTGTCAATGGTTTATCATAGAATTATTTCTCAAGATTTATTTTTGTGTTTGGCAGAAATTAATTTCCTGAAGTCTTGAAACCTTTTAATTATTGCATTATTACTGGAAAACCCCATCACTAGACTAGACTAGTGTGATTTACTAGTAAGGTTTTTGTAAAACTGTGGAATGTGGTTTAAAGCCCAAAGTATACTAAAGTATAGTAATACATTCAAAATGTAAACACATACAATTTACTCGACTTAACTGCTTGACTTAAATATGCATTCTTTTAGTTAAGCCAGGAGGTCACATCATGACCTATATCGATCTTCTACTGGTCACACGTCTTCATGTGACGCGAATGCGCAGGTCAGAGTTGTGGACTTAAAATGGCTGCCTCGTGTGTATTTGCGCAAGACTGTAGGGTGTCCGATTTGTCATTTTTAGGTTTCAGAAGGGTGCCCCTTTGCGTTCAATATGCGCCCCAAAACTGTAGTTTAGCCGTGGTTTTAACAGGTGTTACACTTCTTCTTTTTTTTTATTGCTAACTTTGCAGGCTTGTCTTTAAGTGGCTTTGTTTTCGCATGAGCATGCGTTTCCGGTCTGACGCATTCGCATGCGTATGAATGGAAGTCAGTGGAACAAAATGTGTAGTGTGACCGCCCCTGTATACTTTGGGCTTTATAATGCCTTCACGTGCTATCGAAAATGTCCCACTTCCCACTTCTGAAGTTGTGATTACGAGCTCATCACATTCAAGCACTTTGTTGTCATAAAGAACAGGAATCATGGAGGAGACCGGTTTTAATTTTGCCTGTTTATTGGGAAAATCGCATTAAAGCCGAAGGATATATTTAGCGTTCCATTGATTGACAACCATATAAACATTCATGCGCTATCTAGATAGTCAGCTTGCTGACAATTCTGGAATTTCGTGTGTAAAACATACAATGTGCTTCAAATGATTATTCATATATGTAAATATACACTACTTTAACGACAAAACAAGGCGATGTAGAATACCAGTCACAGCAGTAATCGTTCTCCCCTCTGCCATGTTTAAAGTTTATGGCACACCCAAGTCAGGAACTTGGGCATCAAAATGATCCCCGAGCTTCCCAGTGGTAAATACGACTTGAGGTTGTTCATGTCCAATTTTTTACTTGGAAACTTGTATTTACGATAATCCCGATAGCAGGTGAAGGCAGCATTACACCAACTGCACCATTCTTGAGGTTCACGAAAAAACACATGGAAGTCTAAGGCCAGCACTATGTACCCGATCTTCTTATCTGTACCTTCTACTTATCTGTACTCTTAAGGTGGACATGAATTTCATGAAGAAAATTCCTCCAGGCGCTGAGGCTTCAAATGTTTTGGTGGGGGAAGTTGATTTCCTTGAGCGTCCAATCATTGCCTTCATACGTCTCTCACCTGCTGTTCTTCTCACTGGACTGACCGAAGTTCCTGTTCCAACAAGGTAGCGCTCGAGCACCCCTGAAAACATGACTTGACATAAATGCAAATAACACCCCTTGTACCCTAGGGAGACTTCAATAGGTATCTTAATATGGTTGGCATAAAATGTGAAGCCTTTTGTGCAACCTTTTCCTGCAGTTTTATTTATTTCCTCCACTTATTTACAGATTTCTCTTCTTGATGTTGGGACCTTTCGGTAAAGGGGGCCAATACCACGAGATTGGCAGGTCTATAGCTACTTTAATGACAGATGAGGTAAGGCATCTACCTTAAACAAAGCTGTATTTCTTAGTGTGCGTTCCTGTAGCTCAAACAGTTGAGCAAGTCCCTAGCAACGCCAAGGCCGTGGATTCAATTGCCAGAGAATGCATGAACTGAAAAATGTATACCTTGATTACAATGCAAGTATCTGTCAAATGCATAAATGTAAATATAATTTACATTTAGAGAGCTAAAGTACTGTCCATTCAATAATAAGTTGTACTGTCTTAAGGTTATAGGGCATGTCTAATATTTACAACCTTTGCATCTTGCTTCATGGAAATTTTTGGAAAGATAAGGTG
Source organism: Gobio gobio (assembly GCF_949357685.1). Classification (NCBI taxonomy): domain Eukaryota; kingdom Metazoa; phylum Chordata; class Actinopteri; order Cypriniformes; family Gobionidae; genus Gobio; species Gobio gobio. The sequence goes on along the minus strand of NC_137108.1, from coordinate 40,871,163 downwards.
CGCTCACACCATGTTGTAATTACCCTAACAATTCTGAACTGTAAGGCCTTCACATGCCTGTAGAACTTGTAATTACAACATGTAAACTTGTAATTTTCTGAGAGCTATCACTTGTACCACATGGTCTGTATACCACCTGACCAGTGCAGATTTAAGGTGTGTTCGACTTGAAGTGGCACTGTGCAGACCGATCAGTTGTATGACGTCAAAGTGCCGTGAGAGCGATATAGAGCTTTATTTACGGTAATTATGACATGGAGAGAATGCACATTTTTTGCTTGGTTAAACTTTTTTTTTAAAGTTGTTTTTTATTTTTATTTATATGAGCCGGGACTCTGTGGCACTTATATGTCATAGCGCTGCCCACAAGGTTATGGCTCCGACCTAAATTGAACGATTTATGACAAGTTACACAACAGATCAGCTTATTGGACTTTTGAACCTCACAACCGTGTTTTCATTAAATAACATCATATTAAATATTTGTATATCTATTATATTAATATTTAATATCTACCCTGACAAAGGTCCATAAATATGAGGATCTTCAGTAGCATTTTAATAGTATTGTTTACAATACTATTAGAATTTACACTTCTGTTCAAAAGTTTGCGATCAAAAACCCCAAAGACATAATGTTACAAAAGATTTCTATTTCAAATAAATGATGGTTCTTTGAACTTTCTTTACATCAAATAATTGATCATGGTTTCCTTAAAAAAAGCATCACAACTGTTTTTAACATTGACGATAATAAGAAATGTTTCTTGATCACCAAATCAGCATATTAGAATGATTTCTGAAGAATCATGTGACACTGAAGACTGGAGTAATAATGCTGAAAATTCAGCTTTGCATCACAAGAATACATTACACTTAAATTGTAATAATATTTTGTAATATCACTGTTTTCTACTGTGTTTTTGATCAAATTATTGAAGCCTTGGTGAGCAAAAGAGACTATTTTCAAAAAACATCAAAACCCAAACTTTTGATTTGTATTGTAAGAGATGACATTGATGGAAGCTCAGACTGTCTTTACTCATAATCATAAATTTAAGATTGCAGCAGCAGTTCCATTACTTCTGCATAATAGCATGTCCATGTCTTCTCTAACACCATGACAGATCTTTCATGATGTAGCGTACAAAGCCAAAGACAGGAATGACATTCTGTCCGGCATAGATGAGTTCTTGGACCAGGTGACAGTGCTGCCTCCAGGAGAATGGGACCCCACGATACGAATCGAGCCGCCAAAGAGCGTCCCATCTCAGGTAATCATCGCCTGAGAGATGTGGAGTCTGGGCTGTTTTAGAGTAGTGGTTATGTCTCTGAAGTGGTAACTAGAAGGTTGTTGGTTTAATCTCTGCAAGAAGCCAGCCATGAGCCACAGGGTTAACAGGGTGCTGTTTTTGCTCCTTTTGGTCTCTTACATTTTGTTGTTTTAATTTCATGGCTGCAGGAGAAGAGAAAGATGCCTTCCACGCCAAATGGCTCTGCTCCACTATCAGAGATTATCAATGAAGAGGAACACCACACTGGACCTGAACTCCAGAGGACAGGACGGTCAGAGCTAGTCCAATCTCCACCGTTTACATACTGCATATACTTTTAGATGCATCACCCATATTATTTTTGAGTTTGTCAATAAACGTAATTAAAATTTTGGATTCATATGAGGCTCAACGCATATATTAAAATATATATATATATGATGCCCTAGATATGGCTGATGGGTTTATATAATTTACATACTTAGACGTGTTGTGCTCTTGCATTAAGCCATTAAGGTATCTGGACTTTAAGGACATGCGGATGAATGCTTGTCAAAGCTGAACCCTGCTGAACACAGTGTTAGGGAGAGAGAAGGGGGTAATGTTGGATTTACTTAAGTCTCTTTTGATGAAGGAGGATCTTATTAAACGAGCATTAGGTGGAGGGGGGTAAAAATGTTTTTATGGTGCAAATTTTCTAAGCCTTTCATGTCTGAGGTATTGAAGGCTATTAAAGAGTATATTTAACAGTGGCGCCACTCCTTTGATGTGCAGCTTGAGTGGCCGGCCAGAGACGGTTGTGTAAGCGAGCCATCCATTAAGACGTGTTTTAAGAGCCCCAAAGCGAACTGAAAATACAGCACACCCAAAACAGCCATTAGAACAAAATGAGAAGCCCTTAAATCATTTTCAAATGCATTTCCTAATTTTATTTTCATCAATGTAGTGACTTTACATCGTTAACTCTACTGTCATAACCAACAGTGATGCTTATTTTCTATTTTATTATAATTGAGTGTATGCAAGCATATAAATAACAACAATTATTATTATTGTTTGTTGACATATTCAAATGATTGTTTATTTAACTCACTGCTTTTGTAAATACAACCTGGCTGAATTTTTTTGTTCCCTTTTCACACAGGATATTCGGTGGTCTTGTGCTAGATTTGAGGCGGAAAGCTCCGTTTTACTGGAGCGATGTGAAGGATGCGTTCAGCCTGCAGTGTTTAGCTTCCATCCTTTTCCTCTATTGCGCCTGCATGTCCCCCGTCATCACCTTCGGAGGCCTTCTGGGGGAAGCCACCAAAAACAACATAGTGAGTCAGACTTGTAGACTTGGAAAGATCAATGGAGGATTAAAGCTCTGAGCGTAGCCCTTCCCTGTGCCTTAAATATTTAATTTCTACCTCCACAGAATGCTGTTTTCTTTGCTTGAAACTCTCCCACAGTTTGATGACAGTCCTTTTGTCTGTGTTTGTTTTAGAGTGCCATTGAGTCTCTGTTTGGAGCTTCACTGACCGGTGTGGCCTTCTCTCTGTTTTCTGGTCAGCCTCTCACTATCCTGGGCAGCACTGGGCCAGTTCTAGTTTTTGAGAAAATTCTTTTTAAGTTCTGCAGGTGAGAGAGGCTCCCTTTCAATAGAGTGTCACAACGGTCCTTATTCTGTACTTCAGGCATTATTCTCATATTTTAGAATTTGTGCTGATAAACTGTGGCAGTTAGTGACTTATTGGGACAGTTGACTATATTTTAACTATTTATAAAATAAACACTGTCCAAATGATAGGCTTGTAACAAATTATTGTATACAGTCTTAAATTAAGTATGGCATGATGGTGCACTCATTGCTTGACATTTCATCAGCTACCCATTTAAAAAGTTACAGTAAATAAATACAACTTTGTTCAGATGTCAGATATTGTTTCCTCTTAGGATAGGCTGATTTTTAAACCATACATAGCATGGCGCCATCTATTGGTGCAGAAAAGAGTTGGCGCAGAACTCTGGAGATACAAGACGCATTTTAGTTCTGCATAGCCTTATTTTAATCCTACTTTTAATTCTACCATTTGAAGCGTTTTTTTTTTTTTTTTTTGTGCAGCAATGCAAATATAAAAATGCATAACTTGTTGGTTCTTGGTTCTGTATTGAACTTAAGAAAAACACTGCTGATAATCTGAATAATCCAGTAGATGATCTTTATATTCCTTCATTTAGCAGATGCCTTTATCCAGAGCAATATATAACATTTCTGTTTGTCTCTCTTCAGTGACTACGATCTGTCCTACCTCCCTCTGCGCACTAGCATTGGCCTGTGGACGGCCTTCTTGTGCCTTGTGCTGGTTGCCACAGATGCCAGCTCTCTGGTGTGTTATATAACGAGATTCACAGAGGAAGCCTTCGCTGCTCTCATCTGCATCATTTTCATCTATGAGGCCTTAGAGAAACTCTTCCAACTAGGGGATATGTACCCTTTCAACATGCATGACAATTTAGACAACCTCACATTTTACACGTAAGGAAGTATTTAACTTGGTGTTTAAATGGACCATATATTCAGAGGATAGATTAAAAATAAACTTGTCCCCTTAATACCTCATTTTTTTTCCTCCCAGATGTCAGTGTTCACCTCCATCCAATACCACAGAGGAGATGGTACAGGCATGGAATCAGTCAGGGCTTACTCCTGAGACCATTAACTGGAGTGAGCTCAATGTGAAAGTATGCATTTCATTATTCAGACTACAGTTGAAGTGTCTTTTAACATGTTAACTTGTGAGTAGAAATACTATTGGTCCCTCTTTTGGTGCCAAACCAGCCCTGACCCGTCGAGGTATAGACTCTACTAGACCCCTGAAGGTGTGCTGTGGTATCTGGCACCAAGATGTTAGCAGCAGATCCTTTAAGTCCTGTAAGTTGCGAGGTGGGGCCTCCATGGATCGGACTTTTTTGTTTAGCACATCCCACAAATGCTTTAGATTGAGATCTGGGGAATTTGGAGGCCAAGTCAACACCTCAAACTCGTTGTGCTCACCATTCCTGAACCATTTTTTGCTTTGTGGCAGGGCACATTATCCTGCTGAAAGAGGCCACAGCCACCAGGGAATACGGTTTCCATGAAAGGGTGTACATGGTCTGCAACAATGCTTAGGTAGGTGGTACGTGTCAAAGTAACATCCACATGGATGGCAGGACCCAAGGTTTCCAAGGAGAACATTGCCAAAAGCATCACACCTCTGCCAGCTTGCCTTCTTCCCATAGGGCATCTTGGTCCAATGTGTTCGCCAGGTAAACGACGCACATGCACCCGGCCATCCCAGTGATGTAAAAGAACCTGATTCATCAGACCAGGCCACCTTCTTCCATTGCTCCGTGGTCAAGTTCTTATACTCATGTGCCCACTGTTGGCGCTTTAGGCAGTGGACAGGGGTCAGCATGGGCACCCTGACTGGTCTGCGGCCATGCAGCTCCATATACAACAAACTGATGCACTGTGTATTCTGACACCTTTCTATCAGAACCAGCATTAACTTTAGAAATTTGAGCTACCACACGGACCACACGGGCCAGCCTTCACTCCCCACGGGCATCAATGAGCCTGGGCCGTCCATGACCCTGTCGCCGGTTCACCACTATTCCTTCCTTGGACCACTTTTGATAGATACTGACCACTGCAGACCGGGAACACTCCACAAGAGCTGTAGTTTTGGAGATGCTCTGGGCCAGTCGTCTAGCCATCAAAATTTGGCCCTTGTCAAACTCGCTTAAATCCTTACGCTTGCCCATTTATATATATATATTATTTAATTCAACTAATTTTTTTATTTTAAAATTGTAATCTTTTGACAACCATAATTTTATGTTGCATTTGTATCCATATCCAGATAAATAACATTTAAATTATTATTTGTTGTTGTAATTGTCATTTTCTCTCTCTCTGGAAAGGATTGCAAGGTACTCCATGGCGAGTTTGTGGGTCCTGCTTGTGGACATAATGGCCCGTACATCCCTGATGTATTGTTCTGGTCTGTCATTCTCTTCTTCACCACTTTCTTCCTGTCATCCTTCCTCAAGCAGTTCAAGACCAAGCGATATTTCCCCACTAAGGTTAGTAGAGTCATTCCTCTGCCTGATCATGTGCTGATACAGTGTCATTTACTCTTAACATTTTTTTTCTATCCTCTACAGGTCCGCTCTTCCATCAGTGACTTTGCAATTTTTCTAACCATCTTGATTATGGTCTTGGTTGATTACTTGGTGGGCATCCCCTCTCCTAAACTACATGTCCCAGATACCTTTGAGGTACTAAACATTTCATTTTCTATTTTTCACTTTTTTTGTTCATCGTAATCTGATGAGTTGTTAAACTCAATGCAAGAAAGCATGTTTGGCTGGTTTTAGGGTTTTTAACTTTGGACCTTTTTTTCCACTCCTCCAAATTTGATCCATGTTTATTTAACTAAGAAAAGTTGGAATCAATATTTTAAAGAGCAGATACTTTATGTAGCTTTGTCTCCAAAAAGAATTGCAATTAGTATATCATCATCTGATCTTGGAGGCGAAATGGTCAAATTTGTTGTAGGCAGCCCAAAATAAACAGAAAACACCCTTAAGCAGGGAGTCGTTGACTCTAAACTACTCCAGCTGTTTCGGTTGTCTGTTATCATGCTGGGCTTTGACTATTGATTTTAACCTCTCTTGTCCAACTATGTTTTTCTATGAAGCCTAAGAACCAGACGCTGTACTGTTATGCAAGTATTGTCATCAATAATGCTCAAATGTTTAATAACGTTTAAGTTTGAGTTCAGTAAGAATTTTGAAATCATTTATTACTTTTATTCAGCAAAGACATTAAATCGATTAAAAGTGACAATAAAAACATTTATAATGTTACAGAATATTTTGATTTCAAATAAATATAGGGTGCAGGCTGATAGGGTCCATTAAATACAAGCAATCTGCATCATTACATTATCAGAGTTCCACCTCCCCTCGCTCCACCTGCCTAGATCTGATACAGGATTTATGCATGTCTGTTTATGCAGCAGCATATCTTACATGTTCACATCAGCACTTGTGTATCCATTAGCAGTAGCAAGTCCATACTTGCACTGTAGCAGCAGCATAGCAGATCTAGTCTGCCATGACCAAATACATTAACATTGCCATATTCAATAATATGCTAAACAAGTTGTCATGGTTGAAATGCTGTTCTTTTGAACTTTCTATTCATCAAAAATTATTAAAAAAAAGTGTAATGATTTCCACAAAAATATTAACCAACACAAATGTTTTCAACCTTGATAAAAAATGTTTCTTGAGCATCAAATCAGCATATAATTATTTCTAAAGGATCATGTGACAGTTATTGTGAAATATTCCGTGTTTTTACTGTATTCAAATAAATGCATCTTTGTTGAGCATAAACTTCTTTTAAAAACCCCAAACTTTTGAACGGTAGTGTACAGTATCATTAAGTGCTTCTTGGCATTGGTGACTCTTAAAATATTAATTCCGATTATAAATAGGGATGATGATTTTTTCTAAATGAATAAAAAATGAAAGCACTTCAAACTAAAATCAATCATTTTAAATATTACAAGTGAATTTAGGCATCACAACATCACAACAATCACTGTATGAAAAACGGATATTAATTTTTTTATTTAAACTTAAATAAAAACATTTTAAGATTTAACTGTGCTTTTAAAAATGTACTGTATTTAAGCATTAAATCACTGCAGCTGTGATCTAAATGTAAAAATAGGAGAGAGGAGAATATACTAAAATATCCAATACCAATAAGTATATCCGTTTCTAATGTAGGCTGATAACCGATATGTTATCTACAATTGTGCATCCCTAATGAATCACATTTTATGTTTATCATAAAAAGAAGAACATGAATGTGAAGTGTTTTTCTCTTGTCCCGTAGCCCACCTCTAAGAATCGAGGCTGGCTGATCTCACCTCTGGGTGATAACCCCACATGGACGTTGATAGCAGCAGCCATCCCTGCCCTCCTGTGCACCATCCTCATCTTCATGGATCAGCAGATCACCGCTGTCATCATCAACCGTAAAGAACACAAGCTCAAGGTCAGTTAAACACCTAATCCAGCCTATCAGAGCCCTGCAGCGGTGCTGGCGCTCACGGTTCTGTTCTGCTACAGAAAGGCGGTGGGTATCATCTTGACCTTTTGGTGGTGGCTGTGATGCTCGGCGTGTGTTCTGTGATGGGCTTGCCCTGGTTCGTCGCTGCCACTGTCCTCTCCATCTCTCACGTCAACAGTCTGAAGGTGGAGTCGGAGTGTTCGGCCCCGGGAGAGCAGCCCAAATTCCTGGGTATCCGTGAGCAGAGGGTTACTGGGCTCATGATATTTGTGCTTATGGGTCTCTCTGTCTTTATGACATCTATTTTAAAGGTAAGCTCAGTTTAATGTGCAGAAAAATCTATTCCTCCTCTAGTATAAGCTCCAAGCCTGATATATCAAATTAAATACTCTAAAAACAGTTGTATTGCTAGTTGTATTTATTAAATTTTTTAAATAATATTTTGTCTAAAGGTTCAACATTTGAACACTTTAATTTAAACAAAAAAATCTGCCTATTATATATGTCTGGCTTTACGGGGTTTCTCTTTTTTTTCTCTCCGTTTTTCTATAGTTTATACCAATGCCCGTGTTGTATGGAGTGTTCCTCTACATGGGTGTTTCCTCACTCAGAGGCATACAGGTTAGTGCACTTTCATATTCACAATAGTTTTTCACTACAAGATTGATGGTATTTTTCATGAAGGCAGCTCAGTCTAAGACTGATGGATTTGTGGTCATGTTGTTTGTGTATTCATTGCACTGCAGTTCTTTGACCGTATTAAGCTGTTTGGGATGCCTGCAAAGCACCAGCCTGACCTGATCTACCTGAGATACGTGCCGCTGTGGAAGGTTCACATATTCACAATAGTTCAGCTCACCTGCCTGGTGCTGCTGTGGGTCATCAAAGCGTCTGCTGCCGCGGTGGTCTTCCCTATGATGGTAAATATAAAATTCACCATTAAATCTCATTGACTCGTAGGTACCCTATAAACCTGGCATTAACATGCCTTTTGAGTATTTTATTTTTTTTAGCCAAATTGTATTTACTGTTCACGGGGTAACAGCTGCATTTCGTGCGTGCGTGCGTGTGTGTGTATCTTCATTCAGATTGCACTGCTCATCATCCATTGTTGCATGTTTTTTTTTTTTTTACTCACTTCTTGTATTCATCTTCTGTAGGTTCTTGCTCTGGTATTTGTGCGGAAGCTTCTAGATTTCTGCTTCATGAAGAGGGAGCTTAGCTGGTTGGATGACCTAATGCCAGAAAGCAAGAAGAAAAAGGAAGATGACAAAAAGAAAAAAGAAAAAGAGGTACTTTAACTGAAAATGTATTAAGATAGCTCTTCATATGCTTTGTTTTACTTCTCCTGATGATAGGCAGGTTTAGAATATTTCTGAAGCTCCACCATCTTAATAGATTTTTTTAATAAGCTCCTTTCTTGTCAAAATCTGTCTACCCAGGAAGCACAGCGCATGATGGAAGTCGGAGGAAGAATAGAGATCCCCTATGATGGGAGTGATCTCCTGGAAATCCCTGTGAAGACCCTTAAAGTCAGGTTGGTGACAGGTGCAGCATAAAAGAGATCACATGAAATGTTTAAGTATGTGACTTAAGAACTAAGGCATTTATTTATGTGGGTTTCTTTTAAACAACCTGTGTTGGCCTCATTCAAGGCTCATTCAGTAAGTTTTGACATGTTTCTTTTGAGACAGATCTGACAGTGTAGCCTCCGGCACCTCATACGAGGAAGACACGAGCGGAGTGGTTAGTCTTTTGTCTATTTGCAGGCCTGCTTGTGTTCTGGTTCCTGCATACTCCCTCTTTACAGGGGCGAATTCCAATCTGTGTTTTTGCACCCTTGAAGGGCACTTCAGGAAGGGGACGGCATTTGTAGGGTTGTTACAAACTGAATCCCTTCATGAAGGGCCCTTCCACAAGTCTGTTAGCGAAGGGTACATGCAATGGTCAACTAAAGCAAGTGATTATATCGTTTATGGTCACGTGACCCAGGGTGAAGAAACCTCGCAATTCATTTTGAGGGAGAGTTAGAGTTAACATGTATAAACGGAGTAATTCTAGTTGTTTTGTATGTGATATATTACACACATGTTTCTCATACATTTCATATGAAGTTTAAATAAGTTTCATAGGTAAGAAACGTGACTACATGCAGGGTCCGAAGAAGAGAAGCGCCCTCTTCCCTCCAAAGTCCTTACTTTGCATAGAGATGCTCCCTTCCGATTGGAATTTGCCCCAGCTCACGGTGTTAATCATCACTTACAACTGATTAACACAGAGTATTTTGCACATCACCGTGTGAGTGCATGGTTACGAGTCTAAATCTTCTGACAGCTTTGCATTGGTTAACAGTGGTGAGAAACTACAGATGCAACTCATTCAACTCATCCTTTCACAATGCAGAACAGCTTCAGATGATGATTGTTGCTTATGATTTACCTTGAATGCTCAGTAATCAACATTTCAAAGTGTAAACCAGTGCTCAGCAATATCTAAACAAATTAGGCTGACCACTGACAGGCTCATTGACATTGGCCAATACACTTATTAGGCTTCACTAACAGGTTTCAAGAGCATTTTACTCCTTGTCGCAGGGCTAACTCTCATTACATTATTAATAGAGGCATTAATATTAGAGCAGTGACTTTCATTTAACATTCAAATGACAGTTGAAGTCAAGTTATGTACATTTTTAAACGGTAAAAATGTTGTGGTGTTTTGTATTATTAAACCACCTGTTTCGTTTTAGGTTGCCCTGTGAATGTGATTTTTGCTTTGAAAGTCTACGGATTTGTTTTTTTTGGTAGTAATAATAGTAGGAAAGGTCATCCATTTAGTCTCAGATCGGCTTAGTGTCCCTTTTCATAGTTACTTTATCTAATCTAGATCCGATAGACAGGCCTTACAGATGAAAACCAATTCCAGAGGTTGATGTTTAGCTTTCATCAAGTCATTTTTTGTCTTATCTGCTGGTAGAGAGGACTCAATCAAATGCTTTGACTACTAACATGACATTGCTTATGAACATCATCACTACAACATTAAATGCTCACCTCTGAAATAACATACAGGGTCTGTGCTGGGAAGGTTTGTCTTTGGTACAATATGTTTTGTTTTCATGCTTTATTAATCAAATGGCCATCAAGCACAGTGCTGGTGAACAGAAAAAGATAAGAGTGTGTTCAAGTGTGCCCGACCAGCCGTAAGTGCTCTGATGTGTCTTCTCTGCAGCACTGACCCCTCTGTGGTTAACATATCTGATGAGATGGCCAAAACTGCTGTGTGGAAATCTGTTGCCATGAGCTCTGACAGTGCCAAAGTATTGAAACCTAGTGCCAGGTAGCCATTGTTCCTCTAACCTCATCCCTGTTTTTAAAAGACTTCTCACATAATACTCTGCTTTCTGTCATTGCTTCAATGCACAGCCTGTTTCCTTGTATATATTTTAAACAGTAAAGGCCTGTCGGTTCAAGTTTTCATTTTAATGTATATTGTTGCATTTGATTCGATGCAATTACTTACGAATAATTTAAGTATATTTTTTAACAAATAAGGCTCAATGTACAGTATTAAAGGAACACTCCACCTTTTTTGAAAATTATTTTCTAACTCCCCTAGAGTTAAACAGTTGAGTTTTACCGTTTTCGAACCCCTTCAGCCGATCTCCGGGTCTGGCGGTAGCACTTTTAGCATAGCTTAGCATAGATCATTGAATCTGATTAGACCGTTAGCATCTCGCTCAAAAATGACCAGAGTTTTTATATTTTTCCTATTTAAAACTTGCAGGAGGCGCAATGATATTACGTAGCGCCTGAAAATAGGCTAACTTCCGTCAACATAACCAACATGATGGGGACTATTTTCAGGTGCTGTGCGTAATATCATTGCGCCGCTGCACCCATGGTACGGCAGCAAAGTGCCTTGATCATTACGCAGGAATGAGAGTATAGTTCCTAGCCTTATCAGCCTAGAAAATCGCAACTTTTCATTTTCTGTCGGTCTTAGTACACGGTGTAACTACAGAAGAGTCAAGTTTTAAATGGGAAAAATATCTAAATTCTATGGTCATTTTTTTTGAGTGAAATGCTAACGGTCTAATCAGATTCAATGATCTATGCTAAGTTATGCTAAAAGTACTACCGCCAGAACCGGAGATCGGCTGAATAGATTCAAAAACGGTAAAACTCAACTGTTTAACTCTAGGGGAGTTGGAAAATGAGTTTATTTTTTTTTTAAAATTGAGTGTTCCTTTAAGTTCTTCATGCCAAAATAGATTATATATAATTGAATATAAATATGATATACAATTTTTTTTTGTGAAGGAATAAAAAAAAAAAATTGCCTTGTTCGTACAATTGTTTGTGAATTGTACACTTTTATATGTTCTGTTTAGACACGTTTATTTTCATGTGACCAGGCCTTTATCTATTGTTTAAAAAGAATACCTGTGAAAAGTTCAGTGTTTCCCACACATAGACTAATTTGTGGCGGGTGCGCCACAGAATCAACACTGGCCGCCACACATTTAAATCTCATGCCAAACCTGCTTTAGATATGAAAGTCTAAGCTTTTAAATTTAAATACGAAATTCAAACAATAAATAGCGTTTGGTGCTAATGTGGCATAACAGTTAAAGCCAGAGGTGTTGAAAAACAGAGTTGCGACATGCTCTCATCTCCCAGCGGCGCGCGCGGTCACGTGGTTCACAGAGCTTCTAAACAAACCAGCTCTCTGTCAATGCATTTGAATGGCTTAAGCGGATACACAACAGTTTTACTATACAGGTATTTGTAGCAATGTTTTATTACGTCAACCATATTTACAGGATCATTTTATTATGGAGAGTGATGGAGATGCAACATTGTTAACATTAATGTTAATGTTTTTCTTGTATTTAGCCCTCATTGCTTACTAATTGGTCACACTCATACTCATTGGTGGTCAAATGTGACCACACCTTAACTATTTTTCAATTAAATAAATGTTCTATATTTTAGTTTAATACTATTCATTGAATATTTTGAGGAGATCTTTTGGTACTAAATAGGCCTACTATTTGTGCAATAATTATGGTCCATTAATGACCACTTAAAATATTTATTATTATTTATATTACAATTAGTGTAGTAATTAAGGTTAAAATAGAGAATTCCAATGCAAAGAGACAAATTAGAGTCATTTTGTGGCAGGAAAAATATAATTTTCATTTGTAAAGCCATGGTTTACCCACTAGTTGCTTGCATGGCTCTTTAATAAATATACATGCATCTAGTCTGGTTGCTCAAAAAAGTATTGCAGATCATAACTTCTTACTTATTTTTAGGTTTTGCATAAATAATTGAATAAATATTTAGACATGATCAAACACTAGATTTCTTTTTAATGTGAAATTTTAAAAAGTTAACAACTTGCATCCTAATATTTATAATGGCACTTATATAAGCACACACAAGTGAATATTAATGAATGCAAGCAAATATAATTTAACCCAAGAAAAGTTTAAAATAGTGCTAAAAAGACAAACTTATTTTTCCTTATATGTACAGTAGGATATGTACATTCGAATTGATACTGAATCAAGATCGAAATCGATATTTGTGCCAATCACATGCCCGCCCGCCCGCCACCACAAATTGGTTTCTAACCTGTGGGAAACACTGAAGTTTGTGTGTTGGATATGCTTTTGCAGAATTCTGATGTATAACATTATTTTTGTGCTTCATCTAATGTGATACTGTATGTTGCTAGTATAGTCGGGATAACATTTAGGAAAATTGTGCTAGGCAACTTTTACCGAGTTAATTGTCCCTTCATCTTTTCTCTTTACGTTGCAGTGAAGAGAAGACGGCTTTCGTTAGGATCGATGTGGAAGACGAGCAGGGGGATAAATGTGTGGATGCAGAGACGTCGATATGAGAGAGCTCACTGTGGACACGCCTCTGCTTTGTAACAGTGTTGCTCTGATCTGTGTGCCCTACCAACCTGCCTGAGTCAAGCCAAAGGTAGACGTGCCCGATAGAGGGCTGAGAAATGAGTTCCAGGTATATTTATCTAAGTTTCGATTTTTAACCACACCGACAAGCCCTTTTGTTTATTTTGTACAGTTTTTAATATGAATAAAGCACCACGTTTTCAGACATATAGGGTGTTATGAAGAGCCCCGGCTTCTTAAGTTTCATATTTGATTTTTATTTTATTTTAATTTACTTCTTTTATTTTTCTCAAGATATAAAGACAAAGTCTTTTAGAATTAGTTTTACACGCGAAAAAAAATCCTGTCTTTCACGGTACCACAGTTCAAGTCATCGCTTTAGATGATTTTCTTTTCCGTACATTAAAATGCTGTTTGTTGCAGAGTGCTGCTTTTTAAAAGAAAGAAATGCACATATGAGAAAATGTCTCATTGAGACCAAAGGTAGTGACATTCAGCTGCATGACTGACTGTTTTTGGAAAAAGAACGTGCAAAGCAAACACTTTAAAATGTCACATGAAGGACATAATAAAGCTAAATGCTAAATAAATTATTACTATTATTGTACTTTAATTGTAAAAATGTCATTCCAACTGACGGTTTGACAGAATGCTTGGTGATTTATGGACACACGTACTATATGAACGTCGATAGCGCAGAATGAGAACAAACTAAGATTGGTTACATTCATTCTTGCAGTCACTCTGAAAATAAATAGCAGGTCAGGAAGATTCAAACTCGAGCGATGTCAATTGTTCCAGAATGTGTTATAGAGCTAAACAATATCATTTGTGCCCCCATGTTTTCATGTTTACACGTCTTTTTTAGTGTTATGAACTAGAATTTTGTATTGTTAGTACTTTTGATTTGTACAATGTGTTAATCAACTAATTTATTAACGGTCATTTAATGGTCAAGTATGCAGAGGCGATGGGGCAGAAGGATTGCTGCAGTGTTGTTGGCCTGTCATTTCTTTCCTCTTCTGTTACTGGTGTTAATGTGCACTTTAGGTAGGCTTGCCATCACGACTGTAGGCCTGACAACAACTTATTTAATCTAGAGCAGTCTCAGGAAACTCCATTTTTGCACTCTTTCCCCACACTACTCAATCTCTTCAGTGTTTCAATCACATGTCCTCCTTTTTGCTTTTTATTTGATGAGAAATATCTTCATTTTACACTGGACAAAAAAGTGCTCCCCCCCCCCCCCCCCCCCCCCCCCCTCTGTTTATGCCATTTGTTTCATGCTAAAAACATTTTTAATGGCAGGCTACAGATGTTGAAGCTCTGTCGGAGTATCATAAATATTGCAAAAAAAAGTGTCAATTTTTTTTTTTAATATACATATATATATATATATTCTTATTTCAAGTTACCAAGTGTAGTTCGTTTGAAATGAGTAGTTTACGTGCAGCAGTGAACACAGCACTTCATAAATCCCAATGAAAATGAAATACCTCTGACTACTATATGTGAAGGCACTCAGATTTTTAAATCGGTAGGTTGTACACTTTTACTCTTGCAGCAAGTTGCTTGTTAAATTTGATCAATTAATGTCTGGGAGTAATGTTGAATATCTGGAAGATGGTTTTCTGTCATGCACCATTAGTATCTTCCTGTATACGCCTCACAGTAGGACTCTGAAGAAGTATTGCTGCCGTGGTGTTCTGAGCTTCTGTCTGCACAATGTACATGTACTATTTCCGAATTCTACGCAGTTCAGACATATGGTTCCTTTGTGAACTGGCCAAATCAAGATTGAAGATATTGTAGGAGATATGTTGCATTTGTACAATATACAAACAAGGGGAGAGAGTTGTCTTTTGTAACGTTGAAGTTGTTTATTAAAGCAATAAATGTAATAACTGTTTCTGTTGTCTTAAGTCTACCATGTGTTCATTCATTATTTTGATATATTCCTGAATAGTCTTAATGCTATTCTTACACTATGGGTACTTTTTAAAGAAAAAATATTTTATTCAAATGGGAAGGTGCCAAAAAAATCTGATCTATTTAACAATTTCATACAACTAATGATTTATAGGATTGAGTGGTGAACACAAGCTTAAAGGATTAGTTCACTTCAAAATGAAAGTGTTTATTTTTTTTTACTCATTTACTCACCCCCATGCCATCCAAGATGTTCATGTCTTTCTTTCTTCAGAGGAAAATAAATTAAGTTTGAGGAAAACATTACAGGATTTTTCTCCATATAATGGACTTCAATGGCAACCAAAATGTTGAAGGTCCAAATCAATGCAGTTTCAAAGGGCTCTGCACGATCGCAGCCGAGGAATAGGGTCTTATCTAGCAAAACCATCAGTAATTTTGTAAAAAAAAAAAAAAAAAAGTATATACTTTTTAACCTAAATTGTTTTTTTTTTTTTACAATTTCATTAAAAAATTTTTTTTTTTTTACAATTTCATAATACTATTCATGCGGATTTCTTGGCAAATTGCATACATACATCATCTGTACACAGATCCCTTTAACCAAGGAACCGTGTGCAACCAGAACGCAGAGTAACGCATCATTTTCAACACACTCCGATGTATCTAATAAGATAAAGAGTTGCGTTACCTCATACTCATGACCGGAAAAGCGGAAGTGGCGCCAGCGACTGTGTCATAATAAAAGTCCCGCTGCTTGCGAGGCGTGTGTTGCGTTCGTCTTACTAACAATCCCTCCAGCGGCCTTGCTCAGCTCACACAACACTCAGTCCTGCTCTGCTTCATCCTACAATAACGTTAATAATCACATCTATGAACATGATTTCTGCCTGAGTCCTATCCCGATTCTTTTCCACCGGCTGTGAGGTGAAGGCCACATGTCCCAAGATTCTGCGCTCAAACGTGGCGTCATCAAGCAACGCCTTTGTTTTGAATAGGCGACCTCTAGTGGACGGAAAAGTTGCATAGTGCACCTTTAAAGGTGAACTATGTAAGATTTTTGCAGTAAAATATCCAAAAACCACTAGGCCAGTGTTATATATTTTGTTCAGTTGAGTACTTAGCAATTTCTTACGATTTAAAAATAGTTGGAAACATTTGGGATATTCTATTTTAACCAAGGAACCGGGACGTGTGAGCTATGCGTTTGAGGGAGTCGCCTGTCGATTGCGTCATATCTGCGTTACCCTCGGTTTCCGGTTTTATTTAGAAGAAACGCTGTACTCTCACTGCAATGTGAACAAGTGTCATAGCAGCCGCCGAGCGAACATCATAACTTCCTTTTCAACACACTCAGATGTATCTAATACGATAAACAGAGTTGCGATACCTAAAAGCCCGGGTATACTTCGGCCGTCCGCGTTCGTGCACCGCCCGCATGACGTAATTTTCGTCATTCGGAGGGCTCGAGGCCGGCCGCACACCCTGTCCGCGCGCAGCCCAAATTTCGAGACTGCGCGGACAGTCCGCGTGCAACAGCGCATGCGCCAGCAGTACAGAAGAGTCCACTAGGTGGCAATACGCACAGTATTGAGCACAGTGTTCAGCCGTCGAAGAAGAGTGTGCAAAGACCAGTTTAAAAACAACACGCTCGAGGAAAAAAAAGATTTTTTGATTCTTCAGTGTTTCTTCCAAACTATGTTGCAATGCACTACAGTTCTTCTCCGATCATGCCCAGCGAATGTCCCGTTGATGACAGGACTCGATGCTGCCCTCCGATGTCTGGTAGAGCATAGAAAAAAAATGTACCACGAATGTGTCGAACGCGATCATCCGCGCGCATCCGTTGTTTAGTATACTTTGAAAGACGCGCCGACAGGGCTGCGCGTGTGATGCGTCCGGGTGCAGTAAGTGAAGTATACCCGGGGCTTAATACTCATGACTGGAAAAGAGGAAGTGGCGCCGGCGACCGTGTCATTATAAAAGTCCCGCCGGCGACTATGCCATAATAACAGTCCCACTCTTCAATCGCTCCTGCGGCCTTGCTCAGCTCCACAACACTCGGCCCTGCTCTGCTTCATCCTACAGTAACGTTAATAATCGCATCCATGACCATGATTTCTGCCCGAGTCCTATCCTGACTCTTTTCCACCGGCTGTGAGGTGAAGACCACATGTCCCAAGATTCTGCGCTCAAACGTGGCGTCATCAAACTACGCCTTTGTTTTGAACAGGCGACCTCTAGTAGATGGAAAAGTTACATAGTGTAGCTTTAAAGATCTGGTTTCATATAATTTTAAAATGTTGGACCTTTTTTTTAATGAAGGGAATTTTGGTAAGGCACATGTAAACAAAGATCTGACTTTTGTAAATGACGCCAAATTTCGTCTGCTCTTGATAGCAATTTACAAACAAAAAGGAGGACTACTTCACCAGCTAAATAAACTGCCCACATTATCAAATCCAGTCAATTAGTGCCTTAATATGTCAAAGAAAGACCCAATGAATGATTAAAATAACAAAACATTTAATTAGTGAAATACAAAATGTTCGGTACCTCACATTAGATTAAAAAACATGACTTTTTTTAACAGTTCACATGCATGTCAAATTAAATGTAAAGGACACTTGAATTACAACAGAAAATATGCTACAAATTGATACCTTTATGGCAGTTATTACAGTCCCTCAGCTTGAGTCTAAAGGACTGTTATTATTCAATGACATCAGGAAAGACGATTGAGATAAAAACTGTTGCCATTTCCTGACAATTGCATTTCACTGGCAGAACACTGATAAACCTCAGTACAGAAAGAGAAAATGACACTGACATGATCCAAATGAAACTACAGCGAGGCTTGACAACATAAGATAAAAATACTATTTCACAAGATAGCTTCTCTTATACATAACACTGACCATGATTTTCACACACACAAACCCTAAAAGTAACAAGCAGTTTATTTACAACAGATGGCTAATAAAACTAAGTTGGTAGACTTAAAAAAATAACACTATATAGATAGACTATCATAATCCTCCCTTAAACGATATATATATATTTTTTGTAGGTCACTTTGGTAAGAAAATCTGCCCAAAACGCATGTAAATTTTAAAAGTTTACACAAAAAGGGTTTTACGAAACTTCACAGATTGAAAATCCTAAAAGAAGCAGCACCACGGATGGCAAAAGTCACCGTCATCCAGACAAAATAAATACACTTCAACAAGCATGAGAGCAGATGGTTAAGGGAAAAGGGCTGATTCAATACTGACCGACTCTGCGGCGAATCACCTGATTCACCACGGTTTAAACATTTCATACAGTTTTATCAAAACAAAACGGACACCAAAGTGGCAGAAGCAGGTCTCAAGAAAAACAGAACTGACTTTTACAAAAATAATCATTGCTGTGTATATACACACACGTATCAAAGACAGAAAACAGGAAAGCTGAGGGGAAAACTGCTGTTATCTTATATCTCTCACTGTTTTGGGAACTCGAAGGACTTTGTAAATGTTGTTGTGAAAGACGGTGGAGAAGTGAGGACGAGAATCCCTCGATATGAGAGTGCAAAGTGGCACTTTTCCTGCATTTTGGCTGTCCTCCACATCCCAGATCTCAGGCATGCTGCATCCGGGCCTGGAGATGAAGGAAAACATGTGTGAGACACAAGACATTATGGAAGCTTGTTTCGGTCACAAAAAAGGGGTAATTGTGACCTTTTTTCACCTCACAAATGAGAGTTTATATCTCACAATTCTGAGAGACTTCCTACTTTCCTTTCTGTGACTTAATTTACCCGAGTTGCGACTTGACTTTGTGACTTCCAACTTAATTTCTATGACTTAATTTCTCTACGAGTTCAGACTTTGCATCATCCGACTTTGTTTCTCCGAGTTGCGACTTCCAACTTAATTTCATCTCCGACTTCACTTCTCCGAGTTGTGACTTCCAAGTTCATCTCTACAACTTCATTTTTCTGAGTTCAGACTTTGCGTCATCTGACTTTGCACCTTCCGACTTTGTTTCTCCGAGTTGCGACTTCCAACTTAATTTCATCTCCGACTTCACTTCTCCGAGTTGTCACTTCCGACTTCTTTTCTCCGAGTTCATCTCTACAACTTCATTTTTCTGAATTCAGACTTAGCGTCATCCGACTTCATTTCTCCGACTTTGCACCTTCCGACTTCGTTTCTCCGAGTTGCGACTTCCAACTGAATTTCATCTCCGACTTCACTTCTCCAAGTTGTGACTTCCGACTTTTCTCCGAGTTAATCTCTACAACTTCATTTTTCTGAGTTTAGACTTTGCGTCATCCGACTTTGCACCTTCCGTCTTTTTCTCCAGGTTGCGACTTCCGAATTAATTTCATCTCTGACTTCACTTCTCAGAGTTGTGACTTCCGACTTCTTTTCTCCGAGTTCATCTCTACGACTTAATTTTTCTGATTTCAGACTTTGCACCTTCCGACTTTGTTTCTCAGAGTTGCGACTTCCAACTTATTTTAATCTCTGACTTCACTTCTCTGAGTTGTGATTTCCGACTTCTTTTCTCCGAGTTCGTCTCTATGACTTAATTTTTCTAATTTCAGACTTTGCGTCATCTGACTTCGTTTCTCTGACTTTGCACCTTCCGACTTCGTTTCTCCAAGTTGCGACTTCCAACTTAATTTCATCTCCGACTTCACTTCTCCAAGTTGTGACTTCCGAGTTCATCTCTACAACTTCATTTTTCTGAGTTCAGACTTTGCGCCTTCCGACTTTGTTTCTGCGACTCCACTTCTCAGAGTTGCGACCTCACTTCTCAGAGTTCATCTCTACAACTAGATTTTTCTGAGTTCAGACGTTTCTCTGACTTTGCACCTTCCGACTTCGTTTATCCGAGTTGCGACTTCCAAATTAATTTCATCTCCGACTTCACTTCTCCAAGTTGTGACTTCCGAGTTCATCTCTACATCCAACTTTGTTTCTGCAACTTCATTTCTCAGAGTTGAAGACTTGTGACTTCTTTTTTCAACTTCATCCCTATGACTTAATTTCTCCGATTTGGGACTTCCAACTTTGTTTCACAGATATAAACTCATAAAGTCCAAATTTATATAAACTTGCAATTCTGAGATTAAAAAGGTCACAATTACCTTTTTTGTTTTTTATTCCTTGGCAGAAATACATATCCCGCACATGACATGAGGACAAAAATGTGTAATTAGTTTCCACAACTTAATTTGCTCCCCCGTTTTAGTCAATTGTAGCCATGTCGCATTAATTCCTTCCCTCGTTTTGATTAAACTAAAACGAGGCACCAAATTATTACAACATGGCCACGATTTATCTAAAGCAAGGGAACAAATTAATAAAAAGAGGGAATGAATTCTTCATTCGTGGCCATGATATAGATATATATACGTGTATATTTTTTACCCACATGCCATGTGTGGGGCTCTGTAGAAACAAGCTTCCATAAGAAATGATCAAACTCAGTGGTAGTAATTTAAAGTATGCATCATTTACTTGGAGCGTCTGGTGCACCATGAGTCCTCTAAGATGAAATAGTCCACCTGCAGCTTTAATAAGTTTTGCTTTACTTCCTCAGCTGGCTTTCGGCTGTACATGGCGTACACCATCTTTGTTCTTTCTCTGAATAATAAGTACAGAATGCAATCAAACACTTTACACTGACAGAACAATACAAAAAGAATCTAATAATAAGTTAAGTACTTCAATATAGAGACAAAATGTATGTTAAATCATGTCTACCTCAATCCTGCGTCTTCATAGTGTGGGTGATTCACTATGGCTCTGCTTGTGGACAGTTTCACACTTGCCATGGTGGGCATAGCACCAGCAAACACGGCATCTACAGGATGCAGGAGTCAGAAATGTAGTAAGACGTTTCATTTTGCACAGTTAAAAAGTAAATCCAAAAAGACAGAAGTTTCTCACCAGGGCTTGTGTTGTCCTTAATCCACTCCAGAAGCTCTTCTTGGGGGAAGTTACTGAATTCTCCAATGATGCCCCATTGACTTTGCAGGTTGGTGAGTCCTTGGACTGCCATGATGGACAATATTCCCACAACTGTCATCTGGAGTTTAATCTTCTCTCCTATCCAGCCAAACAGCTGCAGATGAAGAGCCAAAGAAATGAAAACATTGAGTCCAACCGCATCTTCGATTTAAATGCTTTTGCCCAAATCAGCTTTGTTTCATTCTGAATATTTTGGAGCGAATTGCTTAAGAAGAAAGGTGGATGGTCAGGTCACCTGTCTGGAGCAGATTAAACAGGACATGATGCACATGTGAGGAGTGAGGAAGAGCTTCAGTCTCATGATGAGCACAGCCAGCACTGCAAACGCCACCAACTGCAGACTGTGGTACACCAGCTAGAGAAACAACGGACACAATCATGACAAGATAAATACAGCCTCTGGATATCAACTAATACTCCATGAGTCACTATATATTTTTGATTATCAATTTTTTTGTATATAATTTTGGTAAAATAAATAAATAAGTGGAGCAATTCCATTAGAATCATAAAAAGCTATATTACCACTCCTTTCGCCAACAGCTGGGCCCTGAGAGAGATAAAAGTAAAGGTGTAATTAACCAAAGAAACGGTCCAATGTAAAACATACACTACCGTTTAAATGTTTGCCATCAGTAAAACTTTTTGCAAGAAATAAAAAAGAAAATTGGTGACACTAAAGACATATTATGTTACAAAAGATTTCTATTTCAAAGCGGTTCTTTAGAACTTACTATTTGTCAAATAATCCTAAAAAAAACTGTTAAAAATTGTTTAAACTGTTTTCAACACTGATAATAAGAAATGTTTGTTGAGCAACAAATCATATTAGAATGATTTCTGAAGGATCATGTGACACTGAAGACTAGAGTAATGATGCTGAAAATTCAGCACATGAATAAATCATAAAATAGTTAGTGTAAACTGTAATAATATTTCACAATATTAATTTTTATGTATTTTCGACCAGATTGATGCAGCCTTGGTGAGCATAAAACACACAAAAATAATAATAATAATAATCTTACAGACCCATAAATATATATAGATAGACAATAGAATAACATTTATTTTACTGTATATTTTATTATATATATATTGTTGCGTTTTTACTTTTGCATCACATTTTCCCTCATTTGTTTCTGTTCACCATTTATGTCCAAAACAATCATGCCAATAAAGTACTGTAGATTAGTCTGAAAAAACAAACCCCACATAGAATACTTACTGCTCGGGTTCATCATCCTCTGACTTTTCTGCCTTCTCATTTTTGAGAAACATAAAAACATCCTGCATAGTCTGTACTCAGGAAGCAAAAGGAGGAAGTATGTTTTAGTGTGTAAATAACTCGGTTTCCTTTCTAGAAAATGACAACTGTAAACTAACTGATAAACTATGAAAACTGATGGAAAACTGGAAACTTTGAATATTTGGGGCAGTTAGACAAAAGCAGGGCACACATGATAAAACTTGGGAGAGGAAAATCATCCATTATCTAAGTGAAAACAACTCACCCTTCTAGCAATAAAACCCACAATCAGCACGTTAACTGGAAGCAGCATGGTTTTGATGTACCGAATTAGAGTCTGAAAACACATTCATTACAATGAAAAAAGCTTTTGAGAGGCAACCGTTGACTTATAGCAAGAAAATAGATCGCCCTGATCCCATCACCCACCTCTGCTTCAATGAAGTCAAACTCAGCTGCACACGTGTACATCATTGTGTCAAAGTCTTTGTAGCTTGTGAACTTGGATTTGATCAGACTGCTGATGTGGGCCTATTGCAAAACAAAACGAAAATGTCAAAAGCCTTGAGAAATGTTTCAAGGACCCCTCAGGCTAAAGCTAACTGATGTTCACAGCTAGAGAAAACAGCACAGCTCTCATTTTACTCACATCATCAGATGCCCCAAAGATCACAGACAGCATGAACTTCAGAATGACAGTGGAGACCACCCATGCAAGACACTGCACGACCTAACAAAAACATCTTGGTTAGGCAATTTTTTGTTAAGACAGGCACATTTTTACTGATGCATCCAACAACACTGGACGTGCTCTTACCCATGTTAAGATTCCAGGTTTGAACGTACCAACCAAACGGTCCCTCAGTGCAATAACCCCCTGAAAAGAAAGTAGACCAACCAGTAAAGCTGAGGTTTATTCACAGTATGTTTGTGTTTGCGGTCATCTATTTGTATGCACTTTGTACCTAAAGGGCTAGTTCACCCAAAAATGTGTCATCAATTACTCTCCTTCATGTTGTTCCAAACCCGTAAGACTTTTGTTCATCTTCGAAACACAAATGAAGATATTTTTGATGAAATCTGAGAAATTTGTCCCTCCATTGACAGTCCACACAACTACCAATTTGTGGCTTTAAAAAGTTCATTAAGAGATCATAAAACAAATTTTCTGAAGAGACAAAATCACTTTATTTGATGAACAGATTTAATTTTATTTACGTATAAACATGGATCACTAACAGAAGCTCAACCATACCTGCTTGACGCACAAGGACAAACCACATTGGTTTTCTGTTTCCACTTCCTGTTTATGGTATCTGATGTGCGAGTTGATGAATGTTTATATGTGAATAAAAGCCTAAATTACATTTGTTCATCATTAAAAGCGATTGAGTCTCTTCAGAAAATTTGGACTAAACCACTCAGTACAAACGAATCCATATGAACTATCTCTTAACTTTTTAAAGCGTGGAGGGACAGAAATATCTTCATTTGTGTTCCAAAGACGAACTAAAGTCTCATGGGTTTGGAACAACATGAGGGTGAGTAAATAATGACAGAATGTTCATTTTTGGGTGTACTAACCCTTTAATCATGGATACTTATGCAATCAGACAATGGCACTATTTGCCTAGCATGTTCTCTGGAAGACAACATTCATATCATATATCACCAATCATTTGACAATCATACCAGCTTCTACAGCAGTGGTTGTCCTGGAGGCACCCCGGCCCTGCACATTTTGTGTGTCTCCCTCATTTATCACACCTGATTCAACTCATCAGCTCATTAGGAGAGACAGCAAGAACTAAATTAGGTCTGTCTGAAAAGGGATACATACAAACTGTGCAGGGCTGGGGTGCCTCCAGGACAGGTTTGAAAACCACTGTTCTACAGTGCTTAAAACCATCCATCCTGAGCAAGTAACAGATGGAGGCAAATACGAGGCCTCACACTCACCCAGATAGAAACCAGTGAAGAGGCGTAGAAGGACGTCAGCAGCATCGAGTTCCCGAACATCAGAAGAAAACAGATGGCCAAGGAGATCTGTGAGGAGCAGTCAGTTCATCAGCGAATCAGAAAGACAACATGAGCAATATTGTGGCTATAAAGATTACTCATCAAAAAAAAAAAAGACTACATTACCATGTGTGTCACTAAGACGGACTGCATTTTTGTCGGACTCAGATATCCCAGGATATATGAAGCAAAAAGGGATGCAACCTGTGAAACACAGAAACGTTCTTGTCATAGCATCCTTTGCTATTGTACTGCAAAACAATTCTCTCATAAAGGTTGAAATTGAAAACAGGATATTCCTGAGGCATGCCAATCATGTTAGACTTATCTACAGTCAGTTTTCATCAGGCAAAAATATGATTACAAACAGGGCTTGACATTAACACCGGCCAAATGTGTGGATTTCAGCAGACGCAGTCATTCCTACTATCCACTTTAGCAGGTTGAATTATATATCTATAATTTTAATTATGGTCTTTAAAAAGGAAAATAATAAACCAAGTGCAATGTAATGTTGTCAAAAATATAGATTTTGATGCATATCAATACTGAAATATCTGAAACACTTCCAATACTGATTTTCTGCAGAACAGATACATGATACCAGCTGCGCTTTCTCGCTCTCTCATCTCTCTGACAGCAAGTTGACTCACAAACCCGTCTCCCCTTACTCACTCATACAATTTTACTCATTCCCGCATTTTGTGCTCACGCCTAAAGTGTGCACACATAAAGCTGCCTCTCAGTAGTAAATTGAGTGCTTATTGAACAGTCAAATACACACAAAATGCCAGTCTTGGCGAGTATTCAAATAAACACAGTCAGTTATGTTTTATGTGAACAGTAACAGTTGAGAAAGTAAATGCATGTGTAACAGTATAATGGAGCTGTGCGTCAGGTCTTAAAGTGACAGCAGCCTAATATACCTGCTGCCAAATAATGAGATGTTAAAAATATCTATATGGCAGTTTTTCCTCATCTTCGTGGTATCAATGTCAAAATTGTGGACAGTGAAAATGCTGAGTGGCTAGTAATTTTGGAAAACCACTAGCTACCGTGGTTGGTGAGCAGAAAAAGTTCATGTCAAGCCCTGATCACAAATGAGTCTGTCTCTGGGGGTGAACTGCATACATTTCTTTTAGGAAACATAAACAACTGTTCAAAAGTTTGGGATCAGGAAGGTATTTCTTTGCAAAGAAAGAAATGAATACTTTTATTCAACAAGAATGCATTAAATTGATCAAATGTAAAGCAGAAAACATTTATAATGTTACCAAAGTTTTCCATTTCAAACAAATGCTGTTATTTTGAACTTTTAAAGAATCCTGAAAAATGCATTACAGTTTCCATAAAAAAAAAAAAAAAAAAAAAAAACAGTTTTCAACATAAATAATAAGTAACCCCTTATTTACACTGCATATGTCTGTGCCGCATTATGGCTCAGATAAATTTTTCCGTCCTCCACGCGGTGTCAACTCACAGCCGGAGCATTTCAGAAGTGAAGAGACTGGATGTGCGAAACCATGAGATTTGCATGTCCGACGTTGTTTTTCTTGATTTTTGGGGTTCTACCATGGTTAAGTTGGCTAAATGGTTATGTTTTTCAGGCTTGTGTTTATTGCTATGTCCTACTTTTTTGTGCTGTATACTACCGACAAATTTATACACTTAAAAGTTATGAATGACTTACATCCTCAATTATCTTGTATCTATATTTCACATTCAGTGCCTGTGAGAAAGAGGAGAACACACGCCTATCTTTAGCGAAGCAGCGCGAGAACCGCTTCTGGGACGCTCCTGAAACGTGCCACAGCGCGGCTGGTATAAACACAGGCATTGATATAGCTTTGTCATCACAGGAATAAATTATATCTTAAAACATTAAAATAGCAAACAGTTACTGTAAATTGTAATAATATTAGTGTTTTTACTATATTTGATCACATAAATGCAGTCTTGATGAGCAGCAGAGACTTCTTTCAAACACATTAAAAATCATACCAACCCCAAACTTTTGCATGGTAGTGTATGTTCAGTATTTCAGGAACACTTCCATCTAGTGCAAAATTTGTTAATTGTGTTCAATTTCAGCGGGATATTCAAGGATGAAAGGTCGCAGAAACTAAATGTTTCATTTGGCTGCTTTCTTGTACTCCCTTCAAATATCAGCATTTAGTTTGGCATGCTTACAATCAGTCATCTCTTCCATCACTCACCTGGGTAAGCAAGACAAATTGAGCAAACTGCCACGGCAGCATGAAGAAAACATTGGAGATTCCCAGAGCCATCATCGTATGCTTGCTTGGGTTTTTTGTCCTTAAAATAAAAAATATACTTCACTGTATAGAATAATCAAAATCTGTATTTCTAATGATAAATAAAGTCAACACAAACAACAGCATTAAATTACATGGGAACAATGTAAAAGTAGATGGGTTAGAGGAAATAAACATAAACATTGCTTAAATGTCTGACATCTAAAAGGTCTTAAGCCATCTCAAAGTACAAATAATGAGTGAACGTAAGCATGAAAGATTTAATATGAAGTGGGAATACGTGGGAAGAAAGCAAGTTACCGGAGGATGTATGTGAGCAGAAGCATCTGCAGAACCAGGAAGGGGTAGGAAAAACTCTCTCTCAGAGGTGGCGTCCACATGACCCGAGTACTCTGGGATTCAAGGGTTCAAAAGAGGGATTGAATCTCTAAACACTAGGAGACCGTAGCAAAATAAAACACTATATGCTTAAGAAAACTTCAGCTTTACCTCTCCATGGTTAAAGAAGAAACACAGAACCGTAACGGTGCCACCCAGTCGACTGCCACTATAAGAACATTCAAAAAAGAAAGAGCATGTTAGTTTTTGAAACAACACCGTTAAGATCAACCATTTGGAATCAAAAAGATCCACTTTCTTCTGTATCGATTGAAGGACTCTTCTCTGACTGAGGTGTTTATTCTAGATTATCTAGGCTCTATTACCTTAGATATGTTCCATAAATAAAGAACAGACTCATCATCGCCCCATTTAACAGGAACACAAAGGTGACATAGAAGTATGCAGGATCTCCCAGACCTGTGGAAAAGCCACTCAAGTAAGTAAAATATCTGCAAAATGAAGAAAATTTGGCTTTCAGTCACAGTCAATAAAATAGCACCTTCTGCCTTCACTTTTTTTGCATGTCAAAAACACTTTAAAAATAAGCCTTCCTTCATGACGAGTGTGTTGGCAGAAGTAAAAGACGCTAGAAAATGAGTAAGTGCAAAAATAGGTTCAAGACATTTCATGCATTTTTAATTGTAACTACAATCAAGGAAACTTTAGGACATCAAGACAAATTAGAAGGTCATTGCAATAACAAATAAAAGTTATCCCATTTCATAGTGTTAGCTACTGCAAATGCTCTAATATTAAACAAGTAGATGTTTGGGTCAAACAAGGCTTCTCAAATACCTTCACAACTCTCCACTGGATCTAGACCCTCCCCTCTGTTGATAGTCCAACACATCTTGGTAGAAAACCCAAAGAAATCCATTGTGCTGGTGAATGCTCTGTACCAGCTGGCCAAGACCACCTGCAGAACAAGAGATGTTCATTTCAAAGCTCAAGCTAAAACTGTGGAATAAAGAGATTCCATTGGCATTCAGAAGATGCCAAAGAGGTCACCTTACCTCGGGGTACAAGTTGAACCTCTTTAGAGTGTTTATCACCAGAGGGTATTCAGTGAGCCGGTCATTCATGACCATGTAAAGACCATCCATGAAGGAAGGAGCCTCAATGATGGTCTTGAAATATGAGTAATACAGTCCCTATAAAAGGTGAAAAGTGTGAGTTATACACACACACACACACACACACACACACACACACACACACAGAGAGGTTGGACAATGAAACACTGGCCAACCTGGTGTTGGAAGTATCATGCCTATATATGTGAGGCCTGGAGGCCAATCTTCACTGAATTTACACATTAGTTTGTGTCTTGCTGGCTCATCTGTGACCAGGACAGCAAGTCTTTGTGGTGTATTGAGAGCTTTGGAATCCAGGGCAATGTCGGCATACCTCCATGAAGGAGTAACTGTTGACTCAAGAGATTGTCTAACCCGGATTGTATCCAAAAAACATAAATCTACAGCTGCCAAACTCACTGCAGAATTAAATGTGCACCTCGACTCTCCTGTTTCCACCAAAACTGTTTGTCGGGAGCTACACAGAGTCAATATTCACGGTCGGGCTGCTATAGCCTATGTCGGTTGCAATGGTGGCAACAGTGCAAACCATGGGCTGTGGACAATGTGGAAGATGTATTGTTCTCTGATGAGTCCACCTTCACTGTCTTTCCCACATTTGAGGCTTAACACCCGACCAGAGTAAAGTAGGATGGTGAATCAGTGTTGGTTTGGGCTGCAATATCAAGGTATTCCCTACTGAGCTTGAAGGGACGTCAATGCCAAGGACTACTGAACCATTTTGGAGGACCATGCGCACCTAATGGTTCAAACATTGCACCCTGAAGGGAGTGCCGTGTATCAGCGTGATAACGCCCCATTACAAACAGCAAGACTAGTTGTGACAGAAAGGTTTGATGAACAACTTGTGGTGAAGAATGGTGAAGTTGAACAACTCCCATGGCCTGCACACTCACCAGATCTAAATATTTTTTAGCCACTTTGGGGCATTTTGGAGGAGCAAGACAAAACATTTCCCTCCACCAGCATCACATGGGGAACTGTCCGCTGTTCTGGAATTCGTCATTTCCAAGACTAATTGATGCTGTAACCCTAACCCATACGAATAAATGATTGTGGTCTACCAGGTGTTTCAGTTTCATTGTCAAACCTGTGTATTTAACATACATGAACACACACACACACACGTGTGTGTGTGTGCGCATGTGTGTGTGTATGAATTCAACAAGGAAGTAATTACCATCTCCGTTCGAAAAGCCATCTCCTTTTCCAAAGATGACATGTGTGAAAAGTGTCTGTCATTTTCAAATAGATGTGAGAGATGATACCTGAGAAATACAGGAATACGTATTTATTTTGTCATAAGAGGAACATTATTGTCAGTTTTAAATGTCTAAAGATACTTACCAGTGTAAAAATCCTGCAATAAGAGCTGTGGAGAGAAATACAACAGGTTAGGTGACTTTGTCCAGGACAGACCAGACCGCTACGTGGCCAGACTGAAGGACTCTCATCTTAATCTGACCAATCAAACTCTAGTCTCTAGTAGATGACGTGGTAGAAGTTGCCTAGTTTAATACTGATTCTTGAGTCTGAGCAATTATTTTAATCAATTAGCATCGGTGTTAAAACAGTGGGTGGTTGTGGTTGATATAAACAAATCTTGGGAATTGTCAGTAAATTACATGTGTGGTCATCATTGGCTAATAACTGAAGCGAAATGAATTAAATTTGATTGGTTGCCAAGTACAGTTAACATGTAAGCCTTCGCAAATAATACACATTTTAAACTGGGAATTTAGTGTTGTTTAAGAATAAAAGCTCTACACAACTTTGTTGTTTACAAGGCGAGCTGTTTGATCCTGAGGACATGCTAGATGCTAATCAGAATAGCCGTTAGCTACCTAGCGGCTAAGACACAAAGCCTTACCGAGAATAAGCACTGTTATTCCTCTTGCAAAAGCAGACGGGCTCAAACCCAAATTGTTCATAATGAACCCAGCAAAAAGTCCGTTTTTACTCTGGAGAGCCGAGCCTTTCCCATCTTTCCCACGCCTGTTTTTCCCCGAGACGGATTGACTCCTGTCCTTCTCGCTGCTCTGGTCCTTGGCATTTGTTTTTCTCGTTTTAGCTACCATGTTCTCATATTTCTGTCCGTAATAGAGGAACAACAGGAGCGTAGATACGCGATACGATCAGTTGTTTTACTCTTCCAAACGCCTCACATCTGTGTTGCTGCACAGTTTGAGAGCTCTGGGACTTCACTGATCTGTTGAATGAAGCGGGCATCGCCCCCCTCTGGACGCAGCGCTCATCTGTCAGCGTCACTTACCATGGCAACGCGTTTAATTAACCCGTGGGTAGCCATGATGATAAAGAATCTCGGCAACTCGTAAAAACCAGCCGGTAATGATGCATTTAAATAAAATGGATATATACTGGCATATTATTATAAGATATTACATGTAGCCTAAGGCAGCGGTTTTCATACCCATGAAGAGTCGTCAAACATAGCATTTAAAGGGTCACTTCAGTGGTTTAGCATTAGGCTTTGTATCAGTAGATATACTGTATATCAGTAGGGAGCAGCTATAATTTTTCGTGTATTAAGACCCATTTATACTGTGAAAAATTGATATTATAAACATATGTAAAATATGATTTGGTAAATATTTATTTTCTATTAAATAATAATTTAATAATAAATATAACGGTAGCCTACAGTGTGAGTAAAACAGGTAATAATGTAGCCTGTATTACCTTTTTAACTCATACTGTAGCCTACAGTTATATTTATTATTAAATTATGATTTAATTGATCTATTTAGTCTATATATCTTTTTTTAAAATAATTTATTTATTGATATATGCTTAATCTTAATTTAATTCGTGTGAAAAGCCCTGGCATAGGGAATGTAATCTCTCATTCATTAAGTTCTTTAGCATGTACACTAACAAATCTCTGAGTATTTTTTTAAATATATATATTTCGGAAATATTCTTGTTAAATGTAGCTATTGACTTCAGCTGTCTGTTGCCAAATGATAGGCCTACTATCATTTGAGGTGCAGAAGATAATACAAAATCAGAATGATCCAAAATTTGCAAAAGGACAAGGTGTGTTCACACAGACTTTTAAATACATTTTCAAAGAAAGAGAAAGAAAGAAAGAAAGAAAGAAAGAAAGAAAGAAAGAAAGAAAGAAAGAAAGAAAGAAAGAAAGAAAAAAAGAAAGAAAAAAGAAAGAAAGAAAGAAAGAAAGAAAGAAAGAAAGAAAGAAAGAAAGAAAGAAAGAAAGAAAGAAAGAAAGAAAGAAAGAAAGAAAGAAAGAAAGAAAGAAAGAAAATGCAAGCTAGCTAGTCATCCGTTTGGTAACTATGGTGGTCGCTTTGCCCGTTTTTGAATGACGAAAGAACCGGTTCATAAGAGTCATTTGTTTGGGAATCGGAACACACTGCACTGCCTCATGTGTTGTGATGAAATCAACCGCTTGATGTCGCTGTGATACAACAAATCGAGCTGTGAGCCTGACGACCATAAGACACATTTGAAAGAAGGCCATACACTTTATAATTTGTATAATAGGCATTAACTGTATACTAATAGTAAGGTTCATATAATGTTGATTTAAAACCATAGTGCATATATACAGTAGGCTATATATATATAAATACATTTTGATACCCTGCAGCGTATACAGGGCTGGTTTCACAGGCAGGGTGACAGACATATTAAGCCAGTATCAGGCCTTAGCTTTTTTATTTACCCCCGGTTTCACAGACAGAGCTCAAGCCTATAACCCCAGACTAAAATGCATTATTGAGCAGTTTTAACTGAAAGCATCTTGCACTGGCACATCTTAAAATATGTCAGTGCCATTGTTTTGATTCAAGATGTTTTTGTTTTCTAAGGCACATTTATAAGAGGTGCTTAAATGTACTTTTGGCAATAAGTTGAATGCAGTTCTTGAAGTGGGCAAGGAGCTGATGGAACTAAAGCCACAGGAATCTGTTTAGTTTGGAACATGCTGAGAATAAAGGCTGGACTCCTTTTTGATGGTGACATCACAACCGTTTCTCTTCATCTCAAGAAACAAGGCCAAAGCCACTTCTCAACAGGGTATCTGAGGGGGAACAGTTTTTCAGTTCCTTTTTACTTGTAGGCCTTGGGATTAGAAAAAAAGCTTACTTTCACTGGAAAACATGCATGAGAACCTAATGGATACAGTGACTTATACAGTTTGTTCCCATAGAAGTAAGAAATCACTTTAGATAAAGCTGTTTTAATTCATTGTAATTAATTATCATAACAAATTCATGTAATGATTAGGGTAACATGGGACAAGATGCCACCCTTAAGAACAATGTACATTTACACATATATATATATATATATATATATATATATATATATATATATATATATATATATATATATATATATATATATATATATATATATATATATATATATATATATATATATATATATATATATATATATATATATATATATATATATATATATATATATATATATATTAAAAGTGTCATTAATGTAAAACACTAAATTAACTTTCTATAAAAAATGTAATGTTGACAATCTAGTTGTATGAATAACCGAAGAAAGAATCCCAGTAAAAGAGATTCATCTGAAAGGTGAAATTAGTCTTTTAGATATATAATAGCATATTAATATTTGCATAGGCCTATTTAATTGCCCATATTTTAATTGAAGATATGTCATAATAGCAACACTATGAATGCAAATTTGTGATGAAATGTACATCTAATTCATGGGAATACTGAATAACCCCATTAATTACAATAACTATTCAATTAAATGTAAATATATTATATATAAACATATTATATAAATATTCATATACAATTTTATAATTTGATCTTTTTACTTCAAAATAAAAAGTATAACTTTTACTTAATCCCTCATTAACAAATACACACAAAACACAATGTTTCGCCTGACTAAATCTCACAAATGTTGATATTCAGATGAATGACAAAATAAAAAATAGCATAGCCATTCATCAGAAGTGCTGAAGAGATTTTGTGTCACCTATGGTCAGGAGAAAAAATTAAGGTGGGGAGAATGACTCTACACCATGTGTGTATATTATTAATGACAAATTATTATTGAGAATTAGTTATTAATCAATCATTAATTCATTATATATTAATTTGCTGTTGACAGTTGATAGTCATTGTATTGCAATTATTATTATTTTTTTACCTTATATTCTTTATTACAAATTACGGACCTACTTTATATTAGGTGGCCTTAACTACTATATACTAACATTTTAATTAATCATTTGATACATTGCAATTATTGTGTACATATGTTTTTACATTGTACTTACGTTTTTAAAAATACCTGCATGTAATTACACCTGTCCCTAACATTACCTGTATCCCACCACAATATCAGCAAATGTGTTATGCAATACAATATGAACACAGTTAGTACATTGTACTTATTTTTTGATGTAAGTACATAGTAGTTAAGGCCACGTAATATAAAGTGGGGCCCAAATTACTCTTGGCTTGTCTTGTTTACCTGGTCTATTTGGTTAAGCTTTTTATCTCATACTAGATGACGATGATGGTCATATTGAGCCTAATCACATAATAAGGCATGAGCTGGTACAGACAGTCCTGCAACATCCATCATGTTGAAGAGGTGTCCGTTCAATGACGGTCTCAGGTGCCAAGCGATGAATTGTTTTCTGCCGCTGTACTGATCTCACCCTGGCCTTTCACGGCCTCCGAGTGAATCACTGGTGCTAGACATAACCTAAATACAATAACGAGACTCTGTGCCCATCTTGAAAGTTATGGTTAGGGGTGCCACTGAAAATGTCTGTGGTGTTAGCACAGCTTGTGGCCACACTGAGTCAATTTGTTTTTTCAGCAAACATAGCTGAGATCTGGCCCGTTTGGAGGGTGAGAGCGTAGGTTCTGCTGTTAGCTGATGACACCTCCTGTCCAGGCGCTCGGGTTGCCAGTTTACTTGGCCCATCATGAAAGCCAACAAGCAGATTCAGCTGCGTCATCATTTAAAGCATGTTGGGTGGGAGGATGTTTATTCACATTTTTGTCCTGTTTGAGTTACGCACTTAGATTGAAAAGCCATGCATAACTAAGTGCACATTATTTTTTAAATATATAACACTAAATCATTTTCCTTTCGTTCTAAATAAAATACACATAAACAAACATTTGTCTGCATTTGTACATCTAATCTGGTGTTGACACCACTGTAGAGTTCAATCTGATCATAAAATGTAGTATTATCAAAAGGACATTCAGCAAAGCCACCCACTGACCACACGTATGAAAGGCCTGGCTGGCTGAAGTGTGAATCAGGGATCATTGTTTATGTAAAGGGTTTTCTGTGCCCTGAAGGTTCCCCAAAACTCAAATATCTCCCAGATGGGCTAAAGGCGTGCCAGTATAATCATGGGACAGTGAAAATTTGCACTGAGCTCTTTTTCTCTCTCCCTCAATCTCTCACTCAGTTTGTAAGTATGGATGCGAGTGTCAAAACAGTTTAATGCATGAGTACAATCAAATTCAATTTTTTTAAATACAAATTATATAGTTACCGGCCACTTTATTAGGTACACCTGTGTTGGATTCCCTTTTGCCTTCAGAACTGCCTTAATTCTTTGTGGCATAGATTCAACAAAGTGCTGTAAACATTTCTCAGAGATTTCGGTCCAAATTGATTGACATGATAGATTATATATATATATATATATAATCTATAATAAGATGTGTCGGCTGCACATCCATGATGCAACTCGTGTTCCACCACCACATGCCAAAGGTGATCTATTGATTGAGATCTGGTGACTGTGGAGGCCATTTGAGTAGGGAAATCATTGTCATGTTCAGGAAACCAGTTTGAGATGATTTGAGCTTTGTGACCTGGCATGTTATCCTGCTGGAAGTAGACATCAGAAGATGAGTCCACCGTGGTCGTAAAGGGATGGCAACAATACTCAGGTAGGCTGTGGCGTTTAAACGATTGGCTCGAGGGCCAAGATATATCCCTCACACCATTACACCACCAGTCGCCTGCCGTTGATACAAGGCAGGATGGATCCATGCTTTCATGTTTTTTACATCAAATTCTGACTCTACCATCTGAAGGTTGCAGCAAAAATCGAGACTCATCCGACCAGGCAATGTTTTTTTCATCTTCTATTGTCTAATTTTGGTGAGCGGGTGTGAACTGTAGCCTCAGTTTCCTGTTCTTAGCTGACAGGAGTGTCACCCGCTGTGTCTTCTTTTGCTGTAGTTCGTCTGCTTCAAGGTTTGACGTGTTGTTCAGTTGTTCAGCTCTTCTGCAGACCTCGGTTGTAACTGGTGCTTATTTGAGTTACTGTTGCCTTTCTATCAGCTCGAACCAGTCTGGCCCTTCTCCTCTGACATCAACGGGGCATTTTCAACCATGGACTGCCGCTTACTGGATATTTTCTCTTTTCCGGACCATTTTCTGTAAACCCTAGAGTTGTGCGTGAAAATCCCAGTAGATCAGCAGTTTTGAAATACTCAGACTAACCAGTCTGGCAGCAACAATCATGCCACATTCAAAGTCCTTTAAATCCCCTTTCTTCCTCATTCTGATGCTCAGTTTGAACTTCAGCAGATGTTCTTGACCATGTCTACATTTCTAAATGCATGTCGTGTGATTGTTTTGTGAGATATTTGCTCTCAATGTGCAATTGAACAGGTGTACCTAATAATTATTATATATATTCAAAGGTGACAGTAAATACAATTACATTGTAACAAAAACAATTCTTTTGTAACAAAAACAACACAAAAAGAAAGAATAAAGAAACGTTTCTTAAGCACCAAATCAGCATTCCTTGTAATAATATTTCTCAAAATGACTGTATTTCTGATCAAATAAATGCAGCCTTGGTGTGCATAAGGTACTTCCTTCAAAACATTACAAAATCTTGTGGACCCCAAAACTGGGTTTTATTCTAAGAACTGATTTTGTAGTTGTTATTCTCTGTAACGTCTTTGTGGTTTGAGCGCAGTGTGTGGTGCAGTGAGGTAATTGCGTTGCAGCTACTGACTGCCCGTCTGTGTGACATGTTTATTACTGGCAAGAAACACATGCTGTCAATGATCACTTATTCTTAGGGCTTCAGTTATCTCAACATTACGCCCCATTAGTATTCTCTGGAAACCAATTCAATTAGAGCCCTCCTGGGTCCCACAGATGCCATTTATCTCAGAGAACAGAGCATCAATCACTGTGAGAGTTTATCAGCTGTCTGAGCAAAGCACAAGAAAAGTGTGTCTGTGCCTAATTCCCTTTGCGACATGCTTTTTGTGTTATTATTCAATTGATTATTAAACTATGATCTTCAAAATTCATTCTTTTGTGCATAACTAATGACAGCATTATCATTTTGATGTGAACGATTCCTTTGAGGTTTCTATCTGCTCTTGGCTATCCAGGCACACCTGCCCAGACGGACGTACGGCTGCAGACCTTGCGTTAATCCCAAAGCAGCGCTCTCAGGATTACAGCTGCTCTCTCCTCTCAGTATCTTACAGTCACCTGCTGCCTCTCCAAGGTGATCACACACATGTTGATATCAGTCTCTGCTCGCTGCCTTATCCCTAAGATACATATCATGACTGTTATGCAGGGTTTTTCAGCAAAAGGAAAGGGTGTTTTGTAAAGCAGCTTGTCTTTACAGTGGTTGCATGTTCTTCAAATGACCAGAAAGGTTTAGCTAAAAACACACACACAAACATGTCTGGTTTACTATCTTTGTGGGGACTTTCCATTTACGTAATGGTTTTTATACAGTACAAATTGTATATTCTATCCCTTTACACTAACCCTACCCATCACAGAAAACTTTCTGCATTTTTACATTTTCCAAAAATTTTACATTTCCTCAATTTAGGTCCCCACAGTAACGTCCTCATGAGTCAGTGTGCATTCAGGTTGAAGTCCCCACTAAGATAGAAAAACATAAACACACACACTCAAGTTTCGCTATCTTTATGGGGACCCATAGGCAAAATGGTTTTTATACTCTACAAACTGTATATTCTATCCCCTAACACACACACACACCCACAAAAAATTAATTATATCTCTTTGAGAGGATTTGGATATATTTTAACTTGTTATAGGTGTGGTGTGTGTGTATTTTTGTTTAAACGCTAAAACACTCATATCCTTTCTTAGTATGAGGAGATACTTATAAATAAAACATTCATAGGTTGATTTTTACAGAACACAAAAGGAGGATATTTTGAGAAATGTTTCCTTGTCTATACAATAAAGGTCGATTGAAATGACAATTTTTGAGTTTTTGAGAGTCCTAATATTTTTAATAATGATTCTCAATATCATAATTTAATTTACTTTTTTAATTATTAAAATTATCCATAAAGGCAATATATAAAACACTAAAACACTAACATATCATATACATATTCTTAAAAAAAATGTGTGTGACATACAGTACATATACACCGAACAGGCATAACACTATACACGTGAAGTGAATAACAGTGATTATCTCTTCACCTGTTAGTGGGTGGGCTATATTAGGCAGCAAGTGAACATTTTGTGGTGAACCGGCGACAGGGTCATGGTGCATGTGGGGAGCGAAGGCTGGCCCGTGTGGTCCGATCAAACAGACGAGCTACTGTAGCTCAAATTGATCATGAAGTTAATGCTGGTTCTGATAGAAAGGTGTCAGAATACACAGTGCATCACAGCTTGTTGTGCGTGAGGTTGCAGAGCCGCAGACCAGTCAGGGTGCCCATGCTGACCCCTATCCACCGCCGAAAGTACCAACAGTGGCCATGTGAACATCAGAAATGGACCACGGAGCAATGGAAGAAGGTGGCCTGGTCTGATGAAACACGTTTTCTTTTACATCACGTGGATGGCCGGGTGCGTGTGCGTCACTTAGCTGGGGAACACATGGCAACAGGATGCACTGTGGGAAGAATACAATATTAGAAAGGTGGTCATAATGTTATGCCTGATCGGTGCATATATTGCCTGTATAGAGGCAATATATCAAGCATTATATATAGATATATATAGATAGATAGATAGATGATAGATAGATAGATGATAGATAGATAGATGATAGATAGATAGATAGATAGATAGATAGATAGATAGATAGATAGAGAGATAGATAGATAGATAGATAGATAGAGAGAGATAGATAGAGAGAGAGAGAGATAGAGAGATAGAGAGATAGAGAGATAGAGAGAGAGAGAGAGAGAGAGAGAGAGAGAGAGAGAGAGAGAGAGAGATAGATAGATAGATAGATAGATAGATAGATAGATAGATAGATAGATAGATAGATAGATAGATAGATAGATAGATAGATAGATAGATAGATAGATAGATAAAATATTTTTATATAATTGATAAAATCACTGCTTTAGATAATCTATCATTTTTAATCATCAAAAATGTAGGGTCCAGTGTTGTTTTAACTTTCGTTTTGTGAATAAAAACAGCTGAAACGTTCTAAATGTCTTTTTTTGTGTTTCACAGAAGAACATACTTCAGGTTTGCAATGACATAATGGGGAACACAGGGTTTTGGGGTGAACTATCCCATTAACTGAACTAATCTTAACCCAACTGGCTACAATCCGTGGCCCTTACATACATCAAAACTTCTGCTAAGCAAACGTATTGTGGCGATAAATACAGGCCCCCTTCAGTCGAGCATTTAATCAGAGTTGTATCAAAAGCACTTTGTGGGTAAGATGCGGTTGGAGGTTTGCGAGAGGACATGATTGGCTTAGTCCAGTGCAGAAAGATTGTTTCCTTTGGCCCCGTTCCGTGATTTCCTGCCCTGTGATCATCTCTTCCATATGATTAGACCGATGTGCAGAACATGCCGTCATGTGATGGGCTTATGCCACAGGCCGAGACTTTGCTGGCCGTCAGTGGGTGTGAGCATAAAGAGAAATGAACTGCAACAGGCTTTGCGAGAGACAGGGTAATTACTGGGAGAGAGCAGTAAAAACCCAACATAATTTACCAGAAGATATTAACATTGGGCCTGATGCCGCAAAAGCAAAGATATTTCTGTCAGCAGCCTAAGACAATATTATTTGTTGAAATAGCACAGAACCTCCTCCCCTACACACACAGAAACACATATGGCACCACAGCTGAGACACACTGGGTCTGTAATGCAATTACTCCGACAAGATGTCTTTTCATTCAAACCCAACACAATACACAGAAGCTTTTCTACAAAGTTGCAGCTGCTCCTCTTTAGTTAATACAAGCACATGCAGAGAACAAACTGTCAAGTAGTTGGGTGGTGCGGACACACGAGCGAACAGGTTGAGAGAGGATTTTTAATCGAAATCAATCATTCGTCTGACATAGCCAGTAAGGCCTCCTTGCCTTTTTTGCCTGCTGCGCATAGCAGCTAATTATGCGAAATATTTTCCCACTAAGCCTCTTACTCAAAGATATACCTGATCATCTATAGATAGAAATGTGGAAAGCCAATTACTTTAATTAAAGTGGAGGGCCTGGGATGATCTTGAACCCCTTGGTGTGTGATGCCTTCGGAATGCTTTACACACTAGAAGAGACTCCCTGTCACTTGTCAACACCCAAATGTTTTAATCTTTCCTTCCTCAGTGCGTATTAAAAGATTATGAGCTTTCTGCATGGCTGGGCGGCACACAGTCCCTTGTTTTGCAGCTTTCTAAAGGCCCCGGCACATGTGGAGGCCCAGGCGGGGCGGGTGGCAAGCTAGGGCTTTGAGTTCGACCTGAGGTGACTAGATGAGGAGAGAACTTGGTGAATCGCACAGAGATATTTGTTCTGCTCACAAGAAAATCTAAATTATATTTTGGATAAAGAGAATAAAGGCTGTTGTATAGGCCATTATGATTATTTGTGTTTGTTAGTCCTATTATTTTTTAATAATGATTCTCATTAGTTTACCATAATATAGTAATGTATGTTTGGGGTAATTGAATTATTAAATTATTGTTTTAAACAAATCAGCATAAAGGCAATATATCAAACACTAAAACACTCACATAACAAACACTTTCTAATTAAAATTTTATATATAATATATATATATATATATATATATATATATATATATATATATATATATATATATATATATATATATATATATATATATATATATATATATATATATATATATATATATAATCATTTATAAGTGATATATATAATTAAGGAAGGCTGGAAGTGAAAAATGCCTTATATTCAAGTGTGCATAAATATTAAGCAGGGTTTCTTACAATTAAAATGGGCCAAAAAAGAGATTTAACTCGCACTGAAAAGTCAAAAATTATGAAATGCTCATGAGAAGGATGCAATTCTAATGCAATACTAGAAATTACAATAATTTTTAATTTCTCAAATATAATTTTTTTAAGGAAAAATATAGCTTAGGTGTCGTGAAAAAAAGGCCACAAAGCTAGACAATTTTAATTAAAAAATTAAAATGATTTAACCGAAAATATTATTTTAATAAATAAAATAAAAAAATAATAATTTTTTATATATAATTGAAATCCCCCCATTTTTACTCCTATTAATGATTCTCATTGCCAAAATATAGCAATTTCTTTTATAATTATTAAAATATTTTTTAAAAATCGTATTACGGCAATATATCAAACTAAAACACTAACATAACGTATAACCACTTCCTTTTTTTCTTTAAAAAAACCCCAAAACTATTTATTTGAACAAATAACTGTTAATTTCTCTATCATTTTTAATAATGTAAATAATTTTTTAAGGGAAATGGGTGCTTAATTGTCATGAAATAAATGTATCAAAGTTAAAAATCTTACCATTTACTAAAAACATCAAATAATAATAATTAAATTAAGCAATACCTACTTAAGCATGATTGTTGTAATCTTTTAAATATTAAAGTTTATGACGATCCAAATATCAGAACTTGGTATTGTTATGTTCATACTTACATGTGCTAAAGTGATTAGTGTTAGCATGAGTCTCAGCATAAATTTGTGTATGAAAACTTTGCCACATTACTCCCAGATTCCATCCTGACACTAGGCTCACTTGTTGGTGCCCATTGCAAAAACAAAACAAAAAAGTGAGAAAGTGAGAGCACAGGTTTGTATTAACACTCCTTACAGGTAGAGAGCAGAGGCGTAATAGCCTCTTTCAGCACCCAAGCGAGGCGGCGTGCTGCAGTAATCTTTCAGCAACTTGGCTCCCCGCTAACAGGCCTTCTCTGAGAGCGCCTTTCAATTAGCAGTTTATTATTGCAGAGGCCCCACAGCACCGGGCGCTGATAGCCACATGCCAATACCGCTACTGACACTTCGGGGGTAAGCGCTTTCACCGTGGGGGTGGGGGTGGGGAGAGGGGGCTGGCATCGAAGGGACTGACACCTCTCACTTACACCGTCACTGGCATCTGAAACAACTACAGCTGATAGCGCTACCAAAGTCACACCTTTGTTACATGTTTGGTCTCCAACTTGCATAAATACTCTATCTTTTGAATGCATTAAATGGCTCAACATTGCAACTGTCAAAACACTGCACTTCCCTGTCCTCTCTGAGAAATGCTTTCACATAAACACGTATGCACACAGACACACACACACACACACACACACGTGCACGGCTCTGTCCCTCTCCATCCGAACCCTGGGCTTCTATCTGCCAATGCGCTTGTAGAGATATTGTTAGCATTCCATTTGCCATTTACATTTTCTCTGCTTGACATAATTGAAGAATGGATGCTCTTATGAAAATTAAACTTGCGGTCCTCCCGGGTTACTGTAACCCTGTTAAAATGTAATGAGATTCTTTATGCGTCTTCTCGTGATTTTTTATTAAATAGAATATCAGTATGACTAATTCCCCAGGCCTAAATGCAGACTGGGACACGGCATTATTGATAGGGCAGCGCGTAAGTGGTCTCCCATCCCCAGCCTCTAATGGTCTAATAATGCATTATACCAGTATCAGTGGGCCTGTGGCTTGCAGTGCTTATTGTCGTTATTGAAAACACCTGGCCGGACCATTCATCAAGGTTAAATCAAGAGGGCCCATTTGTTCATTAGCCTGTCACTAAACATCTTTATTTAGTTTTGCCGTCCGAGGCAGATCGGCGGCCGTGGAATTCTGAGCAGAGGAGTCCCGGAGTCCTTCCGAACAGGGAGCGATGCTAAACGGTGTCATTCCGGACGAATGATAAAGAGAAACAGATTATAGTTGTTCCCGGAACACAGGCTATTTCCCTGTGTATGAATTCACCGCACTCATTTATCTGGCCGTCCTGTTTATATGGGAGGGTGAAAAACAGCCTGTCTCGTTCTTCTTCTTCTTCTTCTTCTTTTTTTGTTTACCCACACTAACATACAAGAAACAGTCTGAAGAAAAAAAAAAAAAAAAAAGCGATGCTCATTTCCCCACAAATATTGACATGTGTAATTAATAGAATTGATAATTATCAGACGTTAATTAATTCTCCAAAATAAATGAGAAAGTCCTCTGAAGCCTATTATGAAATTACTGGCACTGACAACTGAGGTCATTAGTATTAATTATCTTGCCCACAACGAGGATAGAAGGCACCCATATGAGCGTTTAAGAGCAAATTATATCTCCCTTTAAGCCATTTATTACGAATAAAATCAATGAGGTAATTTTTTATCATCTCCACTATGCACAAATGTTAATTTGGAAATGTAAGGCATCATGTAAAGTAAACTGCACAACTTAGTTCTTTTTATAACATATAATGTGTGTGTGTTTGTTTTTGTGATTTATGAGGACACACATTTGTATAATGACACGGGTATAACACTAGTATTACGAAGTAAACATGAAATATGAGGACATTTCATATGCCCTCATATTTAAAATAGCTTTAAAAACATACTAAACAATGTTTTATTAAAAATGTAAAAATGCAGAATGTTTCCTGTCTATCTATCTATCTATCTATCTATCTATCTATCTATCTATCTATCTATCTATCTATCTATCTATCTATCTATCTATC
Source organism: Gobio gobio (assembly GCF_949357685.1). NCBI lineage: Eukaryota > Metazoa > Chordata > Actinopteri > Cypriniformes > Gobionidae > Gobio > Gobio gobio. The sequence goes on along the minus strand of NC_137108.1, from coordinate 40,827,833 downwards.
TATCTATCTATCTATCTATCTATCTATCTATCTATCTATCTATCTATCTATCTATCTATCTATCTATCTATCTATCTATCTATCTATCTATCTATCTATCTATCTATCTATCTATCTATCTATCTATCTATCTATCTATCTATCTATCCAGTGTGTGTATAATATATGGGTGTGTATGGGTGTGCTCTTCAGCTGTATGCATTCATACAAATTTTTATTTTGGCAGAATAATACTTTTCCATAAACTTAATACAGCCAATTCTTTATATCTGATCACTTTTATATTTAAGAGGATTGTCATTGCAATAAAACTTATTGCAATATCACAGTGAAATATTTTCATTACTTTTAGTAATGACATTTATAAAGCTAAAAAGGTACGTTAGTTATATATCATATAGTGAAAAAGTTTTCAAAAAAGCAACTGGTTGTTGGTGACAGAATAGGATCTATTGTGTACTTCTGACAGTTTGAAATACGAGGCCAAAACTGCCACGGTTCGATATACTGTACACTATTCTGTGTTTGATTGTCAATATACAACAGTCAACAACAGTCACTTCCCACTTCCCAGGTTCACAGAAACCTGAACAATGGCATCATAAAACGGCAGCATTTCACAGAGACTGTAAATGTCATGAGCAATGAAGAAAAAATAATACACACGCACACCTTGGCTACATTGGGCGGAAACCCCGGCACGTTAGGCAATGGAGGGGCACCGCGTTGACGAACACATGCGCCAGAGAGGGACGCGGCGGGGCTCGCTGTGAACCGAGTTCACAGAACCATATATCTCTCATGGCCGTGGCACACGGGCGTCCACCAGCCTCAGCCGTCTGTCAGTGTCCTGGGTCACACAGACCAAAGACAAACAAACACCCGCAGCTGGACCTGCACCTTTATATACTTGCTTTCTCAGAAACACACACACTCAAAAATCACAATTACCGTATACATCTTCACCCACATAAACCTCTGGTCACATTTGGACATGGTGTTTTGTGGACCATTGTGTGTGTGTGTGTGTGTTTTTGCTGATTCTAAATCTCGCAGAGACACATACATGTTTGCTAAAAAAGGAAAAATGGTATGCAGCCAAAAGCTGCAGGGATGCAGGACAAAAAGTATATGTTACAAGATAAATGGCTAATATAAATAGTCATGAACATTAGTGAGCAGAATCTCTAGCAAATGCATCGTTTGGGTTACTGCGGTGTTTATATTGCAGTGAAATGCCAGTAACTCTGGGTGGAGACTGTTCTCACGGACAAGGGAAAAGAAAACGGAAAGAGAGGTTGAGCACCAAATCATGTTGGCAATTGCTGACTGTGGTTCATATCTCAGTTATACTCTCCCTTAAGAAGACATTTTATGTAGATGGACAACATTTTATAGAGGGTCATTTGCTGTTCTTCAGTATCTTCTGAAACTTGAATGAATATAAATATAATATCAATATATTTAAAGGGTACATAACACACAGTTTCTGCCTTGTAACAATCTCATGTTAGTACCTATAGTACTTTAGAGTAGAATTGCATCCTTCATATCTCCAAAGAGTCTTTAGTTTTATCACATTTATAAAAGAGAGATATACGCAATACCGATTCTTTCCGAACACATAGTGCAGTGGACGGAGCTAAAGAGTCACAAGCACACACACGGAATATATCCCTGGATAACTTTTAATTCACTATACGTTTGTGTTGTTGACATTGTATGCACTTACACGCCGATTGCCAACAAAACAGACATTTGATGAAGTTTTACTCAACTCATGACCGGGAACAAACAAACACACTTGCCCCCAAAAAGCAAACAAAAGTTTCCTTAAAGGGGCACTTCAGCGCTGGGAAGAAGAATGTGTATTTAAACTGTGTCATTTATGTAGTAGAAATGTGAAATTATTTTTGAATTTGGTGCCTTCTAGACTGAGAAAAGACAGAAAATGCATTTTTGTCTCATGTGGATGAAAGACAACAACTCCCAGAATGCACTTGCTTCGCTGCCCTACGAGGCCACTCCCAAAGCCACGGCGATTGGTTATCACTTGCCCACCGCGGCACCGCCCCAACGTAGGATTTCTTCCAGAAATAAAATGCATAATTCTCTCAGGGGGATATGAGGGGGGAAAGTACCATCATTCAAATATACTACCGGGTTTCTACTGATACAAAGCTTAATGCTAAATCACTGAAGTAACCCTTTAACGCTGGTTATTTGGGAAGCTGAACAAGGTTATCTTTCCCTCACAACCAAAAACACACTTCTTTAGTGACATTGTTGATTTCGTGGTCTAAAAACAAAATGACAGCGCTGCCGACGACTGTAACCCGGACGAAGAGCGTTGATGGACGTGCTTTTGGGGATTCTGCCCTTTATGACGTCATACAGGGCCATACTTTGAAAAAACTTCCCGAAACTTGTTTGAATCCTGAAGGAGTGTATTTGGCACAGAAATACTCCGTCATACGTCCGACTCATTTTTTGAAATTTTGGCCAGGTTTTGCATGAGAATCCAACTCTTTAACAGTGTAAATAAGTCAGAAAGCATGAAATAGCATTAGACCCCCCCTTTAAGTTAAGGTTGCCTTCCCTGAAAAAGACTTGCTCTGATCAAAATCAGACACTTTGATACAAATTAATTGATAAGGAAATTAAAAAGATGCTAACAGAATTAACATATAAAAAAACTGAACAGGATTTCATGAATGGAAATTTTAGGATGCAAATAAAGTGCTTTCATGTTATGAAATGCTGTATTCTTTCAAACCGGAGGGAATGTTTTAAAGTGAGAGAAGCCATTTGATACAAAAACAACCTGATAGAATGAAAAAAAAAAAGACTTCACTGATATTTATACTGTTGCTTGCCACAAAAAAAATGTCACTTTCTAGAGAATACAAATGATTAACAGAGTCTGAAATGTCGTTGCCATGACGTGTTGCTATGGTGCGTGTGTCTTGCTTGACTGCTCATTCTGACACTGTCTCCTCTATATTTTTTTTCTTTTTGTTGAAATTATTCTGCTCATTGTAAAAGTAAAATACAATAAGTTTGTATCTGTAAACCCATATTCATAATTGTGACCAAACTGTCTGCTTACAACAGCAGTCGGGAACCTCTAGGCTCGCGAGCCTAATGGGTCGTTCAGTGAACGCCTGTGGCTCGATGGCAGGAAAAAACAGTCCAAACAATCACGATTTTGAAACCTTTTTCATCATTAATCAAAGCTATTATTCGAAATGTAGGCTGTCAAGAAGGAGGCAAGAGGGGCAGTGTCTCTTCAAAAAAACTGAAAGAGACAATATATAATACTACAAAAAATAAAACAACGTAAATATATGTATAAAATAAAATTACATTAAAAAGTATAAAAATCACTCGTTTTTATAAACACTAACACTGTCCAACAGCGACACCCACAGGTAAAGTTACAGCGGGTTGCCTGAGCAACAGAAAAAAGTTGCGCTATGATTGGACGTCGGACAGCGTAGCGTAGCATAGGGACGTAATGACGTGCCATTAATCGAGCTATGTTCTATAACATGTAAAACGGGAACATGAACAGAATATTCTAAAAGCAAATGTAAACACCTTAATCAGAATATTGTCTTATTCAGAATAAGGTCAATAATTAGATTACTGCTGTCCGCGTAAACGTAGTCAGTGTTATGTTCATTTGTATTCCTGTTGCCTTGTTTGAGTTCTTTGAGAAGTTTGGATTAAAGTTTATGTTTGCTTATTACCTCCTGAGTCTTCAGCCTGTTCCTGTGCACACCAACTGTTACAACAAGGTGGGTCCAAAAATCATTTTAAAACAATATTCTAATTACATTACTTTCTTTCTTTTTGGAATCAACTAAGGAAAAACTAAAGAAAACCTGGAATATTTCCAATTTTCCATTCTAGATATTAGTGTAGTGTAGCAACCGGGAGCATGGCAAAAAATGGCACCATCCTCAAACCAAGTAGTGAATTATTTAAAGTTGAATTGTGATACTGAAACTAATATGAACGGAGTTATTTCATAAAATGTCATCCAATATTAAGATGCATATGAATAAATGTACTTAATCGCTGCAGTAATGAGCAATTTTCATTCCTGTTACTTTACCAGAGATGTTCTACTAAGACCAGACCAACAAAAATAATGACCATAACGCCATAATAAAGGAAGACAAATTATGCTATAAACGTCTCACGTATGAGTGACTGTACAGTGTTTCAGAGTAAAAATGGGCATGTTTCTCACTCGAATATTCAGGTCTAATAGACTTGATTGTCTGTCAAAAGAGGGAGAAAATGTTGTGGTGTGGATTCATTTAGTAAAAAGGAGCAAATTATTCTTCATTCCTTTTAACAATTTGGCATGCGCTTGATGCGGGGAGAAAATTATTTTCAATTGTCTGCATCACTCAAGAAGCCCGAGGAGCTATGAATTGCCAAAAGTGATTTGATTAGGTTGAGCCTAATGACTTGAATCCATCTTCACATTTATCCTCTCTACTCAAACGGAGACAATGTTCCTTGTCAGCAAATTTTTACAACTGAATGGCTGTCTCCTGTTTTTCTGGCGATGACAATGAGGTTTTTTGCAGGCCTGTATGTCGCAGCGCACAGTAGCTCCCATTACAGAGCAACCGAAGCCATCATCATCTGTAGCATCACTCTCTCTCCATCTCATGGTCAGCCTCTCTCTCTCGCTCAGGGTCAGGCCAAGGGCCTGGGAGGGTGGGAGAGCTTTCCCTCCGGACTGTTTATTTTAATTTGCGGAGTTGCCGGGGACAACCAACAGCGGTTAGTTGAATGCCTTGGCAGCTCTTTTTAAACAGCCTACTTGTCTGATGTCATGACAGGATTAGGGGTAAGCGTGCGAGTAACGTATTCGTAATTGAAAAGATCATAATCGGGTTCATAATGATCAACACCTTCATATGGGAAAGACATGGTGTGATCTAATCAGCAATAGATAGGCAACAAGTCTGTCAGATATAATTCATTATGTGAAACGATCAAGATTAGATGAAGTATGTAAAAAAGTAATGAAGGCAAAAGCTGAAAGCAAGAGAAAAATAACTAAAATGTTCGTAATAGAGTACAACAGTTCAAACTCATTTTTCTCCATCGGGAAATAGATTTTATCTTATAATACTTTAAAGACAGACCTATGAGCTATGAGGTTGTTAATCTGTGGCATTTGCTCAGGCCGCATTATTTAATCTTATTTTTAAAATAAGCATGTTTAGGTGGAATTCCTGCCGAAAAACTACATGATGCTGTACAGAAAATTAGACCAATCAGAGAGACCAATCAAAAAAAAAAAAATCCAAAATAGCTCTTTAGCTCCACCCACTGTGCACTGCGAATGACAATCGTGTAAATCTCGCTGTCAAAATACTGAAATGTATATATATGCATATTTTGTATATATATATATATATATATATATATATATATATATATATATATATATATATATACATATAAATTTGTAAATTTGTAGTTTTAAATTTCTCCATCGTTCGTAATGCTTCATGGGATTGTAGTTCTTTCCCTAACTAAAGTTTGTAGTGTCGTGATTCACCTTGTCACTGATTGGCTTGGTTCATGGCTTATAGCTCTTTAACAAAGACTATTTAAAAATCCCCATGGGAAAAATGGATGAAAAAAAAAAAACTTTAGGAACCAGCGCTGCTGAAAAACTGGTGCTAGAGGTCCGCTAGAGGTCGCCTATTCAAAACTAAGGCGTAGTTTAATTACGCCACGTTTCAGCGCAGAATCTTGGGACATGTGGTCTTCACCTCACAGCCGGTGGGAAAGAATCGGGATAGGACTTGGGCAGAAATCATGTCAATGGATGTGAATAATTAACGTTACTGTAGTATGAAGAAGAAGCAGGAGCGATTGTTAATAAGAAGAGCGCAACACAAGCCTCGCAAACAGCGGGAACTTTATTATGGCATAGTCGCCGGCGGGACTTTTATTATGCCACAGTCGCCAGCGCCATTTCCGCTTTTCCGTCCATGAGTATGAGGTAACGCAGCTCTGTTTATCATATTAGACACACCTGAGTGTGTTACTGATGTTATAGCGTTACTCTGTGCGTTCTCTCTGCGGCTGACACTATGACACTTGTTGCACACTGCAGTAAGAGTAAAGCGTTTCTGCAAAATAAAACCAGAAACCGAGGGGAACGCAGATATGATGTCATTGACAGGCGACTCCCTAACACATCCCTGTTCCTTGGTTAAAATAGCCATTTTCTCACGATTTACAAATAGTTGGAAACATTTGGGATATTGTAAGTACTCAACTGAACAAAATATATAACACTGGCTTAGTGGTTTTTGGATATTTTACTGACATTTTTTACATAGTGCAGCTTTAAGGACAATTCGTGCTTTAATTAGGGCTTCAAAATCTAGGTTACCATTCACTACCATTAAAAAGCTTGGAAAAGCCAGGATATTTTTTTTAATATAACTCTGATTGTGTTTGGCTGAAAGAAGAATGTCATATACAATCATGGGATAACCCTTTAATGAATAATTAATGATTCAAGAAGACTAATAAAAGAATGTAAATGAATAAATAAGTTTAAAAAAAAAATATATATATATATTATATATATATATATATATAATATATATATATATATATATATATCTTTGCGAAAGTTAGATTAAATATTGGCAATAATTTTTGTCTGCTGAAAAATCAGTCGGAACCACTAATAAATATAGCCTTATAAAAAAAAGGAAAATAAGTAAATACATTTTAATAAATACATATTTCTGAGAAGTTTATTAGGAAGAGAATGACTATGTTTGGTTTTACGTAGCCATCGTCTGAAATCAATCTTAAAAAACACTTAATTTTACATAAATAAAATTTAAATGAATTAAAATGACTAAATTTGAAAAACAAAACAAATAAATGAAAGAATAAACATTGTTTTATGACTTGAGCTTTATGTTTTTTTAGTTTTTATGTTATGAGTTTTAATGACAAAGTTAGATATTATGTTGCCACAATTTCCTATCTGCTGAAAACACTAATAAACAGAACCTAATAAAAGCAAAGAAATGAAATAAAATTAAAATATTACATTAAAATCAAATAAATAAATGTGAAAAAACAAACAAACAAACAAACAAATACATTTTGAGAAGGTTCTATTTTATGTTGGCATTATTTCCTCTCAGCTGAAATAATTCAGAAACACTAATAATATAGCATAATAACATACAATAAAACATGTAAATAAATAGATAAACAAATAGTTTTAAGTTAGATTTTCTTAGACCGTTTTATTTTGACAATATTTTATCAATACATTTAAAACACCCCTAAATATAGCCCTACAATATTAGAAATACACTCTAAAGAGACCATTAGTTACATAGAGCTTTGCTCTGTGTCTCACTTGTCACACCAGCAGTGTTTTAGCATTTAAGATGGAGGCAAAGATGCCAGCTGACATCCAACTCATGCATTAAATCTAATAATGAAGTCTTGTTTTTAGGAAGGAGAGAGGTAGCACGCCGGTAGCTTTTATTAGATGATGCCATTGGAGGAGTCTGATTCGGGAATAACCGAAGAGGACACTAGAGAGCCTGTGAGACTGAGTGGAACTGGTGTTTCAAAAAGAGGAACAGAGAGGAGAGGAGACAGGTGGCGTTTACGCCGCTACTACCGCAATCACAGGAGCGTCCGTCAGAGGGATATTACTCCTGGCGCAAGGGAAAAAAAGAGAAACATTTCACCGCTTGCAGAGTAGAAAGTCTGTTGGTGAGGGGGACCCTAATCACATTACCCTAGAAAACTTTTACTTATGGCTAATGGAATTCGTTTAAAATTGAACCATGGGGGCATAAGTACATTTGCATTGATCCAGATATGTATAGAGCCAAAGTCAGTCTATCTATTTTGTGAGGGAATTAAAGCGGGTAAGCCCATAGAGCCAGACTGTATAATCCTATGTTAAAAGATCAATACGAGCTGGCCCGCTCATAGGCCTTTTTTATTTGCTAAAACGCGTGTATGCGTGGGTGCGCGCTTGTCCGGTGTATATTTTGCCAGCGAATTCTTCTGTGTGTGGGAATTGGCCATCTCCCATGCTTACCTGCTTGTTGGGTGGCGGCCCGGCTCTTTCGTGGCTCTTTGGGGTTTTGCGCGCCTGTTAACGCCATACAAATAAGCAGCGCTGCCCTCCGTTTATTTAGTCTGACACTTGTGACATCCATCGTCTATAAAAGCCCCTGTGACGGCTGGCCCTTAAGAGGAAAATATAGGATCGCAGGATACAACCAGTCAGTTAAATTAAAACAGCACATTTAAAATATAAAATTAAGTTAAAAAAAAATAAAAAAATCAGTAAAAGGAAACACCTAGAATATTATTGCTTAATGAGTAATGAATTAAGGAATATATTAAAAAAAAATTACTAAATAATAATTACTTTTTGTAAAGTGTGCCACACTTTCTGTGTAGGGTAGTCTACACATTATGCCATTGCTAATTTGCATAAATGCAACATAGTACAACAACGTTGTGAGAAATTGCCAACTGTCAGCTGCTGTTTCCATAAAGGTTGAGAAATTAACTTGTGTGCAAAATTGGAATAATATCACATAAAACATTTGTGAATAAAGCACCGTTTCCATGTCATATGTTCAAGAGAACAAAATCATCACCTCCTGGGAAATCGGTGCATAATATCTGTAATAAAAATGGAAGTTGCTGCAATCGAGGAAGCCACTGTGGCTCTTTTTTCTTCCATCATAAGTGACTTGTGCCTCAGAGCGTGCAAACGAAACGCAATAAACACTCATTATCTTGCATTCGGATTGCTGGTGTTCACTTCTGGGAGGTAATTATGCCCAACCATTGTGATGACAGACTTTGGCTCAGGCATTTCAGAATGACCAAAACGACATTTGAGTTGCTGTGCAATGAGATTTGTCCGCTGGTTAGTCCAGTTATCCAATCACATCCACTGTTGAAGACATGAGATTTTTGTTGCGCATGCTGGAATTTATTCAGCAAATGTTTCCATCGTAGTTTAAGTGCATGTGCAATTCACCCTTCACCGTGAGCTTGATTGACAGGCGATCTGACCAATCATAATCCGCCATCTGCCTAATCCACCATTTTTTCCGACAAAGCAGTCAGGAGAGTTTGTAGATTAACATCGGTGGACCTGAACTTAAAAAATGGTGTGTACTGACGTCTTTCAGAGGTTGAAAAAACATTCCTTCTGATGTTCATTTATGTTTATTTGATGCTTTAAATTAACTAGAAGAAAGAGAAGATCGGTTCACGAACAGGTTTAACTGAGGCACATACAGCGATCTGTCACGATCCATTAAATAGCTGGTATTTATTGTTTACATTTCTTAAAATAATGTAAAATAACAATTTGAGTTGAGAAAAGTTGAGACTTTGTTTCATATCAAAAGTAACCTGCTCTGTCCTGTCTGTCGGCACGTTGTCAGTGTCCTCTTTGCTCCGCGATGTATTTTTCACTGTGCGAGAATATAAAGGTCCTGTTCTTCGTGATCCCATTTTTCAAACTTTAGTTAGTGTGTAATGTTGCTGTTAGAGCATAAATAATACCTGTAAAATGATAAAGCTCAAAGTTCAATGCCAAGCGAGATATTTTATTTAACAGAAGTTCCCTTTCAAAGCCTACAGCGAACGGCCGGTTTGGACTACATCCATGTACATCCTGCTTTAATTACGTCAGTAGAGCAGTTTGTCAACTAACCTCCGCCCACAAGAATATGCGAAAAAAGGGGGCGTGGCCTTGTTGCTCCCGCGTGGAGAAGAGGAATTGTTGCGTTTGTATAGTGTTTGTCGCCATGTCGTCGAGACGCTGTTATTTTCATCCCGGAGTCAAATCACCTTTGTTTGGCTTTCCCAGGGACGCTGTACTTAGAGATCATTGAGCGCATGCATCCCCGTTATAGTAAGAGGCGTGACCTTTCCGTTAACGTGCGCTCTGCGTGCGCAAAGCTGCTGTCGAATCACAACACGGGAACCGCTGGCACAATCAGAACTCGTTACGTATTTCTGAAGGAGGGACTTCAAAGAACAGGGAAATCTTTCAAGCCGTTTTGAGGACAGTGAAAACAGTGGTATACAGATAAGTAAATTGTGTGAAAAATACTGTGTTTTTTTACACGTGAAACATGAACACATGTTATATTGCACACTGTAAACACAATCAAAGCTTCAAAAAAACGCGAAAAACGGGACCTATAATGTGTGGCATGAGAGCGCCATGGCTTGTCAGACATAGCAACAGTAACTAAAAGTAACTTTGTGAACGGTCAATTGAGCGCATACATTTTTTAATTTACGTGCATTTTGCTGTTTTCATCCAGTGTTTTTATCTCAAAATATGCATAAAGGTAGGTGGATGGAAACATTAAAAATAACTGATGTCTGGACGCCAGTCATTGCAAATCACTGTAAGTGTGGACAAATGGAACTCACTAAGATTGAAATGCAAACTGACGGAACTTAATGAATTTTAAAATGTAACCACATCCAACCACACCACAACTTCACACCTCGCCAGGGTCATCCACTACTATTCACTTTCCAACTAACACAAGTGTTCCACTAGACTCAGAAGAATTAGCGATGGATAAAAACCACAATGACATTCACTGTGGCTGGCAGAAGGTAAATCTGATGACTAAGAAACCCAACTATGAGATTAGTCTCTAGCTCTCCTTCCCTAAGTGCTACTCACTACAAATGGGACCCTAAGAAGATAATAACCTTACAATTGCTTTTATAGGGATTGAGTGATTCTATTACAAGACCATGGAAGAATATCACCTTTATCCTTATGACTGCAGCGCCACGGCCATCCTCCAAGTTATCCGGAATGGATATGTGATGTTTCCACGGGAATCTGGATGATAAATGAAGATAAATATTATAAGTCTCAACATGAAATCAAAACTAAGCTGTTGTGAAACAGAGGAAGACCTTTCTGCAGCATTTATCATTATTTGCTCTTTTTAACACTGGTGACCTGTGAACTAATACTGTGAAATATTGCATTTGTCTATTGTGTAACTAAACCATTGACTTTCAAGTACGGTAATTGTTAAGTATTAAGAAATCACAATATGTTATAACACTGAAATCAGATATCACCTTCATCCTTTACCTAAACTCTGACCTCAGAGTGCCTCCTATATATTTCCCCCAATCTCATAAACGGGTCAGGTGTGGAATAATCTCCCTATTCACACCCATAATTATAGCACCGTTGCCCTCATACGGTTTAGTGAAGCCCCATATGGTGAGTGTTGCCACCAAAGACCCTAATAGTATTTCATAGAATCAGCAAAGTGGACAGTAAAAGTGAAAAGGGTCTAATGGCTGATATCCTTCCAATGGCACTCCTCTTAACACATAATCCCTTTTGTCATCATCTAATGGAATAAAAGTGGCAAGGCCTTTCCCAAACTCCCCCTCTCAGTTTGAAAAACATTACTCTGCAAGGACCAATGTGACCGTTTCCCATACACTTACATTGAAAGAAGGACCCGAGCCAAAATTTGAGACCAGAATATCAAAGAGAATTGGGCCAGAAACCAACCATTAAGAAGCAACAGCATAGCAACACTCACAAAAAAAATATAGCAATAGTACGTCAAGAAGGGTAGTCTAAAATGAACCTGCTAAAATAAAAATAAAATATAAATCATAGTATATAGTATGAACACAAACATCTATTTCCAAAGAAAAGATTATGAGAAATGTGCATTCAAATGACTTGTTTTCCAGGCTTGACTCTGCTGCTGTCTATGAAGGGGGATTAATGGAGGTCTTATTGAACGATATGACTTAACACCTCTCAATCCTGCGGGTCCTGCTCGGGCATTAGTCATATCTGAATACAGTTACCCTTAATGCTGCTAATCCTTTTAGTGGCTCATCAATAGCTTTCCGTTGTGAGATGCTAAAATCTGAGGTGTTAAAAGTCCCTGCGAACAAGACAGGTGAAAGGGGGTCAGTTAACTTTAGGAGCACCGATCTGGGGTAAATGACCCTGCCAAAAAAAACATAAAAAAAACAGAAGAACAAATAAACAGCAGGCTGGAAATGAGCTGTCATGAGCAGAAATCATTTTCTGGCATGGCGACTGACATCTCCCCGACCACCCGGGAAAATCCACATCCACGGTCTACATGCTTATTTCGGCCCGAGGTTTAGGCCGTCCTCACAATGCCAGGATGCTGAGCTGTTTCGAGAGAAAACAGCATGAATCATCATGTACGGGGGTTTGGGCCGTGCGTGAGGGTGGCGGGACAAAATGGTGTCCCCAGATGTGCTATTTAAAGCTTGCCACCACCAGGCAAAGGAAGAAGCGGTTGTATTTCATTTCAAATGATGTCTTGTTCAGGAAGAGAGTGAGGAAATTAGTCTGGCAGGAAGCCACGGGGGTCCGAGTCCGACTCCCTTTCACACAGTAATGGCTACCGGGCAGTGAGCAATGACCTGAGAGAATGATAACATATCAGTGATAGTGTGTTCGAAGGAGTCAAGAACCTTAATTTACCTCAGAAGAACATGTTTAAAGGGTTCGTTCACCCGAAAATGAAAATTCTGTCATTACTCACCCTCATGTCACTCCCAACCCGTAAGGCTTTCGTTCATCTTCGGAACACAAATGAAGATATTTTTTTTGTTTTCTGTCGCTCCATTGACAGCTACACAACTACCACATTGACGCTTCAAAAAGTTGACAAAGAGATCGTAAAACAAATCTATATGAATTGAGCGGTTTAGTCAAAATTTTCTGAAGAGACTGTATCAATTTATATGATGAACAGACTGAATTTAGGCTTATATTCACATATAAAAAAGATTCAACGCACACATCAGTTGTGGTAAATGGAAGCTCAAGCATGTTCGCTTGACTAGCAAGAACCAATGAGGTTCATTCCCATGTGTTACGCATCACGTTAGTCGCACGTTAGGCAGGTTCAGTTGAGCTACACTTATTTTATTCTGTGGAACACAAAAGGAGCACACTGCTCAATTATGAATAAAACAAAAAAAGCACCATAAAATGAGTCCATCTGGCACTAGATTCCAGATCCTCTGAAGTAAAACGATTAGACGCCAACCCCACTTAAACACACCTGAACCTGCTAATCAAGGTCTTACAAGGCATACTAACTTCTAGGCAGGTGTCAGAGGCAAGCTGGAGCTAAACTTTGCAGGACAGTGGCCCTCCAGGACAGAGTTTAGACACCCCGGGTCTATGGACAGAAAAATACAATTTTAAAAATGACATTGCTTAAATGATTAAATTAATCAAACTCTGGTTTATGTTGCTACAGCAAATATTCTGTCTATACAGTAAGTGGGGATTTCGCTAAGCTAGCTTTCAGTAATTTTCAGCTTATCAAAAAGAGCACTTTTCTGCCAGCTACTTTAAGAACACTTGTAACAGAGAGGGCAGACCTGGAGAATTTCAGGCAAGTTCACACAAACAGACACCCTTAAACACGCACGCACACATGCACTACTGCCTCCTCCTCTGTTTTCTGAAATAAACAAGGTTTTCTTATCATAAATGAATATTAACCGCATGATTGGAGATATGTGCACATACATTGGCCCCCAAAATTATTTGTATAAATAAGCCACTTACACTGTACACAAAAGATTGGGGCGGTAATTGTTTTTTAAAAGAAGTCTATTATGCTCACCAAGGCTGTAAAACAGTAATATTTTGAAATATTATTACAATTTAAAATAACGGTTTTCTATTTGAACATATTTCAAATGTAATTTATTTGTTGAAAGTTGTGCTGCTTAATAGTTTTGTGGAAACCATGATACTTATTTATTAATGATTCTTTCACTTTTGATGAAACAATTTAATGCATCCTTGCTGAATAACAATATTAATTTATTTAAAAAAAAACAAAAAAACACTTTCTGACCCCCAAATTTCAAATTGTAGTGTAAAAACATATGGATGTCATTGCATTAGATAATAAATTATTGAAACAGGTGGCATCAGCTTTTCTGAGCCATCTGATACCCCATAAAGAAGCTTGACAAAAGCAGTTTTGCTTTTGTCAAAACTGTGTGGTGGGACTTGTGAAAGGGTTTGTGGCTCTTTAAAATAGCCAGGCTGTAATTTCTGTAACAGCCATAAACCATTATTGGCTACTTGATAATGCTAGTCAACGTAATTGCAATGGCAATGTAAAGTGGTGTTGGGGGGGGGGGGGCATTCTCCAGAGAGTGAGAATTTGACTGGACAGATGATAGATAAATAAACAAATACAACATACATGCACCATAAATTAGGTTTTTTTGGTGCATTTTCATTGGAAAAAGAAAGACTGTACGTTTTTGAAATGCTTACTTTTTTAGAATCTAATGTTTTAATTTGATAAACGGAAAAAAGGCCCACTTGTTTAATGAGTACACTAGATGTTTCAAAGCTAACAAACAATGACATATATGTGGCTTGCATGTCCAAATATATTATGGAGCTACTTGAACCTTATTTTGTGTATAATGGATATATATGATGAAATGTGCACTTAAAGGGATAGTTAAATTCTGTCATGTTGTTCCAAACCTGTATTAGTTCCTTTCTTCAGCTGAACAGTGAACACAAAAAAAAATATTTTGAAGAATGCACTTTAAGAACATGGCTCTATAGATGCGTGCATCTTGTCATTACGTATCCTCAACTCTTGTTTTATTTTCTAGCTTCAGAGTAAATCAATTAACATTTTCACTTTGTTAGTAGTTCCCTTAACATCGAACAGGTACTGTCACACCACATCCACCGGCCCTTTAAGACTTACAGTCACGTCTCCTTCACTTTAGTCTCCTGATCTCTTCTCGCCTCCCCAATTACAGCACTAATTTCCCTAATGGAGCATTAATGGACAAACAGGCTGCTGAAGCGACGAGGGAATAAAGCTCACTGCTCAGCACAAAGCGAGCGAACACAACACAAGCCTATTAGATTTCACAAACAATGGCACTGTGATGCCTTTCCCGAGAGACAAACATCTCCCAAGTAGCAGTCACGGCTACTTAGCATGCGGGACAGGAAAGCCGGGGCTTGTTTGCATGTCACGGTGTGACCTTGCTGTGAGCGGCAGCTATTGATTGTGCTCTCCACGTGCTCGCTGTCGTGGTGATTATCTGTGTTGATTTTCAAACGGCTAGTATCCAGTGCCGTCTAGTGCTTTAAGGACCAACGAGTCGACTTGTGCAGTGTATTAGGAAAATTAACTTCATTGCCAGGTTACCATTGCAGGCTCTCATCTCCAGATAGCCATGAGTGAGAAGGTTTTTGTTTTTTTTAAAGATATGTGGTCTCTTAAGCTGATATGAAGGCACGGGAAAGCTTTGAAGCTGTGCCCACTAAAAGCGGGAATGCTGAAAGATGAGTAGCTAGTTGTAAGATCAGTTATACAGTACTTTGATATTGGCATTGAAGAAAGGAGGGTGTCAGGAAAGACAGAACAAAAAGATCAACACAGTGGCGCCAAGACCCTCTTCTTATCCTAGTCATTCATTCATTTATTCATTCTCACACACACACACACACACACCACTTTTCTCTCGCACCAATAACAGTCAGACACTGGACATTGATTGGAACAGAGTTTGATAATTAGCAAACACTCATTTGTCTCTGCAGAGGAGTGAGGGATATACAGTAGTTTAATTTCTAACACAAATACCAGGTTTACCAGGTCAGCATTTTTACATTTTCAAAAAACATAATTTTATAAGCTGTTTTCCTTATGGGGGACCAAGAAATGTCCCCACAAGATTGAAAATTTGTGGTATTACCATCCTTGTGGGGACATTTTGACCACAGTGTATGGTTTACCAGGAAACACACACACACACGTTTCTCTTTCAAACATGTTTGATTGGAGCCACAGAAAATCTAATTACTACTGCCTTTGTGTCCTTGGCACACGAGTGGGTGAAAAGTATATAATATAATGTATAATTTCAATGGGTGTAAATTCTCAAAGTTGTAAAAAAAAACAATATTATTGAAGTATGTTTCTATTTCAGTATTTGCATTTCAAAATGTTGTATTCTTTCTTGCTGTTTCTTTCTAATTATTTGTGATATTTAATAGCATTTTTTGAATATATATATATATATATGTATATACACCGATCAGGCATAACATTATGACCAGGTGAAGTGAATAACACCTGTCTGGATGCACTATGGGAAGAAGGCAAGCCGACAGAGGCAGTGTGATGCTTTGGGCAATGTTCTGTTGGGAAACTTTGGGTCCTGCCATCCATGTGGATGTTACTTTGACACGTACCACCTACCTAAGTATTGTTGCAGACCATGTACACCCTTTCATGGAAACGGTATTCCCTGGTGGCTGTGGCCTCTTTCAGCAGGATAATGTGCCCTGCCACAAAGCAGAAATGGTTCAGGAACAATTTTAGGAGCACAACAACGAGTTTGAGGTGTTGACTTGGCCTCCAAATTCCCCAGATCTCAATCCAATCGAGCATCTGTGGGATGTGCTGAACAAACAAGTCCGATCCAAGGAGGCCTCACCTAGCAACTTACAGGACTTAAAGAATCTGCTGCTAACATCTTGGTGCCAGATACCACAGCACACCTTCAGGGGTCTAGTGGAGTCCATGCCTCAACGGTCAGGGCTGTTTTGGCAGCAAAAGGGGGACCAACACAATATTAGGACGGTGGTCATAATGTTATGCCTGACAGGTGTATATATATACAGTAAATATAGTTAATAGTTAAGAGGAAAGTTTATGGTCTTTGTATTTTTTTACACCTACAATAATTCATAAATATCATATTTACCTGTGATAAACTTTAATTCTCAATGGTATTGAGTTGTGATGGGGTGTCCATTTGAAAGATGACCAAATAAACTCTGAAATAGATTTGATCAGAAAGAGAAATAAAAGTTAAAAAAGAAAAAAATTCAGCTCTGCATTTTAGACAACAGAACTTAAAGACTCACCCTTCACACTTTATGCAACTGAATGGATTATGTGGTAAATACCATGCATAAATAAGTCATATATGTAGTGTAAAAGTGATGCAGGTGTATTTAATTATGCTTACCCACTGATACAACTGCTTGCCATCGTACAGTATGTATTTGCTGTTATTTAACTGTCCAATCCAGAAGTAGGAGCCTCTAGGAGCACTTTAAAGCAAATAAATAAATATAAAAAAAGGAATAAGAAAAAACATTTTTTAATCAGGAATATGATTCAGTAAAAGTACAACACTTTAAATAGTACTTAAGCCAAGTACAATCCCCCCATAAATTACATAAATAAAGTAAATTACTCAAGTACTTTATATCCCTGCTGGAGTGACATATCTGGAAAACATGAACTGTGAGAGGGAGGAAGGGGCGAAGGACAAGTTCAGCAGAAAGAAAAGAAAGCAAGTCAAAGGAGCAGAGAAATGCAGCCGCTCTAATCTGAAGTCTGGCTCCACAAACAGTTCGGGTGAGAAGCTCCAGAGGTCAGCTGGACCTGGGATCCAATTCCACCTTCTGAGGAGCAAACAGCCGCTCCCAGATGACTCACACTGGAAGGCCTTCTCTGGTGACATCATCTATAGCGGAAGGAGACTGAGAGTTAAAGGATTAGTTCACTTTAAAATGAACATTTCCTGATAATTTACTCACCCCCATCTCATCCAAGATGTTCGTGTCTTTCTTTCTTCAGTCGAAAAGAAATTAAGTTTTTGAGGAAAACATTCCAGGATTTTTCTTCACATAATGGACTTCAATGGCAACCAACGAGTTGAAGGTCCAAATCAACGCAGTTTCAAAGGGCTTCAGAGGCTCTGCATGATCCCAGCTGAGGAATAGGGTC
The DNA here is from genome assembly GCF_949357685.1 of Gobio gobio. Taxonomy (NCBI): domain Eukaryota; kingdom Metazoa; phylum Chordata; class Actinopteri; order Cypriniformes; family Gobionidae; genus Gobio; species Gobio gobio. Next base: position 40,809,912 of record NC_137108.1, on the reverse strand, counting down.
TTATCTAGCGAAACCATCTGTCATCGGATTGCGCATTCAGGTCGGAAAGGTCACCCTAGACGTACCGCCCCAAGCGAATGTGCGAAGACAAATACAAACGCCCTTTACAAAAAAACTCCATCTCCAACTTCAAAATCGCCCGACATTGTTGTTTAACCTTTTTTGCTAAATGATGTTTATTAGTCTTCGCACAAGCATTTTGTAAATACGGGACGGTACTTCTGCCTACGTATAGCGTGACCTTTCCGACGTGGCGTGACGCAGAGCAGCGCAAGATGAGCAATTTAGAATTTTATTTTTTTAGGAAAAAAAACTGATGGTTTCGCTACATAAGACCCTATTCCTCAGCTGGGATCGTGCAGAGCCTCTGAAGCTTCGAAGCCGTTTGAAACTGCATTGATTTGGACATTCAACATTTTGGTTGCCACTGAAGTACATTTATATGGAGAAAAATCCTGAAATGCTTTCCTCAAAAAACGTAATTTCTTTTCCACTGAAGAAAGAAAGACAAACATCTTGGATGGCATGTGGGTGAGTAAATTATAAGGAAATTTTCATTTTGAAGCGAACTAATCCTTTAAAGGAACACTCTATTTTGAAAATAGGCTCATTTTCCAACTCCCTTAGAGTTAAACAGTTGAGTTTTACCGTTTTCGAATCCATTCAGCCGATCTCCAGTTCTGGCGGTAGCACTTTTAGCATAGCTTAGCATAGATCATTGAATCTGATTAGACCGTTAGCATCTCGCTCAAAAAATGACCAAAGAGTTTTGATATTTTTCCTATTTAAAATTGGACTCTACTGTAGTTACATTGTGTACTAAGACCGACAGAAAATGAAAAGTTGCTATTTTCTAACCCGATAAGGCTAGGAACTATACTCTCATTCCTGTGTAATAATCAAGGAACTTTGCTGCCGTACCATGGGTGCAGCGGCGCAATGATATTACACAGCGCCTGAAAATAGGCTAACTTCTGTCAACATAACCAACGTGACAACCTGCTTGCACAGGGAGCGTGCCTTGTAACCATGGAGACATTTGTAAGAGACGATTCAAAAGATATTTACTTTGGTAACTGGAATACCTGCAACTACACAAACTTAGTGCCGGTCACGTTGGAAATTACCTAAAACTATTTTCAGTCACTGCGTAATATCATTGCCATGGTACGCAGCAAAGATACGTGATTGTTACGCAGGAATGAGAGTATAGTTCCTAGCCATATTATCATTTTCCGTCTTAGTACACGATGTAACTACAGTAGAGTCAAGTTTTAAATAGGAAAAATATCTAAACTCTTCGGTCATTTTTTGAGTGAGATGTTAACGGTCTAATCAGATTCAATGATCTATGCTAAGCTATGCTAAAAGTGCTACCGCCAGAACTGGAGATCGGCTGAATGGATTCGAAAACGGTAAAACTCAACTGTTTAACTCTAGGGGAGTTGGAAAATGAGCCTATTTTCAAAAATAGTGGAGTGTTCCTTTAATACGCAAAGACGCAAACAAGGGCCTTGGCACAAGAAAAGAATCTAAAGTCCTGATTTATGGCACTGCAACCAGTTGTGGTCATCCACATACACTAGTTCTCATGGGAAGAGTTGGGTGTAACGCATTAACTTGCGTTTACGTCATCCAGGGTTCTTCAACTTTTTACAGGCCGAGGATGCAAAATACACCTCAAGTTAACATAGCGCTACTGTTCTGAAAGAAAGAGAGCATCAGGTAGCTGATGGTCAGAATATGAACTCTAACCCTGCTCACATACTCGGACTGCATGCTTCTCTGGCCCTTCTGCACTGGGGTAAATTTAAAGGGGCCAGATAAGAACTGGAGCCAAAGAGTTATAAAGCCGACTGTCTGTTTGCATTCCTCACATCTCTCAGTGCCTCCTACCATGCTTAAACACTCACGCTACAACACACACATGCAACAGTCATACTGATCTATTAGGAAGATCAACAGGAGTGAAATATAAATCTCCATTTTAAGTTATAGTTTCTTGCTCGTAACTTAAGAAGTGGTGACAGCTGAATATGAATGGAAATAGTAGCATCATAGATATATTATGCTGGTTATGAAAATAAAACTGGAATAATTGCCAGGGTTAATAGCTATTCACCAATTTTAGTCAGTTTTTTACTCCAAATAAACTGAACAGTTTATTCAAGTATCTTTTTTTTTTTGGAGAAAAAAAATAGGAATGAAAGTATTATTTTACACTTCTGCCTTGTTGTTTTGTTTTTTAGACTGCATAAATCAGAGGTTGGCAACCTAAATGTGCAATCTTTTTTCCATGGAAAGAGGTAATCATAGAGTGAGAAGTTATTAGTACTGGTAAATTTATTTATTTTATGTTATTTTAGAAATCCTTCATATGCCTATGCCTATAGCTTTAGCTTTATGGTTGCCAAACACTAATGAATTTCAAACAATTTGTAATCATCATATCTGTGATTAAAGTAATAGCTCAACTTAAAATGAAAATTCTGCCATCATTTACAGTAAGTAATCAAAATTAAATGGATCAAAAGTGACAGTAAATACATTTATACCGGTAATGTTACAAAAGATTTGTATTTGTAAATAAATGCTGTTCTATTGAACTTTCTATTCATACAAGAATCCTTAAAGAATGTGCCATGCTTTCCACAAAAATATAATAAGCATAATAATAAATGTTTCTTGAGCACCAAATCAGCATATTAGAATGATTTCTGAAGGATCATGTGACACCGAAGACTTTGAAAATCGTCATAAATTACATTTTTAAATATATTTTAAATTGTAATATTATTTCACAATATTACTTATGCTAATAACTTTATTTTTCATTAAATAAATGCAGCCATGAGATGAGACCTCAACTTGAACTGGTTTTCATTATTCTGCAAAAAAATATATATATTTAAAGAATATTTTAGCTGTTTTTGTCTACATTATGAAAGTCATTGGGAACCCCAAAAGGTCAAGCTCTAAAAAGGACAAAGAAAATAATCCTTCAAATTTGACTGGTATATTCTAAGTGTTCAGAAGTGATACAATCACTGAAGTTACAACAATCCCTTTAACAAATAAAAATGTAGGATAAATAACCTCTGGCATAGGCATAGTAGAAAAAAGCAGCAGGAGAATTTTTCCAGTATGTGCCATTTGTGAACTCTAAAGGCAAAAGTAGTTCTTATATGCGTTTATGTAAGACATATTCAAGCAAAACTCTTCTCGAACCTTTACATATTTCTGAATCTCAAAGTTCTAATGCATATTAAATATATATAAAAATGCAACAACATCCACACAAACAGAAGTGAAGCAGTCTTGAACGCTAGGTTGAGAGGGTCAGATCCTGTGTGTGACCTATTATTTATTTTCTCTTTGGGTCTTGGCCAGTTTCAGTCAGCTCTGTATGCTAGTTCATGAACTACAGCTCTCGTGCCAGGCTGGAGAAAAAATGCTGTGAATACCCAAGCTGACATAAAAATAACCTCTAAGTAAAATACTACATCCGATTTCCCAGAGTATTAATGAAAAGGTTGCTGCTTTTACAAGCTACTTAATGATTGTGAGTGTTGCCTTAAACCTTTTGGCAACACTGTTTTGCTAAGGAACAGAAAGTGCCCTGTGTCAATAACCTTGTTAGTGCTCTCTTTTGTTCTGAACAAAAGTTCGCCAGGAGCAAATTTTGCTATTCCTCAATGGGAAAAGAGCAGGCTGCTTTCCTCTGTCAGGATGATAACTGAGAAGAACATTTTTTTAACCTTCACCCAAAAATATTATTTACTCACCCTCATGTCCTTCCAACTCATGAGACAACATGCTGGTCATCCTTTTCCATGCATTACAATAAATGGGGACTGAAGATTTCAAGCTTCAAAAAAGGATGGATTTTGGAATCATAATTGGAGAAAAAAAAAGTGTTAATTTAACTTGACTTGTGCATGATTTTCCAAGTCTTCTGAAGTCATTACATACACTATATTGCCAAAAGATTTGCCTCCAAATCATTGAATTCTGGTGTTCCAATCAGTTCCATAGCCAAATGTGTATAAAATCAAGCACTAGGCACACAGACGCTTCTACAAACATTTGTGAAAGAATGGGTCGCTCTCAGGAGCTCAGTGAATTCAAGCGTGGTACCGTGATAGGTTGCCACATGTGCAATAAGGCCATTTGTGAAATTTCCTCATTACTAAATATTCCACGGTCAACTGTTAGTGGTATTATAACAAAGTGGAAGAAATTGGGAACAACAGCAACTCAGCCACAAAGTTAGCCTGGATGCCAGCCGAATTTAGCCCCGCCCACAAAATTTTTTGCTCTGGCAATTCGGTCTGGACTCGCTCCATAGAGGAGTAATTATGCCCGAACAGAAACTGTTCGGACCAATGAAATTGTCAGGGAGGGCTTTAGACGATGATGGACAGATGATCAACAGTAACGTAATCATCCACGGCTCTTGGGTTGAATTTGCTCTTATCCTAAACGGAGAACTTGTTCATATATGCATTCACCTTCACTATTTCTCTCAGAAACGATGATCGTGTTGGTAAGTACTCTGTGTATCCTTAAATTATTTTATTACTGGCAAAGATCGTTTACACTCATCTTTTTCTTGTAACGTTACTTAATCCAGCGTGCGTGCAGACAGGGTTTCCAAGTGTTTTTGCAATGTCGCGCACAATTGCTACTCAAAACTCTATAGCCCAAAACAATAACTTTCCGGGAGGTTCTCCGGAAAAAAATGCCGTTTGGTTGGCAAAATATGTTATTTTGGCAAGGTTGCCTGCTAAAATTCGCATTCCTGGGTTTATATAATCACATAATTGGGGTCGCTTCAACCCGCGGACATGGAGAAAAACACGGACTTGGTAACACAGTGCAGTTGAGTTCTGTTGACATTTGACAACTAACGTTACGCGTCGCTCCGTTGCTCTGATTGGTTGTGGGTCTATCCAATTGAGGTCTTTCCTGGCTCGGTTGAAACACGCCCCATAATCAAAGCTCAATGGAGCGGTACCAGACTCATATTCTGACTAGAATTGAGTATGGCCACGCCAGGCTACCACAAAGTGGTAGGCCACGTAAAATCACAGAGCGGGGTCAGCGCATGCTGAGGGGCACAGTGGGCAGAACTTTCAGCAGAGTCAATAGCTACAGACTTCCAAACTTTGTGTGGCCTTCAGATTATCTCAAGAACAGTGCATAGAGAGCTTCATGGAATGGGTTTCCATGACCGAGCAGCTGCATCCAAGCCTTACATCACAAAGCGCAATGCAAAGCGTCGGATGCAGTGGTGTACAGCACACCGCCGGTTGTTTTTCAGGGGTTTGGCTTGAGCACAAAGAAAGGTCCATAAAGACATGGACGAGCGAGTTTGGTGTGGAGGAACTTGACTGGCCTGCACAGAGTCCTGACCTCAACCCGATAGAACACCTTTGGGATGAATTCGAGCGGAGACTGCGAGCCAGGCCTTCTCGTCCAACATCAGTGCCTGACCGCACAAATGTGCTTCTAGAAGAATGGTAAAAAATTCCCATAAACACACTCCGAAACCTTGTGGAAAGCCTTCCCAGAAGAGTTGAAGCTGTTATAGCTGCAATGGGTGGGTCAACTCCATATTAAACCCTACGGATTAAGAATGGTATGTCATTAAAGTTCATGTGCATGTAAAGGCAGGCGTCCCAAAACTTTTGCCAATATACAGTAGCTTTTTGTTAGGAACAGACACAATTTAAGTCATTCTTTACTGATAATCTACCCATTGAAATGAGCTGTTAAAGGTGCAGCAATTTCTGAGAAAGTGGATCGGACCGAGCAGCACAACACATCTGCAGCCAATCAGCAGTAGGGGGCGTGCCCACTCATGCAAGAGGGAGATTTGAAGAAAGAATGTAGAAAGAGAGATGGCTGAGAGATATTACAAAAGAAAAAAGGTCAGAGGAATATCTCTGAAAAAAAAAAAAAAGTTATTATCGGGCAAGAGCTTTAGGACCCGTGTTAATATTAGAAAAGCTTTCCAGCACCTGAGAGACCCAAGCGGGAAGGCCTGAAAACGGATGCAGAGGTTGCGTTGTTTCTGTTATATATAATACGTCGGTAACATGGGTTTTAAGTGTGCTGCTGGCAACTAAGAACAAACTCTTACTTGTATATACTCGTGTACTGAACTGTATGCTTACTTTTGTTCTTCCTTGTTGTCGCTCAGAATATAAAATGAATGGAAACATGCTGCTGATATCATAGATATCATATGGCTTGGAATATTATGCATGAGAAATATAGACCTCTTTTAATGCGTATTTTATGGCGCTTTTGCATCTTTTTAGAATCTTGAAAGATCAAGTCCACGTTCATTGCAATGAAAAGCGCATGGAAAAGACTTTTCCTCGTGTTCCACAGAAGAAAGAATGGTCCAAGACAGATTTGAGACGCATTTCAAATGAAACTAGACAAGTGTAAATCATTCTGCTTGTTAATGCTACATTTCTGTTGCTTTCGTTGATGTGAACTCTGTTAAATTTGCATATGCAGCTGTGACCAAAAGTATTGGAGGTGATTAAGTTTCACAAAGTTTGCTGCTTCAGTATTGGTAGATTATTTTTTCATGTTTTTATGGTATACTGGAAAACATTTATTACATTGTATAGGCTTTTATTGGCAAACACATTCAATATATGCAAAGAGTCAATATTTTTCAGCATTAGTGAAGAGTCAATAGTTTTGAGCTTTCTTTCTCAAATCCGATACAATTCTCTCTGGCATGCTGGATATCAGCTTCTGGGCCAAATCCTGACTGATAGTGATCTATTCTCACCCTATTAGTGCCTGCAATTGATCACAATTTGAGAACTTCTGCTTGTTCAATCACCTTTTGAGGATTGACCACATGGTTCTATGGGATTAAGATACAGTGAGTTGCCTGGCCACGGATCTAAAATTTCAATGTAATGATCTAAGAGCCACTTCATTATCCCTCTTGCCTTGTGACATGGTGCTTCATTATGCTGGAAAATGCACGGATCATCACCAAATTGCTCTTTGGTCTCGTTTCCTCTCAAGACAATCTATTTTCCAGATGTCTCAAACAGTCAGAAGGGGGCTTCATTGGAATAACTTAATCTGTCCAATCCTTGCACTTCCTGCAGAATTTCAATCTGTCCCTTTTGTGGCTTCTTCGCTGCCCTTCTTGACACCAGGCCATGGTCCAAAAGTCTTGGCCTCACTGTGTGTGCTGATGCACTTGAAACCACCTGCTGTTGATACTGAGCAAGCTCTGCAATGGTGGGGACACATGATTCTAGGGACTCCTTAGGAGGAGACCGTCCTGGTGCTTGCTGTACACTCTGGGACGTTTTGAAGCCTTCTTCACTGCAGTTGAACCTCTCTCCTCAAAGTTCTTGATGATTTGGTAAATGGTTCTTTCAGGTGCAATATTCTTTGCAGCAATTTCATTGCATGTGAAGCCATTTTGATGCATGCACATCTTTCTTTGGAGGTAACAATTGCAAACACAAGAACACAACGATTGGAAGCACTTCTTCCCTGCTTTTATAGAAGTGATCACTTATTACTGAATGATAGCACTCCTTCACACTTTCCCAAGTGTGGATGATATGATTAGTGAAAGGATGTTAGCTGGCAGTGGCGTAACTTTGCTTTGAAAAGTGGTGGGGACACCGGGACACAACTCGTTTTGCTATGTGTTTATTTAATAAAGAGACGCATTTCTGCCACATAGGCCTACATATTATTTTTTCACTCAATTAGCCTATGTAGTAATAACGAGATCTTATGTCATAAAAACGACATCATTTTCTCGTAATAACGAGATTGTATGTTGTTAAAACGACATATTTTTTTTCCTAATAAGGACATGTGTTGTATAGTGATGTGTATATGTCTGTATCCATATTGGAGAATTTATTTAGCCCATGCCTTTGCACACTTGTCTGAAAAGCTCAGCGTAAAATATCTCATCCGCTGCCTGTATCGGTGGCAATGCCCATAGCACGAAATTGTTGTAGCCTAATTTATTGATTCATTTATTTATCAGAGCAGGTGGCCATGGACCGCTCATGTGGCGTAACTTTAACCTTGTAATGACGGACCCCGGTGCAGCCACAAATATCATAACTATCTATAAGTCCTACTGTAATTAAGACATTCTAGAAATGTATTAAAAAGAAAGACGCTTTCAGCCTTACTCAACGGCCGCGGAAACAGTGGGTTCAATGCATTCCCGGCGTTCTTATTTTGCTTCCGATGTATTAAATATAGGCCACAGGCAATTAGTTTATGAAACCTTGATAAAAATTAAAATACAATTCACTTTTCATCATCAACATATAAAAATTAAAACAATAATATAATAATATAAACATAACCGTGAATCTAAATAGGCTACGTTTTGCATGTAGCCTACTCCACTCCAAACGCTTAAAAAAATGATTTTGTTTATTAAACAAAAAGTTTTTCATTTCAAATGTAATTTATAAATTCAGTTCATATTTCCAGCAAACGAAATTCCGAGCCAAAATAACAAAGTGGTAAAAAAAACTGCAACAATGAAAAATATTAAAGAATTCGCGGGTGCTTTCGTCGGCATGGAGTGGGGTCAGACATGATTTCTATTGAGTGTTGTTTTGCAGAAATCATTTCTTTAAAGTGAATTTCGTTTTCTATAAATTGTATTTTAATTTTGATCAAGGTTACATAAATGAATGGCCTGTATATTTAATACATAAGAACCAAAATAAGAACTGGATTGACGTGCGTAACGAACCCACCGGCCTGTTTCTGCGACCTTTGAGTAAGGCTGAAAGCGTCTTTCTTTTTAATACATTTCTAGAATATATGTAGCTATTACAATATAGCATACAATATATTACTGTAGGCCTATTATAGAGTTATGATATTTGTGCACCGGTTATGCCACTGATGCTAACATGAGCGGTCCATGGCACCTGTTACCCGTAACGAAGTGGTAAAACTTTGAGTTACCACCATGCAATTTCAAACATTTTGCTCATCTCTGTAGCCTATGTGGCAGCTGGCAGCAACGCGTCACAATAACCTGGCGTAAAAGTTGATCATTCTTTACAGATGGCGCGGTATGTTTGGAAAGAAGACGAGTTCTTTATTAAACTCATAAAAAAAAAACAATAGAATATAAAATGCCACAATTTATCAAGACCTTGAAGCAGATAAGAGAGAGAAACACCTCGTATGTGCCGCTCAAGGGGCTTTCCTTGCCATCAGTGCTTGAATAACACGCGCGTCTCCTTCCAGTAAAAATAATGGCGTGCGGTGGCTGGGATATACATAAACCTAAAAACATACGCGGCATAATTTTTGGAATGGCTTATCACGTGAGGAAAAAAAATGTTTTAGTCGCATAACATCAGTTAATGGAAACGCTGTCATTTCGCAATATTTTTTTTATCGACTATTAAATATGGCAAAAGTTTTGCAAAAATCTGTAATGGAAAAAAAAGCTTCTGACCGTCGGAAAAATTTGTTAAATGAATGTATTACGATTTGTAGATCGTGCTTTTGCTTTAATACACACCTTCCGTAATCTATTTTTCAATTACTTTTAAAAAGTGGTGGGGACAATATCGAGCCTGGCAAAAAGTGGTGGGGACATGTCCCACCCGTCCCACCCGTAAATTACGCCTATGTTAGCTGGTCTTTTTGAGCCAAATTTTTTTGAAATTTAGTTTTTTTTGTGATAAAGTTCATTTTTGGGCCAATTAAGCTTTTTGCAATTATTTAAATCGTATCTGATCAATCTGCTCACTAATCAACTCCATGATGACTGAAGGAGCGAACTTTGCAAAACACAAAATGTATGTCACTACCAATAGAGGGTATGCACGTAATGTCACCGTCACCCGGAGTGACTGCTGTTACGCCCACTGAGTGGCAACATTGATTTTCAGTGAATGCCATGAAAAAAACACAAAACACAGCTAAAATGGGAAAGAGCTTTGAGATTGACCATACAAACAGATTTGACAAGAAATCTGAGGTATGTTTACACAGAATGCTGAAAGCTATACAGAAAAGAGAAGCAAATGGATCACTGCATTCACAGAAACAACTGGACTCCAGGCAGCAAAACGTGGATTTGCAGTTATCATTTTGTGTCAATATGTTGAAATTTGGGGTAAAATCTTACCCTATATATTGTTTTGTTATATATTGTATTGACAACTCATCGATTAAATATTTACCATTCTGCATAATTGGATGTTTTTAAATAAACACTGACAAAAACTACAAGTTTTAGGGCTGGATGAGTTGATATGACGATATAACATTGATATAAGTGATCACCCGGATTTAGACCGACCTGTATTTATATAAAGCGTTCACAGGAAAATTTGCTTTATGTATTTCCCTGGAGTTGAAATCAGGCTCAAATAAATGTCAGGAAAACAGGATTCCTGGTCAATCCTGTCAATATCCATGGATCACTGGATCTTTCGTAAGTAGTAAGGAACACTATATACAGTCCAAACTTTAGTTTAAACTGATAACCGTTTGTTTTACTAAAATTTTCACTGTTTCCCCTATTAAATCCAGTCATGCAGCAGCTCTTTTGCCACTCAGTCCTGGTTGAGGGGGCGTGTTCTGTCGGGAAAGTGACGTCAATGCATACCCTCTATACTTTTTTCCACAGCTGATCAGATTTATATTAGTTTTGCGGTGACACATTTATGTGACCAAGAGTAAATGGAACATATTTAACAAATTGGATAGCTATCCAATCAGTAAAAAAGCATGAAGTGACCAAGTGTAAACAGGCCCAAAGTCATTATAGGACCTCTATGAAATCAAGGGAGTTGCCTGGCCACGGATTTAAAATTTCAATGTAATGATATCCGAGCCACTTCATTATCACTCCTTTTGGCATCGTGCTTCATCATACTGGAAAATGCACAAATCTCATTTTGATACCATTCTTTATTCATGTAGCGTTTTTGGGCAGAATTGTGAGAGATCCCACTCCCTTTTAACGACAAGGGTTAGTAAATAATGACAGATTTCTCTCTCTCTCTCTCTCTCTCTCTCTTTTGTGAATTATTCCTAAGAAATTATTCTCAAATTAGAGGAAGTCTTACCCAAAGCGATAAAACGTCTGAGCAAATAGAAAACACCCTCACCTTCACACACAAAACTCTTTAAACTCTTTGAATTGCCAATAACACAAATGAAAGCTACTGGGTAATTATAGCATTTGGCTTTCCACACTGCCCTGAGGACTTTGGAATCTGTGTTTTGACAAGAATACATTTTTTGTCAATACGGCACACCTCTGAAACCACAAAAAGTCATTCCTGACAGGATGTTAGTTGCTTTTAACAGATACGTTCAACCATAAGTGTTAATTGATGGATATAAGCAAGCCATCTATTATATTTCTAATGGTTACAATAGATGAACTTTTGCTTTCACATGCATCTTTGTCATACAGGAAGATAAGATTAGACTTCAAAATGTTCTTACATTCATATGAATCACATTTCATCTGTGCCTCAAGGGTCACGTTCACTTTCAGTAAGAACATAAGCCACCCATGATTCCGACTGTCATCGTTTCCATTGATGTATGGAATTATGCCATTTACATAGATAGGAACAGAGTAATGACAGCTAAAGCTTTGGGAGGATTTGAAGACAATGATGGAGCACACTTTGCACTTTCTCACACAAAAGCAGAGTTTAAATTTCCTCTTTTCACTAAGGCCCCCGGGACTGGGCAAAGAACCTTGACTTTTGAGATGATCCATATGGACACTTTGGTCTCATAATTTTGAGTGTTTTTACATGACTAAATTCATTCTGCAAAATAACACCTCAGGTTGTGAGAAGTATCAGATCTTTGTGTTTAAGCCAAGAACCAAATGTTACCTGTACGTAAAGCTCAGGTGATTTAATGCTGACACCTGGAGATTATGTGAAATTATGGAAAGAGTGTGTTGCATGAGGAGAGGTAATTATGTCTGATAGCCATCAGAGAGAGGGCGACCACAGGTCTCCTCTGTTAATCTCGGACCAGTTGTGGCCAATTAAAATCCCACCCGGCAGCCAAGACTGATGGAGCTGTGGAGGGGGGCATTATCTACTGCTTTCATCTGATTAAAATGGCACAGAGAAAAGCCGCTAATGGTTCAGATGTGATTCACAGAGGGGAGATAGAGGATATGCATCACGTACACACTCATTACATCAAGCTGCACCTGCTGAGAATGTCCACTTAGTATTTAAAAAGTGGTCAATTTGACGTTTCTGTCAACTTCAAATGCAAATGCAATTGATTTAATTAATGTACACTACCACAAAAGTATTAAGCAGAACAACTGCTTTCAACATTGCCATGTTTCTTGAGCAGTAAATCAGCATATTAGAATGATTTTTGAAGGATCACGTGACACTGAAGACTGGACTAACGATGCTGAAAATTCAGCTTTGCATCACAGGAATAAATTAAAAATACTAAAATAAGTTATTTTAAACTGTTAGGGTTAGGTTTATTTTAAACTTTTTTATTTAATAAATACAGCCTTGTTAAGCATAAGAGACTTCCAAACAACAACAAAAAATCTTACCGACCCAAACCTTTGCATGGTAGTGTATATTTAAAATAATTAAATAATGAACTATAATTCAAAGAATGTCTGAAAATCTTCTTTAAAAAAAAAAACCTTGTTGTTGGGGAGATCTCGGTGGTAGCCAGATCATTGCTTTGCAGTTGCTAAGTCATTGCCAGGGTGTTCTGGGTGGTTGCCAGGGTGTTGCTATGCAGTTGCTAAGGTGTCCCAAGTGGATTTTAGCACACTGACGTGGGTTGTTAATGTGTTCTAGGAGGTTGGAAGAGCATTGCAGTTGTTAAGGTGTTCTGAGTGTGTTTTTAGCACACTGATATGCAGTTATAAGGGTGTTTTGAATGGTTACCAGGGAGTTGCTATGCAGTTGTTTAGATGGTCTGAGTGGATCATAACACATTGCAATGCTGTTAATGTGATGTGTGTGGTTGCCAGAGTGTTGCTAGGTCATTGTTTGGGTTTTTGGGGTTGCTAAGGTGTTCCGTTTTTGATATGAGACTGTTAGGGTGTTCTGGATGTTTGCCAGGGTGTTGCTATGTGGTTGCTAGGGTGTTCTGGGTGGTTGCTTGGGCAATGCTATGTGGTTGCTAAGTCAAATATATTTTAGTCAGTCAAGTCATCTTTATTTGTATTGCACTTTTTACAATACAGATTGTTTCAAAGCAGTTTTACAGTAATAACAGGAAAATAATGCAACAAAGTTTTTGTTGTACAGCAGATCTAGAGGAAAATAGTGGCATTGTTCAGATTAAGTAAGTTTAGTGTTGATACATTTCTAAAAAAGTTATTAATTTAGTTCATTTATCTATACAGCAACTATGGAGAAAACAATGATGTCAACATCCAGCTCAGTTCAGTTCTCATATGTGTCAATGCAGGCAGATCAATAATATTGTTGGATATTCTGCTCAGATCCTTCCTTCAGTGTAACTGAGTTTTATTGTTGCCAAGGCAAAAATTATATAAGTCTGATTGCTTAGAAAAGTAATAACACCCGCTTCAGCAAACCACATAATTTGAGGCATCATTGATGTCCGCAGCACAAACAGTGCAGGTTGAATGCTTAGGGGTTTGTTCAAATCCGTAACCATAAGTATGAGCAGTAATAATAGTTAAGCTTGCCTGAGTCCATGTTCTCCTAAGATTTCATGCATTCCAGAAGAATGTTAATGGTGACAGTAACTGTACTAAAATAAATACGTGTCATGCTAAAGAGTTGATTCCTGTCTCCATTAGCAGCTTAATGAGAGTCAGTCAGAATCACAAACTGTAACGCACTAATCCTAGCCAAATCCCATGCATACTTGAGGGGCACTAGCCTGCTGATTCCTGGGCTAATGGGTAGAATGAGGGTGAGGGTACATTCCAGTGGAAGGACGGCCATTGCTCTTGGTCATGGCCTTCTCCAATCACCACCCTTTGGTGGAGTGATGCACGGGATCTATGCACGAGATAAGTTAGGGGTTAAAAGGCCTATTATGTCCTGTAATGCCTTTTGCTCACGCCATGGCCTCCAGAGGAATGAACTAAAGCTAAATCACAAAGATCTATGTGGGAAAAACTTTCAAGTGGACTCATACACGCGTTCATTCACACACAGAGAAATAAACACCTGACTCACAGAGAGGTTAAGGTGCTTGTGTGAGCACTTGGACGTCACAGATTAACAAACACACCGTAAAGCAACAAGGTGGAGACAGGCTCCTCGTCGAGTGCACTTTTTTTTTTAACTCCCCCCACAACGAACCGAGAGGAGGTTTACACCTTCTGGTACAAGGGACGTGTTTACACTACTCTAAAGCCTCCGCATATTTATTACCAGCAGCACGATCCCAGGTACTTAAGTGTCTGCGGACGGAGGGAGATCGGGAGAGAAAACAGAGCCACCACTCTGTGCTCACCGCTAATCCTCAGGCATCCCGCTCTGTTATCGAATAAGAGGGTCTGGATCAGGATGAGAATATATATATATATATATATATATATATATACACTCTAGGAATACAGCTAAATTCGAAACATTATACAAGCTACTACTCTTAATATTTCTGCAATCTATACTGTAGATACGGTAGTATGCTAGCCGCATGTGTGCGAAATTTCAAGACTTTTACTATTGCGGTAATATACATGAGATTGTGATAAACAACATTTCCAAAAGGTTATTCAATGAATTAAACATGCATCATGTTGGGGTCCTCCTATGACAAACCATGCAGTATGTTAGCTGTGGTGTCGGGGCACGGAGGTTTTCCGAGTGATTTTCATGAAGACAAACAGCCCCCTCTCGCCTCACACACACTCACACGCCTCTTCTAAGTATGCTAAGGAGAGCGGGAGATGGAGTTAAATGGAGAGAGAGATTGAAAGCGAGGGATGAAGATAAGTGGGACAGGATTAAGTTGTCTTGAGTCTGTCTGAGGGTCTACATGGCAGAATGGCAGCTGCTGAAGTGTTTATCAACAGGAGTCCTGCTCCGACGCTCTGTTTGTTTTCATCTGTATGCAGACAGCTCAGCAGTTCACACGCAGAGACGATCAGGAGGGCGCGAGCTGTTTGACACAGTTATATTGTCACTGACGGTGATATTCACATGCTCAGATCTGCTGTTATGTGATGTGATGTACTGTAGCTGTAGGTACACTTTAAAGTCCCCATGGAATCAACATTTTTGTTTTTTGATGGTACAATTCACAATGATACAATTCACATTTAGAAGATATAACCATTCAAAATTTACAGTCTCTCACTTCTGCCAATAGAGGGTATGCATTGACGTCACATTCCCGCTGGAACACGCCCCCTCAGCCAGGACTGAGTGGCTGCATGACTGGAATTAATAGGGGAAACCGCGAAAACGTGAGTAAAACAAACAGTTAAACTAAAGTTGGGACTTCATATGGTGTTCCTTGTAATTTACCCAACATCCAGTGATCCATGAATATTGACACACAGCCAAGAATCCAGTTTTCCTGACATTTGAGACTGATTTCAACGCTGGGGAAATACATAAAGCAAATTTGCCAGTGAACGCTTTATATAAATACAGGTAGGTCTAAATCCGGGTGATCACTTATATCAATGTTATATCGACTCGTTCAGCCCTAAAACTTGTATGGCTTTTGTCAGTGTTTTTTTTAAACTAATAATAATTATAATATTATTTTATGATGTTTTGATTTATTTCTGTAATTTGCTAGTTCCTTTTTTTTTTTTGCTTTTTAATCACCCCCAGGGGTTGAGAAATGTATTCATTTTTGGGTTTATTATTCATTATTCCACAGCTGGTCATAAAATCATGACTTGGACATGGCAGACTAACCTAATGTAGAATAAAACAGCTTCATCTTCATTGTACAACATCCTGTATTTGTCAACGGATATTTATTCACTCCTTTATTCGTAAAGCTCTTAAGTACTTACATTGAGACGCAAGTCCACATTTTAAGCTGTCAGGCAGCACACTGAAGCTTCTTATCTAAGGTGCCCCTTGCAGTGGTTTCTGGTCCTGCGGTCAGCATGGACAGTGTCCATATAGTGGCATGCAGCGATCAGCATTGGCCCTGCTGGGATAAGAATGGCAGCAGTGAGGTGAGGGTTGAGGAAGGTGACAGGATCCTGTGTGAACTGGCTGATAGAGGAAGCTATTCCTGCCCATTCCCACGGACTGGCCCAAAAAACATACGCTAGAGTGTCAGGCACGCCGGCATCACTGCTGACAATGCAGAAAGTGACAAGTGTGTTTGCTGCCACCTCTCTGAAGAGACGCAGCAAGGCCCTCACGTGTGCGTTTACGTGTACATGCTCTAACAGACATGCACCACGTGCAGTGCTGAAGCTGTGGACTCAAATGGCTGTTCTATGTAACCTCTCAAACTAATTTAATTGAGGTGCTGATGGCCTTTTCTGCACACTTTGATCATAAAATCTGGAAGGAAACAGAACAAAGCACTGACAGGAAGACAGTCACCATGCGGCCAGTCGATTGTGTGTGTTTGTGTTTTGAGAGGTGGTTGATTCTAAGCATCAGCACCTTTGAACTCTGCAAATATAGCATTCAAAGGTTTGGGGTCGGTAAGATTTTTAAATGTTTTTGAAAAGTGTCATGCTCAGCAAGGCTGTGTTTATTTAACAGAAATGCAGTAAAAAAAATAGTAATATTGTGAAATATTAGACTCTAAGGACATTTCTGTATTGATTTTTCACAGGTGTTTTACCCACATTTTGCATTGTTTTTAGGGTTAAAAGAAATGTCTGTAAACTTAACAGATATTTTTGTTTTCTTTTCAATTGCTTTTTTTCTTAAAAGTGTATTACAATTTATGCAAAGTGTAACTGTTTTCTATGTTAATATATTTAAAAATTTAATTTATTCCTGTGATGGCAAAGCTGAATTTCCAGCATCATTACTCCAGTCTTCAGTGTCACATGATCCTTCAGAAATCATTCTAATATGCTGATTTGCTGCTCAAGAAACATTTCTTATTATAATTATCCATGTTGCAGTTGTTCTGCTTAATATTTTTGTGGAAACCATTTTTTAAGACTCTTTAATAAGCAGTGTAAAAAAAAAAACCAGCATTTATTTAAAATAGAAATAATGTATAACACTATAAATGTCTCTACTGTCACTTTTGTACATTTAATGAGTCCTTGCTGAATTAAGAGTATTTTTTGCACTGTATCTTGTTTTTAGGTAAAAAGGTTTATTCTAATGTATGATTTCTGCTCCAGTTGATGTTGTTTTCTATTTTTAGTTCTGCTATTGGCACTAGAAAAACAAGGAGTGACATGCTTTGTCTGGCATTGAACTCGTGGTACTGGAGAATGGATGCACTGGCAGTGCGGGAATGAGCTAAGTGATGTTTCACTCTTTGGCCTGCCTTTTTGCTTTCCGCTCCCAGTGTCAGCCGTGGATAGCGTCCTCTCATTCAGCTAGTCTGTGGACAGATCCTCAGCCTCCAGACAAAACATTGTCACCCATCACAATTGACTGCAGCGGCCATGCCTCTACGGCAGACCGGTGTTTCGGTCCCTCTTTGGCTCGGCTCAAACCCCCAGCTCCGCTGACAGCTCCTCCTTTTGTCCATCACTCAGACCGCCACAAGCCACCCCTGCACGCAGGCCAAAGCGCAAACAAGAGGACAAAAAGAGAAAGGATGACACAGATATAAAAGCCCTCCCCCTGGCTTCCTTTAATCCAATTAGAGGGCTGTAAATTTGATTGGGGCCCTGTGAGTGTGCCTTCAGCTGTCCGTCATTAGCGAGTGGTGAGAGGGGGCTCATACCTCATAGCAGAGGTAAAGACTGAGATCAGAGCACAAGGAGACACGCATGTGAAAATGGAACCGCAAAGGACATGTTTGGATATTGCACACCATAAGAAAAAAAATCTGTAGAAAAACCAAAAAGATGCCAGGACATTATAAAAGTTAAATGAAAATTAATGAAAAGTTTATGGACATTTTCATTTAACTCTAAAACACAATGCAATGCGAAATTACAAAATGTGGGTAAAACACCTGTGAAAAATCAATATGGAAAATTCCTAACACAATCCAGGTGTAAGGTGCTGAAAAAATATGATTGTGAAAGATAAATATGAAATGTGTTATGTTATGTTAATTACTCACAGTCGCTTATAAAACAGAAATTAATATAAAATCTAACTGCTAAACTAATCTTATTTGGGGGGGGGGTATTATTGTGATTATCATTATTATTAATACATGTAATTTTACAAAAAAACAAAGCAAAACAAACAACAAAGCAAAAAAACAAGCAAAAAACAACAACAACGCAAAACAAAAAACTAAACAATCAAAGCTAAAAAAACAAAACAACAAAGCAAAACAAAACTAAACAAAAACAAAGCTAAAAAACAAACAAAAACAAACAAAGCAAAACATAGCAAAGCAAAGCCAAACGAAACTAAAAAAAAACTAAACAAACCAAACCAAAACAAAGCAAAAAAACAAAAAACAAAGCAAAGCAAAAAACAAATCAAACCAAAAACAAAACAAAACAAAACAAAAAACTAAACAAAAGCAAAGCAAAAAAATAAGCAAAACAAAGCAACGCTAAACGAAACAAAAACAAAACAAAGCAAAAAACAAAAAGCAGACCAAAACAAAACAAAAACAAAACAAAGCAAAACAAAAAACTGAACAAAGGCAAAGCAAAAAACAGAACAAAAAGCAGAGCAAAGCAAAGCTAAACAAAACAAAAACAAAAGTAAAGCAAAATAAATAAATAAAGCAAAGCTAAATCTGGGTTCTTTATATACTCTATAATATTACTTGTTTGTGTGGGTAATAGTATAAACTATTAATAATTAAACAAATAACATCTGCAAATTCAATAGTTGTAAAACTGTTGATTAAAATTATTAAAATGTTTAATTATTAATTAAAATTATTAACTTCAATTAGTTGTAAACCTAGCTATATAAAATTGCTGCAAATATTTTTAGTGTTGAAAACGTGGACTTCAGTTATCAGTATGCTTTTGTAATTTTGCTTTGCATATTGGTTACATCCCTTTACTATGGTAAAAATCACTGAAACACAAGGCCTTCATTATCATAGACTTGCATCTTGTATCACTGAATTCGACTGATTCTCTGAACTAAAATATAAACATTATCAGAAACGAAAAGACAGAGGAAACAACTTTGAAAACATCAGATCTGCCATAGACGAGTATACTATAATAATACTGAGGTAATTTCAGCCATCTTGTTAGTAAAACAAGACGAATTGATCAACATACAACTGCATTTATCCTTTGTCACACAAACACACGCGTCTCAGAGCGGCTTTGTAGGAGCTGGTGGATTATGGGGGTGGCGGTGGTCAGAACCTTGGACGCTGTGGTAACCAGGTTTGCTTGCCGCGCATACAACGGGACAGCAGGGCCCTTTCTTTAGGTCATTGTGTAATTATTGTGTCAGAGCTGCATTAGTCTGATGGCTGTCACAGGCCTGTCCTCAAGCTCTTAGGGTCAGACTAATGGATGTAGTTACAGTGGTCGGTAAACAAATTGACTGTGGAATCCATACAGGAAAATAAAAAGAGAAAAAGAGAGAGAGAGACCGAATGAGCAGACAAGAGTTAGACAATAGAGAGAATGACAGAAGAATGAATAAAAGGAAAAGGTAAAAGAGGAATACGCAGGAGGCAAGATGAAACAAGAAAAGACTAAAATCAATAGAAGTCTGCGGGATCAATAAGAGCAACATTTTCATCTGTAACAGGATTGACTCGCTGCGACCTTATATAACTATTCCCAGTGCATATGTTGAATAGAGGGAGTCCTGCCCTGGGGACGTGACTGACAAGACTGAAACATTCGACTACAATATGATTTGAATTGTAAAGAACAAATGACAAAAACAACTGATTAGCAGAGCTGTGCAATCTATGGAACTAAATTGTCCTGTGTGTTTGTTATTTTCATATATTCGCCATAAAAAAAATAAAACAAAACCTTTTACACATTTTCAATGACTGCTCACAATCTTTTTAGAAGTGGCATACATGCAATCCCATAATCACCCTTATCTGGTTTAAATAAAAATATTAAAAATAAACTGTGGTAACATATTTCAGTCATTTGTTTTTATATGAACAACTTGCAGTAACTACACAAATTTAAAGGTATAGATCACCTAAACATGACAATTCTATCATCATTTATTCACCCTCATGTTGTTCCAACCCTATGACTTTCTTTCTTCTGTGGAACATGAAGGAAATATTTTGTAGAATGTTGGCAACCAAACAGTTTTGGTTCCCATTTACTTCCATTATATGTTTTGTCCATACAATGGAAGTCAATGGGAACCAAAACTGCCGATATTCTTCAAAATATTTTCTTTTTTGAAATATTATGACAGAATTTATTATTTTTTTGGTTGTACTATCCCTTTAAGTCTTACAGTTGTAAGCTACATGAGTTTGATTCACTAAAAATAACCAGCTCATAAGAGTCATTTGTTTTAGAATCTGATTTGTTTTGCTGTGCCGTATTAATTTGAACTCCTATGATTCATTTGTGCAGGAAACCATGATTGTAAGGTCTGTGTAACAAAACAAGCAATGGCCAATCAAAAATAGCCCAAAAGTAGCCAAATGACAATATCCCAAATATTAAAACAACTCAAAATATGCCACTCCCATAATTAAAATACATAATACATTAGAATCCACTATATCATACTTATCAACACAGCTCAAAGGCTCCCTAGTTTTGTGGCCCTCCTTCACAAAACTTAACAAGCAGTTTTATCATTGGTAGAACATAAAATATTACATTACAAGCATTGCAGTCATACAGTTACGCAATATGTCAAACCTTTAAACCAGGCTGGCGGCAACCGTTTAAAGGGTACATAACATACACAGTTTCTGCCAGTTTCATGTTAGTGCCTATAGAGTAGTATTGCATCCTTCATGTCTCCAAAGATTTTTTTTTTATAGTTATTTATAAAAGACAGATATGCTGTACAGATTCTTTCCGGAAACAGCCGAGCTCGTGCAGCCGTGCAGAGGGCGGAGCTAAAAAGTCTCACACACACACACGTCATTATCCCTGGATAACTTTCGATTCACTATACGTTCGTGTTGTTGACATTTATATGCACTTACACGCCGATTGCCAACAAAACACAGACATTTAATGAAGTTTCGCTCACCGCTTGCGGTTTTGACTCATGACCGGGAACAAACAAACACACTTGCAGAACTCCATTTCTGCTCTGGAAAAACAAACTGCATCCACCTGCATTCCTTAACACTGGGTTATTTGTGACGCTAAACAAGGTTATCTTTCCCTCACAACCAGAAACACACTTCTTTAGAGACATTGTTGATTTCATGGTCTAAAAACAAAATGACAGCGCTGCCGACGGCTTCTGTAACCCGAATGAAGCTCGTTGATGGGCACGCTCTTGTTATAGTTCGGGTTGATGTGCACACACGCGCATATCCGGGAGAAGTGCACATACAACGTCATACTCAGCCAAACTCGAAAAATAACTTTCCGAAACTTGTTTGAATCCTGAAGGAGCGTATTTGGCACAGAAATACTCTGTCATACGTCCAACTCGTTTTTTAACATTTAGGCCAGGTTTAGCATGAGAATCCAACTCTTTAACAGTGTAAATAGACTGGTTGCTTTTAAGCCAGCCAACAGAGCAACAAACCAGATGTTATGCCATCTTAAATCAGCAGGGTGGATGAGTTTTCCATTCAAAATCACTGTAAAATGCTTGATAAACACACTTGTGACTGCACATTAAATTCAATACTAACATCTATCACCACAGCTATGAACTATACAGCTTGGCTGACAAAAAATATTGCCTTTATTATACATTTTATTACTTGGGCATTGGTATTTTTTTATCATCTTGCAGGTGCTTTTCACAAATGTTAAATCAAGTGGTCTGTTTCACGCTATAGATTCAGTAGAGATGTCGCAGTGCAGTTTCCGCATCATGGAAAAATGCAAGCATGAGAACCGCTCACAGAAACAAACATTCCAAAATGGAAAGTATTCTGAATAACAACTGGTCCTTGGTTCCCAATTGTATGACATGTGCGACCTATTGGCACAGAGAGTATTTGTGCCATAATTAATATCTGCAGTGTACTCTCCACTAAGGAAATCGCAGATACACTCAATCTTATCTTTTATTGGCTGGCTCCTCTCAGTCTTATCTTTTATTGGCTGGCTGCTCCTGATGAGAACCTATAAGCTGAGGCAGGCCTGTCCAACTGTCCTGTAGCAGATAAGTCTATCGCCACAGTCTGGGAAAGCAAGCCTGTTTCCACTTTCTCTGTCTCCTGCGCTTTTCTTTCTCCTCTAGGCCTCTTTCTCCTTCAATGTAGGGTATTTGTGGGGACAGAGAGGCTGGACAGGGATTAGAGTCTGCAGCGCTCGTACATTCATCATCGCCCTATGTGCTCTTTTGATCTCGCTGCGGAGCGACAGTAAGGCAAGATGTTCAGAGTCAGGAAGGGTTCCACAAATTAAAGAGACATGTAAAGAGAGGTCGTTTTTAATGCACCACTTTGTCTGACATGACCTGCTGGTTTATGAAAATCTGCAGATGAAATGGCATGCATAACATACGTACAAGTTGTATGCATGCTATTTTAAGGGCTCAACAACAACGATTCTTTTCCTGTTACTTCAGATTATTTTTGCCCTGTCAACATTTTCATTGGCCCCGAAACAAAACACTTATACATTTTTATGCATTTAAATGTATAATTTGATATATACATTTATACTTGTAAATAATTAAATAATCTTAAAAGTATTATTTACATTTTTTAAAGCCACAATATGTTCTTTTTCGCTCACATTCAAAACAAAGGCGCAGCTTGATGACGCCTTGATTTCGCAGAGCTTTTATTATGCCGCAGGCGAACGCTTCAGCTTTTTTCGGTTATCTGCATCGCTCATATTAGATACATTATTTGAGTGTGTTGAAATATATGTTATAATGCTCCTCTGTGCGTTCGCTCAGTGGCTACTATGAGAAACTTGTTGAACACTGCAGTAAGCTAGACCGATATTAGACATGGTACCCACAGTAAATCAAGAAAACGAGGTTTAAAGACTAAGGCCCTGTCCACATGAAGCCAGAGCTTTCCCTATCCGCTCTTTTTTCCCCCTCATTTTAAGAAATATCTGCGTACAAACGAGAGCTATAAAAACGACTCTATACACTTGTTTCATACACGAGAAATACACTAAAAATGGAGAAGAAGAGTTGTGGCTAGAAGGGGTACAGCAATGGTCGGAAGTGAGGCAAAATCTCACAATAAAATAACAATAAATAAATGTACTTACCAGATGTGTTTTATTAACGCATACACCTACCCCAACCCTAAACCTACCCTTAAAATAATGCAAATACAGGAATTAAATTACGCAATATTGATGTGTGCATGCCCAGTGCCCGTAGTTGTATCCCTTTCTAGTCTTCCCATGCAGGACGTGGTGTGATGACATCACTGCTTCACAAAATATACGGATTGGCTGTACACACGAAAATGCAAGGGTGTTGTTTTCAGATTTATCCAATCTGGGAACGCTTTCAAAAAATATTGGATGCTCCCAAAACGCCGGATCCGTGTGGACGAAACGCTGTACAAAATGTTAACGTATACAGCTAAACGCGTCTCCGTGTGGACGGGGCCTAAATGTGTTGAGCTATATAACAATGATTCGTTTTCTGCAGATTAATGTATCCAAACAGTTGCTCACCTGTCTAATAAAACACATAATATATTAAACTCTGCGGACCCTGTACAGGACATGACATGACATCAAGTTTATACTTTTAAATGTCTGTGGAGGATCTCTGACCTCATGTGGTAACATTTGAAAGCTTAAAGTCTCTTCTTTCTGGAGACATGCATCACTCTGGCATTGTTTTACACAAAGTAACTTATTTACACTAAATTACTCTGGGACCATTTCCGCCTGGATTTGGCCAACTCAAATTGAAAAGCTTCCCATACCCACATACAGTGGTCTAAATACACAATTTTGGTGTCATTTTACAGGAAACTCTTTGAAGTTACATAAACCACAGCTAAAAGTGATAAACATGTAAGTATATGTTGTCTAAGCTGTAATAACCACCCCCCAAAAAAGAGGCGCTTTTTGATTTTTTCGGTTATAATTTCATTTTTGAAAGTGTGTAACTCAGGCCCTGTGTGCTCTAGCACCCTGCAGACAGTTTTGGCTGTTTCCACTAAATTCCAGAAAATACTGGAAACAATATTTTTGTCTGGATCATGTATGCAAGATTTATTCAAATGAATCTGAATGGAGGAATATGACCTTTTTTATGTAATTTCCATGAGACACACGGACACGGCCCATGTCCTGGTTAAAATTGCTTATTTCTCTGGATTTAAACATTATTGGAAACATTTGGGATAATGTTGTAAGTACACAAGTCAACAAAATATATAACATTGTTCTAAACAATGTTTAAATAATTATTATAGACACTTCAGGGCTCAATAATAAGTTTTTTTTATAGTTCAGATTTCTTCTTGCCCTGTCAAGAATAGCCGAAAATAATCAATTTTAAAATCTTTTAAAATAATTTTATGCATATTTTTCATCAAATGTTAAGTTTTTCCTTAAAATAGGTAGAAATGATACATTCTATATTATACATTATTCAGAAAACTAAAAGACAACCATATATTCATAAACACTTGCTGGGAAATGACAAGTAGCGAACCAAATTCACATAAAACAGCAGAAGTGATTGCAGTGAAAAGACAATAACTTAATAAAAAAAGATTTAGCACAGAGCCATTTCAGTGCATTTAGCGTCTAGCTAAACTGGATTGGCATTAAAGTGGTGTTTCGTGAATTCACCCTTTAGTGTTACCATGTCAGAGATCGGTCAAGAGCAGACACCAAGTCTCATCCAATCAGTCATTGACCCCAGACCCTCAAACCCCCAGCCAGTGGAATCTGGAGTCAGGAGCCAAAGTTAATCCCTGGCTCTCATCAGGATCTCTAAAGTTGAGCTGGGCAGAGGTAATGTACCATGGTTTTGTCTCTCTCTCTACACTCACTGACATATGACAGAGCAGTAAAGAGCATCCTCAGCACTCATCTCCATAGCCCTAAATCACCCTAAACCTAAACAAGACATTCCCAACTCAAAGCCTTTTCACCACAGTAGCACCACAGTGCAGAGGGAAAAATCATCACGTTGGCTTTTATCCATCATTCCCCCTGACACCAATGCATTCATCCCCTGTCAATGATTGAATCAGTCAACATTCATATGTTCTTTACAACAGGGATTTTTAAGTGTTTTGATGCCAAGATAGGACCCATAAATATGACAATCCCCTTGCAAGAAATACAAATAAAATACAAATGTGTATTATGTGTGAGACATATATAGACAACTAAATTAAAGGGGCTATGTGTAAGAATTGTCATGTTTTAATCGCTTTTTTATTGCCAATGTGTGAGCATCTTGTAACAAAACTTACAAGACCTTGCGGACTTGCTATGAAAGCCTGCATGTAGACTAATTTGTATGTGAAGGACTCAGGAAAATCCAAAGGGTGTGACGTTTATGCACGCTCTCGAGAGCCTTTCCTCTTGAAATGAATGCTTATACAATATTCAGGATAATGCTGAAAGAGCCATTCTGTACTGTAATGTCAATATGTCATGCATTCAATTCAGATATAGTCTTTAGTCTCAAATATTTATAATCAAACTATCCTAACAGTGTAATTTAATTATCATCTGATGCCGGTGAATTGCAGAGCATGGGCAGACAAATCCACATTCGCTTTCTTAAAGGAACTGTATGTAAGAAATGTATTTCAATTAATCATAAAATCGCCCTGATATGTCACTAGTAGGGCTGCTCGATTATGGAAAAAATCATAATCACGATTATTTTGGTCAATATTGAAATCACGATTATGTAACACGATTATTTCACATGACTTTGGGAATGTGTTGTATTTATTAAAAATACACCTTTCAACAATTCAATTGAAATTGTAACATTTGTTGTACTTTTTGAACTATTAAAATAAATAATATAACATATATTCAAATCAAAGTA
Organism: Gobio gobio; assembly: GCF_949357685.1. Taxonomy (NCBI): domain Eukaryota; kingdom Metazoa; phylum Chordata; class Actinopteri; order Cypriniformes; family Gobionidae; genus Gobio; species Gobio gobio. The sequence goes on along the minus strand of NC_137108.1, from coordinate 40,783,666 downwards.
TAAAAGTATAAAAGTATTCACGTAAAAATGATAACCACAAATAAATAAGATAAACAATTTGGTTCGGCTAGATATGCTTTTCAGGTACGTCTAACATTAGTTTTTAGGTACAGAAATGTATCAAATGTAAAATAACATTGCATATTTGAGTGCATAAATTAAAGATTAATCCTATTAAACTTACAAAAGCTATTCAATCAAGTGCAGTGAATGATGTCCTTGTCTTTTGTTGTTTGACATTAAGCAGACAGCAGTAAAGGCTACTGCCCCTTTAAGACCTAATGCTCGGATATGCGTCGTCTTTATCGACTGTATAAAGTTCACTTAAGGCATATACAGACTATGTCTGCTAGGATACTCATCAAGATGGACGTTGACATACGCTTTGTGTGAGTTTGTCCGTTCAAGAGCAAGACTTGAAAGAGAACTCAATATGTGCGCGCTGAGAGACGTGTGCGCGCTCTCAGATGAGACACATTTTCTCACAGCGCGCGCGGCTTCTCATTCGCGTCTTCTGGCACTAAACCCGGGTGATGAGGGGGAAAACGACTGGTCATATTCGAAAATATGACAGCACTCGCATGCATTGAACAAAGTTTACAAAGAGAGAATTATTTGAAAAATATTAGGGGAAAAAAGGACGTTTACACGGCACCCCTGCTCTCGTCAGTTTTTGTTTCTTTATTAGATTGTCATAGGTCACTCTGTTTAATTTTCAAGTGGTTAAACAAATTCGTGGTGTTCCCTTGCGTTGCAGCCACTAACATGTAGCAAATCTTGCACGTAGCATGTTTCTGCTCGTCGTCTGATTCCTCGAAGCCAAACTGTTCCCAGACAACGGAGTTGGTTTTGCCTTTTTTGCTCACCAAACGCTGCTGTAACTGCCCTCCTTCTGCCATCTTTACTCGCGCCGAGTTTTTAAACTCCAGCGGATGAAATGCACACGAGACTCACGACCTGAGAGAGATTGGTGGCTTCGAGAGGGGCGGATGAGCGCGTACGCGTTTCATTCAGAACGCAAGACCAAAATCGCAAAATCGAAATCGAAATTCGATTAATTGCACAGCCCTAGTCACTAGACATTAAGAAATCATGTTAATTTCAAATACTTATATCACTGACAACAGTAGTCCGGCCAGAATATTGTCATTTAAAAGTGAAGTTGCAGCCCTCAACTGATGTTGATGTTGACATGTTGTGTTTTGGCCTGAAGCGCCACTCTCCACCTATCTACCAATCACAAAGTCAGTAGTGTTTTGGCATCCGGGTTGCCAGCTCTGCTCCAGTTACCACAGCTGCAGCTACAAACTTTTTGGATAAAAAATAAAACTTTACGAAACCTAAAAGACCTCGTTATGAATCAGAAAAACGGCGTGACAATGAAAAAAAAAAACTTGCTGTGTAGGATTCGTCACTTGCCATTGGAAGCTCCTTGTAGCAGCCTACGTTCCTGCTGGATCCTGCAGCCTATCTGGCAACCTCGGGTCAGGGGGGAGGGGGAGAGGGGATACACCGCTCTACAGTAATTTGAAAGTGATTGCAGTACCAGTTTTGGCCACAATCTTACATACATTTCCTTTAACTTCAGTTTTCTCACCACTGTCATTTTTTGTTGTGTGTTTATTTTGTTATTGAGGAAAGTGCACAGCACATATTCACATATTCCTCTAAACGTTGTTCGCAACAGCGTCGGATGTTTGTTAACAGTATATAGCTGCAAAGGTGTTTCCAAAGTCTTTTTACTTCCAAGCAAAGAATGAAAAATAACTTTGCCATGAGTATATTAGGGCTGGACTGGTAATCTGGCATATTGGGCATTTTCCCGGTGGGCCGACGCACTTTGGGGCCGATAGCCTACAAGGTTATTTATATATTTTTTGCCACGGACTGGCCCAGCATACAGGGACAGCGGCCCATTGGTTTGTCTTCTGCACTGACAGGTCAAAGCGAGAGAGACCTCCCCTCGTCCATATTAGGCGTTGTTATTTTTCTCTTTTTTTGAGCGCATGGAAAACTGCAAAAAGCGAATATCCACACAGTGCTACCGCTGACGAACGTGTGCTGCGTTTCTGCTGCTCTATGAAGTCATGAACGGCACTTTGACTCTGAATTTTGTTTTATACAGTCGTGTGATATGGGAACATTACAGGTTCTGTGGTGAATCTAGCTGAAAACAGCCGCGACCATGTAAAATACATGACGAGGTAAATTGGAAAACGTACACACAACCAGTGTTGGTCAGTGTTGGTCAGTGCTAGATTTTTTGTTTTTATTGGTAAAACTTTTTTTCTCCTGCATCCTATTCTACCATTATCCAGAATGGCAGCACAGCAGAGCTGCGCCCTCTACTGTTCATGCGTTAATTTGCATTTTTACCTCAGCCGGGGGCTTATTATTTCAATTTTGGTATATAGATGGTCTTTACCGTTGCACAAAAATATAACTTTTTTATTATAAACAAAAACAAAAACAAGCCCAGCCCAGCCCAGGTGAGAAAAAGTAACGCAAAAGTAACGTAACGCATTACTTTTCTTAAAAAGTAACTAAGTAACTGATTAGTTACTTTTTAAGGGAGTAACGCAATATTGTAATGCATTACTTTTCAAAGTAACTTTCCCCAACACTGCACACAACCACAAACTTGTCAATCTAGCACCACCACACCTTTATAATAATTTACCTTGCAGCTACTTACAGTGAAGAAATATGGCGTTTTGGCAGAAATGTATTTATTAAAAATTTTGCTTTTATTACTTACATTAAATATTGCAGAATATAGATCACTTTTATAGAGGCTGTTTTCGTATTTTCTACATGTGTTCACAATATTTTTTATTCCAAATTCAATAGTTTATTATTATTTATTTATTTTAGAAACCCATGGTAATGAGGAGTTGTACCTGTGACTACCATGATCTTACAGTTAAATGAAACTTCAGTTAAACTATAAATAAAATTTCATTATGGTAATTAAAGGCTAATTCAACTCAATGTAAAGCCTGGATCCCATTAATTAAGGACAAAACTTTTTTCTCTTTAAATGTTTTATGAACTTTTTTAATAGTTCTAATGAAATTTAATTAAATGTTATTTTAATGAGAGCCTCATGAAAGATATCAGTGTCTTACATAAATTAGGTGTAAACTCGAAAATATTATTGTTTTTAAAGGGGTAGTTCAACCTAAAATGTGATCATTTACTCACTCTAATGTCATTACAAACCTGGATGAATTTCTTGCTGTGTGTTACATAAAATCATTTGAGTCTTTTTTTTTGTCCAAAATGATTTGGTTGCCAACATTCTTTAAAATATCTTCTTTTGTGTTTCACAGAAGAGAGTAAGTCAAACAGGTTTGGAACAACTTGAGGGTGAGTAAATGATGACAGACTTTAATAGCAGTAAATTCACTTTAAAGGCATCCTAGCTCAAAATCAGTTATTTACTGTCAAGTGCAATTCTGTGACAAAAGTGCAATATTAAATTTGTTAACTGCATTTGCAGTAAATTCAATAATATGCATCATTATTTGACCCTGTCCTAGTATTATTTATTTACTCAAATTTAAGGCAAAAACATTCACGGGGGAACTCATGGGCCGGATGGGCTGGGTTTGTCCAGAGCCGAATTTTAGCCCCAGTCCTGCCTTGAATCATGTTCAGTTTCGTGTGCACAAGTGTGAGCACTGCTTGCTGGCAGCAGTTCCCTTTCGTTCAGTCACTACGACGTAACGTTAGTGACTAACGAATGGGGGTTTCGCTTAGAAGCCTATCAACTTCGAGTTTTGAGAAAACGCCCAATGGCGTGCCAATGCCATGGGGCATGCGGAATTTGCATACGTAGCTCCGCCTCACTGCGTGAGTATATAAGGAAGTACGAGGCAATATCGCATTATGTTTCTGCTTTCGGAGCCAAGAGTACCTACCTCTTCACTCCTACAGCCTTCTGAGACTCTGTCAGCTTCTTCGAGACGAGCAGCTTTCCAGTCGGTGTTGGTGTGACGGCGCGTTCCAGTGATCGCATACTTCCTGCCTGCTGATCTGTGCAGTGGTCCGCCTGACAGCTGGTGTGTGTTTCCCTGGGCGCTTCGGCATCGACTGCAAGGTTTTCCTCTCACAAAAAGAGCTTGCGCGTGGCACGTCTTTTTCAAGACGGCTCGCCCGTGCACTTCCGGGTGCGATCGATTTTCCGCTGCTGTCTGAGGACGCATTCACTGCTCGAGCGTGTTTGGGCTTCAGCGCGCACGGGCAGTGTTTGCGGATGTGTCACGTTTCCATTACGGGGGCGTGACCATCGCGATGTCACGGTCGAGACTCAATGATCTCCGTGAGGAGAGAGAGTCCCCTCTGCCACACCCCAATCTACCGTCCCCGAGTGAGATGGTACTTTGGCTGGTGGCCAGGGTGACCTGAGGGCGGTGCTGTGGTATTAAGAACCCCGACGTTCATTCCTCGGGCCACACCCCCCTCTTATACATCGCTTCCGCGAGTGTTGGATTGAATCTACGGCCCGTCTCTGACGCCCCGTTCGTTCAGTTCACGCTCCGGATAGCAGTGAGATGTCGATCGCCGCATCCCAAGGTGGGCTGGAGTCCTTTGGGGATGACGATTAGGTTGTGCTCCGCCTCCGGGTGTGTCAGCACTGCCTGATCTGACCTAAAGTTGACAGCCATGTTATCTCGGGCAGCCGCGAGTCTCGCGCTGGTGTGGAACTCCGCCCAGTCGCGGGTGCTCGTGGTTGCGCGATTGGTTTTTGGGGGCGGCACCCGACAGCTGTTGGGCCCCGCCCCCAATGCCTTTCGCTCCCGGGGTGCATGAGGAGATCACGCGGTCCCGGAAGTCCCCGTGCTTCTCGCGACCGTTTGGTGGCCTCCTCCGCCTTCTCTGCCCTTGATGGGGCCACGGCCTAGGGTACACTGGGGCCCCCTCCCCCCCCACTGTTGAACTCTCTGTTGCGCACTACGGTGTCCACAGAGGGCTTTGACGTGGCGTGGTGTGGCTGTCCTAAGCACCCCCCCCAAAGCCTGTGGGCTCGTCTACTTCGGTGGCGTGGTCCCGCAGTGCTACGGGCAGGCCGCCGCCCCTTTGCACATGCACAAGGGTGGAGCCGACCCAGGGCTCTTCATTGAGCTGCGTGCCGCAACTGACCCCGCCCCCGGGCGGTGAAGGTGGCCACACGCTCCCTGGGTCGGCCGATGTCCACAGCTGTGGTCCGGGAGAACACCAGGCCTTACCTGGTGATGTGGAGGACGTTGAGCGGGCCCGCCTCCTCAACTCACCCATATCCCAGGCTGGCCTCTTCGGCGGCGCGGCTGAGAACTGCGCCCAACAGTTCTCGGCCGCCCCAGAGCAGACTGAGGCTGCAACACGTACTGCCCCGGCGGCCAGCTGCTGCACCAGCCGCCGGCCCAGTCGCCTCAGTCCGCTCGCCGCCGAGGGCGCCCTCCCTCTTCCCGCCCGGCCCCAGCAGCAGCCTTCACCTGGGCCGCGCCGTGGAGGTGGTTGAGGATGTCGCCCAGTCCGCTCCCCAGACTGGTTAAACGCCAGGATGGAGGTGGACAACTCAGAGATGGGTTCCAGTTCTTCCCAGGGGATGGTAGCAGGGCCTCTCCTTCCCCCGGTGGAGGGCCGGGGGAAAATCCTTCCGCTGCTGGCCCCCGGGCTAGCAGCGCTTGGGAAGAACTCATGTTCCTGTCTCTGAGCACCCAGAGACCGGTGATGACAGTGCGCGCCACCCTCAGGTCTCGCCACTCGCATCCCTCTCTGTCGCCAGCCCCCTGGCAGAGCAGACCCCAGTGGAACGCGAGTCCTTCCCTGGTCTCCTCTGTCAGGGCGCAGCCGTTAACCGTGCTCCGACCCGGGGACGCCCAACAGCCTCCCCTGTCCGCGCCGGTAACGCTGCCTCGCTGCCCCACCCAGGGTACGTCTGTCGTCCGGATGACCCCGTTGGTGCAGTCTCTGGAAGCCTGGCTTCAGCTTCCGGGGCTGTCCCGCTGGGCTGCCCGGACCATCAGGCTCGGCTACGCGATTCAGTTCGCGCAGGCTCCTCCCCGTTACAGGGGAGTCCGCTATACCATGACCGGGGCCCATGCCCCCGTCATGCGTGCGGAGATTGCCACTCTACTGGCGAAGGGTGCGATCGAGCCTGTCCCTCCAGCCGAAATGAGGTCGGGGTTCTACAGCCCCTACTTCATTGTACCCAAGAAAACCGGTGGGTTACGGCCAATCCTGGACCTTCGCATCTTGAACCTATCCCTTCACCGGCTTCCGTTCAAGATGTTGACTGCGAAACGCCTTTTCGAATGCGTTCGTCCGGACGATTGGTTTGCAGCGTACCAGTACGCAGCATACCAGTACGCAGTTCTCCCATTCGGGTTATCTCTGTCCCCTCGCGTCTTCACGAAGATCGCCGAGGCAGCCCTTGCGCCCCTTTGGCAGCACGGGGTCCGCATCCTGAACTACCTCGACGACTGGCTCATACTAGGCCACTCTCGAGAGCAGGTTTGCGGACACAGAGATCTGGTTCTCCACCACTTAACCCGTCTGGGCCTTCGGGTCAACTGGGAGAAGAGCAAACTTTGCCCAGTGCAGAGGATCTCTTTTCTCGGTATGGAGATCGACTCGGTCGCCATGTACGCGCAGCTTTCGAGCGAGCGCGCGCAGTCTCTGCTGACTTGCCTCCGACAAATCGAGAGCAAGAATGCGGTTCCACTGAAACTTTTTCAGAGGCTCCTGGGGCATATGGCATCTGCAGCCGCGGTAACGCCGCTCGGATTGCTTCATATGAGACCGCTTCAGCACTGGCTTCGCGATCGAGTCCCGAGATGGGCATGGCAGTCTGGCACGCTCCGGATCCAAGTGACTCGGGCCTGCTTACAGACACTCACCCCGTGGTCGAACCTCAGCTTTCTACGGGCCGGTGTGCCCTTAGAACGAGTTTCCAGGCATGTTGTCGTATCGACGGATGCCTCTGCCACGGGCTGGGGTGCCATGTGCAATGGACAAGCAGCCGCGGGCTCCTGGACAGGACCCCAGCGCCTCCTGCATGTCAATTGCCTCGAGTTGCTGGCAGTACGGTTCGCCCTGCACCGCTTCCGAGCGTTGCTGAAGGGTCAACATGTGCTTGTCCGGACAGACAACACGGCCGTAGTAGCGTACATCAACCACCAGGGCGGTCTACGCTCCCGCCGCATGTCTCAACTCGCCCGCCATCTCGTCTTATGGAGTCAGAAGCGCCTGAGGTCCCTTCGTGCTGTCCATATTCCGGGAGTCCTGAACCATGCAGCCGACGAGCTCTCGCGGTTTCAGCCTCTCCCGGGAGAATGGAGACTCCATCCCCGGACGGTTCAGCTGATTTGGGAACAGTTCGGCGACGCACAGGTAGACCTGTTTGCCTCCCACGACTCTTCCCACTGCAGCCTGTATTATTCCCTGACCGAGGGCACGCTCGGCACGGATGCACTGGCGCACAGCTGGCCGCGGGGCCTACGCAAATATGCGTTTCCCCCAGTGAGCCTACTCGCACAGCTTCTGTGCAAGATCAGGGAGGACAAGGAGCAGGTCCTTTTGGTCGCCCCGTACTGGCACGGCCGGACCTGGTTCCCCGAACTCATTCTCCTTGCGACAGCCCCTCCCTGGCCTATTCCTCTGAGACCGGACCTCCTTACTCAGAGACGGGGCACCCATTGGCACCCGCGTCCCGACCTTTGGAACCTCCACGTGTGGCTCTTAGACGGGACCCGGCAGGTTTGAGTGGCCTACCACCTACGGTGGTCGCCACCATCACTTCCGCTAGGGCAGAGTCCACTCGGCATGCCTATGCGTTGAAGTGGAACCTCTTCGTCACCTGGTGCTCTTCCCGCCAAGAAGACCCCTGGAAATGTCCGATCGGGTCCGTGCTTGAGTTTCTCCAAGAGGGGCTGGAGCGAAGGCTGTCTCCCTCCACCCTCAAGGTATATGTGGCCGCAATATCTGCCCACCACGATCTCTTGGAGAACAAAAAGGTAAGTCAGCACGACCTGGTCATCAGGTTCCTGAGGGGAGCTAGGAGACTGAATCCTCCTCGCTCTCCTCTCGTACCCTCTTGGGACCTCGCAGTAGTACTAACTGCTCTGCAGAGACCTCCCTTTGAGCCTTTGCGGTCGGTTGATATTAAGTTTCTGTCTATGAAGACGGCTCTGCTGACCGCATTGGCCTCAGTCAAGAGGGTCGGGGACCTGCAGGCATTTTCGGTTGACGAAGCGTGCCTGGAGTTCGGGCCGGCTAACTCTCACGTGATCCTGAGACCCCGGCCTGGATATGTGCCCAAGGTTCCCACCACTCCGTTCAAGGACCAGGTGGTGAACCTGCAAGCGCTGCCTTTGGAGGAGGCAGACCCAGCCTTGGCATTGCTCTGTCCAGTACGCGCTCTCCGCGCCTACGTAGACATGACGCAGTGTTTCAGGACCTCAGACCAGCTCTTTGTCTGTTATGGTGGAGAGCGGAAGGGAAGTGCTCTCTCAAAGCAAAGGCTGTCTCACTGGATAGTGGACACCATTGCTTTGGCTTACCAGCAGCAAGGCCGACCATGTCCCCTTGGTGTGAGGGCACACTCCACCCGGAGTGTGGCCTCCTCTTGGGCTCTAGCGCATGGCGCCTCGCTAGCAGACATCTGCAGAGCTGCAGGCTGGGCGACACCCAACACATTCGCCAGATTCTACAATCTCCGAGTGGAGCCAGTGTCCGACTATGTACTCGCCCCCCCGAGGGGCCGGTGATGGGCCAGGCTCAGGTGTCTTCGCTTGCTCGCCACTCCACTCCACGGACTGGATACGTGCAATATTTTCCTCAGGTGAGCTCCCCGAGAGCCCTGAGCTCCTCCCGCACTGTCGACGCCGACATCAGTTCAGTCTGCCCTTTCGAGCCCAGACCCTCATGTCCGGCCAGGTGCCCCATGTGCATGGTTCCCTCCGGCGACCCCCACATGTGTATTTCACCGTAAGTCTCCGCAGTGAGCGGGTTTCTTCCCTTGGCGTGTCCCCGCCACCCCTAGGGTTAAAAATCCACCTTCGGCTGGTACCCTAGAGATCTTCCATATGCAACCCTCTCCGGGTCATATGTGTCTCTTAAGTCCTCCCCACGGGTAGGCATCTTTGGCATTCCCTCACTGGGATATGCAGAGGTGCTATATAGCACCTTAGTCAAAGAACCGGTGAAGAACCTCTGAAGAACCGCTGAAGAACCTCTGAAGAACCGCTGAAGAACCACTGAAGCACCAAAAATGGTGCTATATAGCACTAAAAAAGGTTCCCCTATGATTACGAGCCAAGAACTATTTTTGGTGCCATATAGAACCTTTTTTTTTTAGAGTGTAGGCTCCGCTATACAATCCGCTTTAACGCATTCTCTGTGATGGCCGAAAAACCACGTCATGAAATGGGCTGACGGCGAATATGGCTGGGTGCATTGTCCTATTTGCCAAGTTTAAGGGTCCATAAAACCAAGTTCAAGGGTCCAGGCAGACCTCTAATATCATATCACTGCCTTATGTCCGCTTTAACACAGTCTCTAAGGCAGCCCTGAAACCGCTCAGTGAAATGGGCTGATGGAGCAATACCGCTGTGTGCATTGGGCTGATAAAAAGTGCTCAAATTTTGATTTCATTAGAGCAGTTCGTCTGTGTTGAAGGAAGAAAATAAGCATTTATTTTTCATAAGCACAATAAGCAGGCCTAACAAAAGCCAAATTATAATTTTTTACTGTACCAATGTTTTTTCATGAACCATTCAACTTGGAATATGACAATGCACACTGATCCTATTTCGATGCGCGATTTCATGGCCCCCAGTTAAATTCGTTAAAGTGGGCATAAGGCCTTGAAATATGACGCACTGCCCTACCCATAAAAATGATGCCCCCTCCTAAAATATAAAAAACACATTTATTAAGTTCAGGAAAGACACATTTAAATAATTGTTTTTAGACGTAAATAACTTTTTTGCATTGTCATTTCACTGAAGTAAATTGTGAAAATATTATCTGAAAAAGTTCTCTCAACTTGAGTTTTAGCAGCTACACCACACCACCTGTCTGATTTTCACAATTCCTTTTAATAATGCATAGCTGTTTCCTTCATTGGCCAAAACCGTTATCTCTTCTCTTAACTGTTAGCAATTAGTGACTGGATAATGGGTCCACGACCGCACCAGACACTCCTGGTCCTCATACACACCAAGCCTGGTTCTGTCAATGACGCACAATCAGCAACCTCATCCTATGAGTTTATGCGGCTGCGGTGCAGGTTGGGTGAGCAGGTGCAGCTGTCGGTAAGAGTTCTGTAAGAACTGGGTCTGCTCGTTTGTTTTGGACAGACAGGGTGTCATGGCCCTTAGGGCTTCACTGTCCAATATCACAATCAACAGTTAAAGCCACGTCTGTTTTTAATGAAGATGTTAAAGGAGACTTATGGGTATTATGGGGTATTTCCCTGCTGAAAAGATCTGCAAATGGCTCTGTGTAATAACAAACGCTCAGTATATCACAGCAAGTTGATCTTTTTGTGTTTAAATTAAACCCATGTGCTGGAATAAGCTGGTCTTTTCAGTAGGGTTGCTCTAAAGCAGAGGTTTTCAAACTGGGTTCCAGGGAGCCACAAGGTGGTGACCCCACAAAACTTTTATGAAAAATAAATGACAAAATGTTGACAAACAATTACATTCCACTAAAACAAATAATTAACTGAAGCATAGTTAACAAAACATTTCAAAATGTTTACTTTTGGGCCATGTCAATTTCAGCATCTGTGATTTTTTCCAAATTGTATGATCAAAATATATGAGCTCCATATATACAGTGGGGACTGAGAACAAGTATTTGATACACTGCCGATTTTGCAGGTTTTCCTACTTACAAAGCATGTAGAAGTCTGTAATTTTTTTTCATAGGTACACTTCAACTGTGAGAGACGGAATCTAAAAAAAATCCAGAAAATCACATTGTATGATTTTTAAATAATTAATTTGCATTTTATTGCATGACATAAGTATTTGATCACCTACCAACCAGTAAGAATTCCGGCTCTCAGACCTGTTAGTTTTTCTTTAAGAAGCCCTCCTGTTCTCCACTCATTACCTGTATTAACTGCACCTATTTGAACTCGTTACCTGTATAAAAGACACCTGTCCACACACTCAATCAAACAAACAGACTCCAACCTCTCCACCATGGCCAAGACCAGAGAGCTGTGTAAGGACATCAGGGATAAAATTGTAGACCTGCACAAGGCTGGGATGGGCTACAGGACAATAGGCAAGCAGCTTGGTGAGAAGGCAACAACTGTTGGCACAATTATTAGAAAATGGAAGAAGTTCAAGATGACGGTCAATCTCCCTCGGTCTGGGGCACCATTCAAGATCTTACCTCGTGGGGCATCAATGATCATTAGGAAGGTGAGGGATCACCCCAGAACTACACAACAGGACCTGGTCAATGGCCTGAAGAGAGCTGGGACCACAGTCTCAAAGAAAACCATTAGTAACACACTACGTGTCATGGAATAAAATCCTGTAGCGCACGCAAGGTCCCCCTGCTCAAGCCAGCGCATGTCCTTGCCCGTCTGAAGTTTGCCAACTTTCTGCAATAGTCAATAGCTACAGACCTCCAAACTTCGTGTGGCATTCAGATTAGCTCAAGAAAAGTGCGTATGTAGAGAGCTTCAGGGAATGGGTTTCCATGGCCGAGCAGCTGCATCCAAGCCTTACATCACCAAGCTAGCGCATAGCATTCGATGCAGTGGTGTAAAGCACACCCCCACTGGACTCTAGAGCAGTATTCTCTGGAGTGACCAATCACTCTTCTCTGTCTGGCAATCTGATGGAAAAGATGGGTTTGATGGTGCGGGCTGTTTTACAGGGGCTGGGCTTGGCCCCTTAGTTCCAGTGAAAGGAACTCTTAATGCTTCAGCATACCAAAACATTTTGGACAATTTCATGCTCCCAACTTTGTGGGAACAGTTTGGCGATGACCCCTTCCTGATCCAACATGACTGCGTGCGCACCAGTGCACAAGCAAGGTCCATAAAACATGGATGAGCGAGTTTGGTCTGGAGGAACTTGACTGGCCACCACAGAGTCCTCATGTCATCATGAAATATGCGCACCTGCACTGCAAAGAATGCTTTTCTTACTTTGTATTTTTATCTTGTTGTTTCCAGTCAAAATATCTAAAGATTCTTAAATCAAGATGCATTTTTGGTGGTGCTTTGGTGGACATGTGGCCTAGGTCTTGTTTCCTGGGGGGGGGGGAATTATTTTTTCGATTATACGAAAAAATAATCGTTTCCGTTTGCATTAGGATTATTTTTCTTACCCCACTGGCAGATAATTTTACTTGTTTTAAGTAAAATGCGCTTACTTTAGATTTTAGATATAGATTAAATGTATAATTTTTTTTATAATATTTTTACTGAAATAAGACAAAAATAACCTGAAAAAAGCATTTCTGCAGCGTAAATGAAAGAAATGGAGCATTTAAACACCACTAATGCTTTAAAAAGGGGAAGGAGACCGAAATAAACTTTACCAAAGAAAACATGCTCTCGACCAACGACGTAACTCACTGCTTAACTACCATAGTACGATGTATCGTTGAAGAAATCAACTAGTTAGTCACGACTGTTTATGAAAAACTTAGTCGCAAATTTGTCAATCAACCACGTTGGTTAATGATGTCACACAGGTGGTGGAATATTAACTTCTTTTATTTAATTAGTTTGAGATCGAATTTATACTAGATTTTTTGCTATAAATTACAGACATGGCATCCGAGGAGTAAATCTTATTTTTCTCAGTCATTTTGTTTTATTTCCAGATTCAATCATAGGCTCATTTTTACGTACTAGAGCACGTATGCACATGCACACTCTTCAAAAACTGTGCTTTAAATCTCTTGACAAACTAAAAAGACATAAATGACATTTGTATGTATTCGAAATAAAAGATATAGATTGTACTAAATGTCAGCTTGCTCAAGATAAGGATTTATTGAGTCCACATGACATGCAAACAAGAAACGAAGCTTGTAACCACAGGTTGAGAGATGGTTTGTGGGAAACATTGACTCGTTGAAATATGTTGATAACGACGGAACTTGCGACCATAGTTGGCTAATGATGCTTTTGGGAAACACACCCCTGGTTAGGTTCACAGTGTAAGTTACCATGGTAACTGACTCTGAGTATAAGTTACCTCTCTTTCAAAAACAGCCTTGATTTACTGTGCTTTCACAGGTTTGACATACCTCCCATTCTGAAACGGAAAACCCAGAGTTTCTCTCATTTCAGGGTTAACATACTCAGAGTTTTCTCTTAACCTCCTTTCTGAAACGGGCCCCAGGTCATGGGAGCTTTTGGTAAAATACATAGGAACTTACATGTTTACAGGCCTAAATAAAAATTCGGTTAATTACTTAATATAACATCTATCTGTCAGTTACAAAAAAATTCAGACATAATATTGATCATTACGGTGCACAAAGCTGACAGTACACATCATATTTCCTATCTGGAGTAGCAAACTAATTTGGTGAATGAGAGCACTTGAAACCCCTTTCACTATGATGTCAGGAGATAAAGAGAAATTTGACTGACTTGACAGAAGACAGAGGATGATGGATATGAGACACTGAAGCTGAGATGAAACAAAAGTGAATGACCTTCACACTGCCTTTGAGAGCTTTGTGAAACTGCCACCATCAGTGGCATTTTTTTTTTTTTTAAGTTGAAAAGTCCAACACTGGAAGATGCTAAAATATACATTTTCACACTTTGTTTACTCTGAATAAGGCCAAACAAGACAGGAGCTTAAAAACTTTTGATGACAGACGCACAAATATGATGATAAAATTAAAAATGAAAAACAAAAATTATAAATATACTGTTCAAAGGTTTGTGGTCAGTAAGGTTTATGTTTTTTAAAAAAGCCTCTTATACTCACCTGCATTTATTTGATCAAATAAACAGTAATATTGTTAAATATTAATACATTTTAAAAGAACTGATTTCTATTTTAATATATTTTTAAGTGCAATTTATTTCTGTGATGGTAAAGCTGAATTTTCAGCATCATTACTCTAGTCTTCAGTGTCCTTCAGAAATCATTAACATGATGATTTGCTGCCCATTAAACATGTATTATTATTGTCAGTGTTTGAAAACAGGGGTGCTTAATATTTTTTGTTGAAACATTTTTTTTTATCAGGATTCTTTAATGAACAGAAAGTTCAAAAGAATAACATTTACTTGAAATATATTTTTCTTTGTAACAAATGTAAACATTTCACTAGTCACTTTTGATTAATATAATGCATTCTTGCTAAATAAAAATATGTAAAATATATTTCTTTAAAGAAAAAAAAACATTTGAACAATGGTGTATATGTAAGTCTAGTAAGTCTTTTCGGCAAGGAAATACATAATACGCAAAATCTCACCCATCATCTTTTTTAAAAACAGGCCTGGGTTGAACAAAAGCATTCTTGATCTTTATTTTTATTTTTAAAAAAGCGTGTACCATTATTATACTTTTATGAATCATGGAGTTAATATTTCCCTGTAATATAATGTGTTAAATCAAAGAAGGCTTGATCTTGCTTTATCTTGCCAATCACAAATGTTGAGCGTCACATTTGCATAAAAAGGATGCAAGACTGATGGGGACCCTGCATGAGATGAATAAATCGATAACTGATTAAAACTTCAGACAGTCTTTTATACAAATACACAGTAAATGTCCTTTTACAACATAACTTTTATAATTAATCACAAACTTTGTGTCTTTTGTTGTTATTTGTGACACTTTTAACAGACAGAACACAGAGAGGAGACCAGAAATCATTTGGGGAGGAAATGAGATCACAATGGAGACTATATTCAGACCTACATCTTCTGAATGATCACTATGGATTAACATGTCACATGCTCTAACCACTGTGACAAGAGTTTGCTCCGTTTTCTGATAAATTTATATCTGAATCTGACCTAAATGGTGCCCACACTGGCCAGGGTGTGAGAGCCTGATGAAGGAAAGTTTCCTTCTATCAGTGCTGCTGCTTCCCTCTCCAGCCTGCCTGTCTCCCTCTTATCAGAGCAGACCTCCCCCTGCCGGCTCCTATCAAACCCTGCTGCAGCCATTCTCTAACCGTCTACCACTCTGCATTCTCTCTCTCTCTCTCTCTCTCTCTCTCTCTCTCTGGAATATCTCTCTTTCTTTTGTCTGCTGCCCCTCTATAGTTCAGCATAACACTGCAGTAAAGCTCTCGTCCTCTCTTTGGCTTTTCATAGACTCTCTTGGGATTGGCCTGGTGTCCGTGCCGCACTATCAGAGTGTGAGGGAGCGCTGTGGCTCTGCACAGTGTCTCAGAGCTGGAAGTGTGCGCACATACACAAATATATACCGGTTAAAAGTTTGGGGTCAGTACTTTTTGTTCTTTTTTTGAGAGAAATTTATATTTTTAATTCAGCATTAAATTGACCAAAAGTGACATTAGTGATGTTACAAACGATTTCTATTTCAAATAAATGCTGTTCTTTTGAACTTTCTGTTGAATATTGTTAGTTCATGTTAACTAACCAGGTAGTGAAACCAAGTGTTGTCAAAAAATCTTACCAATCTTACCCCAAATTGTTGAAAGGTATAGTGAATATATAAAATATACACCAATCAATCATAACATTATGACCTACATGGGCAACAATGGGCATAACATAATAACACTGATCATCTCTTCATCACAGCACCTGTTAGTGACTGACTGGGATATATTAGGCAGCAAGTGAACATTTTGTCCTCAAAGTTGATGTGTAGAAGCAGGAAAAATGGGCAAGCGTAAGGATTTGAGCGAGTTTGACAAGGGCCAAATTGTGATGGTTAGACGACTTGGTCAGAGCATCTCCAAAACTGCAGCTCTTGTGGGATGTTCTCGGTCTGCAGTGGTCAGTATCTATCAAAAGCGGTCCAAGGAAGGAACAGTGGTAAACCGGCGACAGGGTCATGGGAGGTCAAGGCTTATTAATGCACGTGGGGAGTGAAGGCTGGCCCGTGTGGTCCGATCAAACAGACGAGCTACTGTTGCTCAAATTGCTCAAAAAGTTAATGCTGGTTCTGATAGAAAGGTGTCAGAATACACAGTGCATCGCATTCGCAGTTTGTTGTGTATGGAGCTGCATAGCCGCAGACCAGTCAGGGTGCCCATGCTGACCCCTTTCCACCGCCGAAAGCACCAACAGTGGGCACATGAGCATCAGAACTGGACCACGGAGCAATGGAAGAAGGTGGCCTGGTCTGATGAATCACTTTTATTTATTTTTTTTACATCACGTGGATGGCCGGGTGCATCGCTTACCTGGGGAACACATGGCACCAGGAGGCACTATGGGAGGAATGCAAGCTGGTGGAGGCAATGTGATGATTTGTGCAATGTTCTGCTGGGAAACCTTGGGTCCTGCCATCCATGTGAATGTTACTTTGACACGTAACACCTACCTAAGCATTGTTGCAGACCATGTACACCCTTTCAACGGTATTCCCTGGTGGCTTTGGCCTCTTTCAGCAGGATAATGCGCCCTACCACAAAGCAAAAATGGTTCAGGAATGTTTTGAGAAGCAAAACAACGAGTTTGAGGTGTTGAGTTGTCCTCCAAATTCCCCAGATCTCAATCCAATCGAGCATCTGTGGGATGTGCTGAACAAACAAGTCTGATCCATGGAGGCCCAACCTTGCAACTTACAGGACTTAATGGTACAGGTCATAATGTTATGCTTGATCGATGTATATATTTATGTATATACTGTTTATATAATATGATTTATTTATAAAATGATATATTATATAAAATATATTGAACATTGTTATGTTAACTAATGTAGTTTAAGTAGTGAAACCAATTGTTGTCAAAAAAAAAACTTATCCCCCCAAACTGTTAAACGGTGTAGTGTTTGCTCACATATGAACATACTATTATACAAGTATTCTGAGAAACATCAAACTAGTTTTTAAACCACTTGAGTCTAGTTATCCACATCTACAAACACAGGCGGTAGCATTATTTAACACATACATGTTTCATCCACATAAACGAAAGCAGGAGACTTTATCAGTAGGCTACTCTGTAACCAATCCAAAGCAATCTCACTTCTTGTCACTGAACAGACAAAACTGTTTTGGTCACCCTGACAGAATTGTGTGGTCTTCCACGGATACCTTCATAGTGACGTGACCCTTTTGAATTTCACCCAGTCTGGTTTGATTTTGCTTACACACACATAACACACAAACGTCCCTTTGACCACCCACATTCCCTCCCCGAAACATGCTCAGCCAACAGACGAGAGCTGCCATGCTTCACCTCAGTCAGCGTTGAGCTGTCATCTTCATGCGTTACGTCACGTCGTGACTGTGGGAGCTCTGTTCTGCTCTGCACTTCAAATGTGTGAGAAACAAACTGATGTACATGTCTGCGGACCACCCTGCTTCTGTTCAGATAGGGCCAAGATAGGATAGCAAACCTAAAGCGGAGACTAATCTGTTGTATATTTGTAGCTCATCATAGTTGATAGGGATCCATAATAATATATTAGTCACATATACAAAATCATATTGCACCCTATCATCCATACAGCACTGTAGTTGTGGGATACTATAAAAACAGTATATAATATACACTACCTTTCAATAGTCAGTAAGATTTTTTTAAAGAAATTAATACTTTTATTCAGCAAGGATGCATTAAATTGATGAAGTGACAGTAAATACGTATATAATGTTAATATTTTTTTTAAATAAATACTGTTCTTTTGAATTCTCTATTCATCAGAGATTCATGAAAAACTGTATCACGGTTTCAACAAAAATATTAAAGGGATAGCTCACCCAAAAATGAAAATTATCCCATAATTTGCTCACCCTCAAGCCATCCTAGGTGTATAAGACATTCTTCTCCGAACATGTTCTTACAAAAAACCCATCGATTCGCTTCAGAAGGCTGAACTATCCCTTTAAGCGGCACAACTGTTTTCAACATTACAAAATCAGAAAATTAGAATGATTTCTGAAGGATCATTAAGACTAGAGTAATGACTGCAGGAGTTGTAGCATACACTGTTTATATGATATCATATGTGGCATTTTTTTCTAAATGGTATCCAGGGACCCCCAGAGGGCCACAAGTGGGTACTCGGGGACAATTCCCTGAAAACAAATATATATTTACCATAAAAAGAGCTATACAAATAAATCAGAATTAAACTTAAAAATGTTTATCTTAATTTGTATACATTTAACACTACTGATAATATTTTCCAGATATTTTGATTACCAAAATTATGTAATTTATCCAACAGTATGCTGTCTCTATCATATCTTGTTTACTATTTTCACTCATGCTATAATGCATCTGCATACATTAAAATATATTTACATTTAGGGAGGGGGTCCTTCAAAAGAAGATCGTCATATTTGGAATCCTTGGCATCAAAAAGTCTGAAAACAGCTATAAAGTACAATAAATGTGGCATGCCATCTAAACAGAGTATATCATAACTGTAGTTAAAGTTTACTATATTACAAAATTGTTTATATGGTGTTTTGGTCTGGTTACACAAGATGTTTAAAGAGATAGTTCACTCAAAAATGAAAGTTCTGTCACATGTGATTCCACGAGTTTGACTTATTTCTTCTGTAGGAACCAAAAAATATATTTTGTTTGGACCCAACATTCTTCAAAATAGCATCTTTTGGATTCCAGAAAAGAAAGTCATACATAATTATGACAAACTATCCCTTTAATTATCAACACATGACTATTTGCCATTCTGCACATCTAATCAAATCAATAGAGTTTGGGGAAATTGCAGATTATTCCCAGCGGTGCTGACTATGGCTCTATCCTTATCCTCTCCTTCCTCTTCCTCATTGTGCAGTACCTTTGCCCTGTCTATCTTTCTGGGCCAAGGAAGAGCGTGTCACCCAGTCACTCAGGGGGCTCAGATAGGCCTGGCTCCCTGCTAGGCCTGGGACGCGGCTTATCAGCCAAGCCTGGCTCCATTTGAGGGGGAGTGGGCCGACAGCGTCTCCACACCAGGCCTGAGCGCCCCCACCCACCATCCCAAAAAAATACTGATAACACAAGCCAGGGAGTGTGAGAGTGAGTAGTTCGCTTATAGTTTCCACAAAAATATTAAGCACCACAACTGTTTTTAACAACCAAAATCAGCATATTAGTATGATTTCTAAAGGATCATGTGACTGCAGACTGATGCGGAAAATTCAGCTTTGCATCAAAGAATTATATTTTTTAAATTTAAATGTAATATTTCACAATTTTACCATTTTCACTGTATTTTAGATCAAATAAATGCAGCCTTGATGAACATAAGAGACTTCTTTCAAAAGCATTAAAATAATCTTACCAAGCCCAAACTTTTGAACAGTATATTGCATCATATACAGATTTTTTGGCATGCAATCGATATGCTAGAATTTAAGTTAGTTGTAGCATAATATCTATCTGGCATGTGGCATTGTGACATGACCAACAAAAAAGCAAGTGTGAGAGAGAGAAAAGTTCATGTTTCGTAGCATCTGCTTACAGTTTATATCATTTTAAGAATGTTTCGGAAATCCATCTAATATGACAGAGCTTCAGAAAAAGGAAAGTTTAACCAAAGGAAATGGGATTGGGAGTAAATAGGTTAACCAACCATTACAAAGTATTCCCGTATTCTGCTATTAATACACTGGTGAAGCCATTTCAGTGTTGTCATTTCTCCGTTATACCTTCGGGCCATTCAGCAAGCTCTAACTTTATGGTGGTGCTTTTCATAAAATTAGCATCGCGTAATGTATTTCCTGTCTGACTCATGACTAGAGAGAAAAGAGGGAGTTTATTAGCCAATAATGCTGCGCCACTGCAGAATGTCACTGTGTGCTGTCAGGCCTGATTTCATTACCTTACAGGATAAGAAATGCACCGTGATATTGAGGAGAAAGTCCATCATTCGTGGAGGGCATTGACAGGCAGGGAGGAGAGCCAAGGAGCCTCCGCATCTCCTGGGGGCCATTTCCTCCTGTAATCTGTGGGACCCAGGCCGTTAGAGCATCCTTCCACTGGTTCGCTGTCTCTGATCCTGTGGCGCTATCATCTGCTTGGGCGTCTGTGGGCTACATGTGACCCCATGTATCTCGCACACATACAGAGATGCAGCCAGTCAGCTCATCTCTTATCGCCTCGGCCTGACGGCATCTTGAGAAGCTAACTGTCTACAAATATAGTGATTGCAGGATTTGTCAGCACCAGCCTTGTGGCCTGATATCCCTACACTCACTTAGGAACCGTTCAGAAGCACAGCTCCAGCATTTTATCTGTACCTCTATTGGTCAAGCCAATGTAACAGGAGAAGACATCACATATCAAGATATAGCCTATAAGCCAGTCCAGGCCAATGTTAATCTTGTCAGTAGCAACTCAATATTATATATTGCACTAAAATCATAGCCACTTAACCATTTAAAAGTTTGGGATCGGTAAGAGATTTAAATATATTTAAAAATGTAATTTATTCTTGTGATGGCAAAGCTGAATATTTAGCATCTTTACTCCAGTCTTCAGTGTCACATGATCCTTCAGAAATCATTCTTATATGCTGATATGCTCAAGAAACATTTCTTATTATCATTGTTAAAACCATTTTTTTTTTTTGTGGAAACCATGACACTTTTCAGAATTCTTTGATGAATGTTTAAAAAAAAAAGTAATTATTTGACAAAATCTTTTGTAACATTATAAATGTCTTAAGTCTCACTTTTGTTTCAGTTTATACTATGGGGCTGTGAATGCTTGAATCTTATTGGTTGACGAACGTTCTATGGGGTGCAATTATTGGCAGGGAAACGCGGCACGGCCAAAGTAGGTCCAGGCCGGTCCGCATTACAGTTCGATATCACTTCGCCAAATGATTTCAGTTGTTATTTCAAAGGTCCTTACAGCTTACAACAGCAAAAGAACCAAACCCCACAACGACAGGCAACAAGCAAATAAATATAGTAAACAATATGATAAAAATGAAAAATTATATGTTTTTGCCACAAAATGATATTTTAATATTTTACAGAAACACATACTCTCTATCTTCCGCTCTCTCTCCCACTCAAACACACACATACAGTACGGAAACACACTCGCACAGAAATGTGTTGTCAGCGCTGCTCTGACGATTTGATCAGTAAAATAGTTTAGCAACTTAAAAGCTACATGACATTTCTCACTAGTGAGGTAATAACGTCTCTGTTCTTGGAGCAGATAAACTTACAGTTTCGCTATTAGTAGAGACAAACACCGTTGAGAGACGCAGTGATAATGATGCAGGTAACAATCTCTCTCTCTCTCTCTCTAATATATGCATTAGTTTGCTATCAATGGCTGATGCCTCCATTACTAGCCCTAAAATGCAGTTTTTTAATGAGCAACGGAGGCTTGCGATTATGCATAAGAAATTAGTCCTACACACAAGAGCGTTTTAAGGACAAAAACCTGACAAATGTCTTGAAATAAATCATCTGAACAATGTTTTGAGGTGTGGCAACTGTAGTATAGGCGGAATAATTGACTCTGGGCCCTTGAATTATTGAAAAACAATGCACACCCAAGGTGTAACAGGTGTGCATTATTTTTCTAATAATTCAAAGGCCTGTTGTCAATTACTCCGCCTAAATAGCCATAGTATCAAACAAGACTTTTGGGGATATGTAGCACTGTATTCTGTGGGTGCAAATTTCTGTTTTCACTATTTTCATGTGGTCAGTTGTTATGCTCTGGTGAGGGAGTAATTGGGGTTTTTTTCTGAAGGGTTAAGGAGAGCAGGATTAACCCCTTGACAGACTGCAAGCTTCTAGCCCTCCTCCCCCTGCCTGACCCCAACACATGTACGCTGGGTCTAAAGTTCAAGGTTCTGAGAAAAGAGTTCAAATCCAAAGTCTGATAACACTTCCAGTTCAGAGACACCGATGCTGCTGTATATAAGAACCCAAAGGTTAAGGTCTCAGACATCTATCTGTACATTCATCCTCAGACCTGGAAAGATAAGGAGAACCCTCACACGATGTCTCCAAGGAGGCCTGATGGGAAGCAGATGAAGGTCAGAATAACCACAGTGTCAGATCGGCGGACATCATACAACCTTCAGACTTCATCACAAATATGATTATAAAATACTTTATTTCACTACAAGACCAGGGATCAGCTTCGTCTTCCAAAAGCAAAAGGAACTAGATGAAATATTTGAAGGCTAGCGATCCACAATCTAGTTTCTGACTGATGCAGCCTGAATCATAATATCCCCATGTTCATTTGCTGGCCAGAGGAGAACTGCCCCCCCGCTTGAGCCTGTTTTCTCCCAAGGTTTTTTTTCTCCATTCAGTCACCTGATGGAGTTTGAGTTCCTTGCCACTGCTGCCTCTGGCTTGCTTAGTTGGGGACACTTAAAATACAACAATATTATTGATCTGACTGCACTGACACTATTGGATGAGAACTGGGGTCCGTTCTTCATACGTCGCTTACTCAGTTAGCCGGATTTGATTGTTGACGATTTGGCATGATCTTAGATTGTTTGGTTCTTCGAAGCTCATCCTGGACTTGCTGTCATAGTAACAGGTCAGTGAGCTTAAACCTGCTCGGGAGCAGGCTTATTTCATGTAAACAGGATTAGATTGCATCTTGAGGTGATACTTAAAATCTGTCCCAGCCACTGCTACTTTATTACAAGAGTTCCTTACTGAACCAGGGGCAATAATAATTTGAAATAATAATAATATAAAAATGTATTTGAAAATAAGATTATAATGTTGTGTGTATAATACTATAGACACTTGATTGAGAGATTTATTTGTGATGGAATAATTAATACTGCCACGTAACAAATCAGCTTTAAACTGAATTAAAAATTAAATTAATTTCTAATTACAACATTGATGTAAAGGGTGTACAAATACTATAAAATCGTGAATATAAATAATTGGTAATCATGTTTAAAAAAAACAGTGCACATTTAATTTATCTATTATAACTTTTATGTTGTTTTGGTTTCCTTATAAGGTCCAGAAATTTTGTAATTATATGATGTCATTACGTTGCTGTCTTGCCGCCAGCCAATCGCTATATGGCTGATCGTGGTTTTGAGTATTGATGCATCTGCCCTCTTGTCTGGCCATCACCAGACCAAGCTCAATTTAAGATTGAACATTGGTCTGGGGAGTCTGCTCTGTATTTTCTACTGCACAAGAGACGTGATAAATGAGCATAATTCAAATGACTCTGTACGCAATTGGATAGTCCTTCAACCAATCAGACCACAAGAGGCGTAATCAACGGGCAACGACCCATCGCTTCTCTATCCATCATCGTGTTAAACCCGCCAGGTGGATAAGCCAGTCTGTGATTGGTTCCTGCAAAAGTGTAACAGAAGCAGTAGAAATTAATGTAAAGTTTTCCATACTGAGCTGCAGGGCGAAATCAAATCGCCAGCAGATCAGGCTGGGTTTACCCAGTCTATCTGCCCTCTTCAGTGAACACAGGAACGCGCAGTAATATCAGACAACTTAATCCAGATATTTTGATCCAATCCGCAAATTCGTTTGAAGAACCAAATTAGCCAGAGATCAGTTATCACGATTAGAAGATCTGGGATCTGTCAAATCATCTCAGATCTAAAGCGAGGTACGAAGAACGGACCCCAGAACTGAGCTGGACGACGACATCACTATATTTCTGCAAATCTGCCTTATAGATGAAACAAAATAATTTAATAATTGATGAGCTTTACAAAGGAACTGAATCGATATTGAATTGACTTCAGCTGAGCAATGACACTATTTTTCTTTTAGAGCTGCTGTACAGCCGAAATGAACCATTTGCATCATTGAATAATTTTCCTGTTAAATCACTGTAAAAGATGCTTTGAAACAATCCCTAATGCATACAGTGCTATATAAACAAAGGTGACTTGGGTGGTTGCTAAGGCATTGCTATGGACTAATAAAAATGATGTCATCATTTACTGAACCTCATGTCATTGCAAACCTGTATAACTTTCTATAAGAATTTTATTATATTATTGAATATTTTATCTCAGTTTTACCCATACATTGAAAGATAATGGGGTCCAGTGCTGTTTTGTAGAAATACATACAGGTTTGAAACCTTTCTTATTGTTAACTAAAACTATTAAAGCAAAGCTGACTAATAACTGACATAAAACAAATTTAAGATGAAGTACTGACAAAATAAAAGTGACTAAAATGTAAACAAATTAAAAGGATATAAAAATAAAAGGCAATTCAAAATATTAATAAATATTCTAAAAAAATAAATCACACTGGTTTCAAATGACATGAAGGTGCAGTAAAAGGGTGAACGTTCCCTTTAGCAATAACTTACAGGTACAATTCACTGTGTCTAATGGTTCTTTGTTCCATCCTCCTCATGTGAGGTCCTAATCCCATTCACTTGAATACTTGAATATGTGAACAAGTTGTAAAAATGCAACTCACATAGACCTTGTTGCAAATCAGCGAACTTATTCTACTTTTATATTTTGTCAGAGAGCCACAGGACGAGCAAAGGAGACATCTAGCAGTTTGTAATGGTGTGAATGTCGCAGTCTGTGTTTACTTCACGCCTTTCATGGAGTGCTAATGCAACCGGAGCATTTGACAGCTAAATGAGCCACGCTTGGGACATCTAGGAAGCAGTGACACTCTCAGCCCCATATGCCTGACAAACAGCGGTGGTAATGGACGCTGCCCAGGGGGGCGGGGGGCACGTAAAGAGTGGGTGGGGATTTCGCGATGACCCCCTGACACGACAGATGAAGGCCGTCTGCACGTTAACCAATTTCAGAGAGATTTTCTGCTCCAGTGGAGGCACGAGGAAGCCCTCCTGTACCTCGGCCTCACCTCCCCTCCTCCCTGTCTTCACGTCCCCCTTGGCACCCTCTCTCCCACCACTTGTCTTATCCTCTAAGTTTTTGGTTCTGTCCCTCCTCACAAAAAAACTCAATCATTGACTAATCAGCAAGATTTCCCCTCCAGAGAGAGCGCCCAGCAGGTGCATTTCAGTGGGGAAACGGGTTCAACGCAGCGCTCCCCAACACCCTTCTAGCAGTATTTTAATTGAGCGTATATTTAAACTAAAGAGAACATTTCATCATGGTAACAGAAGCTTGACCTCAGATGTCAGTCATGGGATCCCAGTGCATTGTCTGTTTCACACCTTCACTCTTGGTCTCACACATACACTTGATAGACTACAAAGGAACTGAGGTTACGCTAACTGAAATGTACAAAAATGTAAAAATCACATTCAAAATGTTCAATTTTAAAGCAGTGTCATTTTGCCAGACAAATGACCCGAGGTTATGCTAACCGACAAAATGTATAAAAATCACATATTAAAAAAATCCCATTCAAAATTGCAACTTGAATTTTATATTATGTAAATATTATATATATATATATATATATATATATATATATATATATATATATATATATATATATATATATATATATATATATATATATATATATATATATATATATATATATATATATATATATATATATATATATATATATATATATATATATATATATATATATATATATATATATATATATATATATATATATTTATAAAAAAAATAAAGACTACAAAGGAACTGAGGTTATGCTAACACTGTACCTAAAGTTTTTATATATTCGAAATTTCTAATAAAAAAAAAATTGCTTTCTGTCATTCTCATGATATCAATAGCCTGGTTTCCATTACAGATGTGAGCAAAACTTTTGCGATATTTTCTAAATGTCGATAAAATACTAGTGTGAAACATAGACTGTAAAAAAAATATGGACGTAGTGTCATCATGAAGCTTCGAAGCGTTATGAATCAGTGAGTCGATTCAGCAGTTGGGATCGCCAAAGTCACGTATTTCAGCAGTTTGGCCGAATCATGATTCGACTCGCTGATTCATAACGCTTCGAAGCTTCATGATGCATTGTTTTGAAATCGGTCATCACTATATAAGTCGTTATTTAGGGTTTTTTTGCGCACAAAAACTATTCTCGTCGCTTTATAAAGTTATTGTAGAACCACTGTAGTGAGATGGACTTTGTAACAATGTCTTTAGTACCTTTTATGGGTCTTGAGAGTGTACAGTGCATTGTGCCAATGGAGGCCTTTCAGAGCCTTCAGATTTCAACATCACAGGCATTTCATTTTTGGGTGAACTAACCCTTTAAGGCTTTATATAATGTAAACAAATGAGTTATAAAAAAACAATCACCCCCCCTCACAGTTGTCATGAAGGGCAAAATTACCTATATAGACCAAAATCACAATTTGTTCCAGGCTGTAAACATGTTTTTTTCTGCTGTAAAGTTGGGCATTTTAACATGGGGCTCAATGAGATTCTGATCCCTTTTGGAGCCTGTCTCTAGCGGCCAGTCGATGTATTGCAGTTTAAGTCACTTCCGTATTGGCTTCAAGAGAAACTGGGGGAGGTTGCCGCTTGATGTGAAATGATGGCATTTCCATTAACCAATGTTATATGACCAATGTGGCCAATGTTATGTGTATCCTCTCGCGATAAGTCAAAACAAAGCCTGAGGCTAAATTAACGTCAATTCAACTTGCATTAGCCTGGTTTATATTAGCTTTACCAGTTAGCTCATGCCAAATAGAAAGAATCTTTGCCTTACCTATGCTGTTCAGAACTGTGAGACAATTGGTCTCTGGCCAAGTATTTCGTCCATTAGGTTGCCGCCACCAGCACCGCTTTTGCAGAGAAGCCCTTCTCCCTCATACCTGCTTCGAGGTCTTGACAAATGATGCAGGTTTCTGTTGAAAAAACACCTCATGTGAGCATAAAAACTCTTTTGTGATATATGGGAGTTTTTGCAAAATTGACTTGTTCCCATTGGGCGTATATTCAATTCTCAATTTCAATTTGTGCAATTTGAAGGGTAATGCTGTCATAATAAAAATGAACCAAGTTGTATAATATTTACTGAAGGTTAAAAATAAAACAACAGAAAGTATTATCATTTGTAGAAATCATTATTTGTAGTGCAATATCTTCCTCTGAACACCCTGAACAGAGTAGCAGGAGTTCACAAGCTGTGCTAATACCTTCAAAAGCCTGAAATAGTTTTTTGTCCCATCAACACTCACATTGTGCTGTATTTGACCCCGTAAAGTGTATTAGGGCAAATCTCTGAGAAAATCTCTGCTAAATACTTAAGGGCTTCTGCATGAGACTGACATTGGTTGGATTCTAGGGGTAACAACACAGGGAAACAATGGGCCTTTATCAGCATCTCACTGATATCTCACCAAACATTTTAAAATGTTATGTTAGTGTCATGACTAATTCCACTTGTGTTATGCGTATGGTGGCTACACTAGCGGACTCAATCCGACAGCCTGCAAAACCCTACATAAATCCAGACTGAGCTCGATTAAACCTCACAGCACTTAAAATTAAAACAGTTCATGTGTGAAATAGTGTGTGAAATCCGCACACATAAACAGAGCCTTTTTTTTTTGTATTTTCACTTTCCCTAGTTCACCCCAAAATGAAAATTGTGCGATCCTTTACTCACCATGCTGTTGCAAACATGTAATTCTTCTGTGAAACACAAAAGGAGATGTAAATTTCAGTCTGTTCAAAACACAAGACTACATATGGACTACTTGGGTCGTTTTTGGGCCAACAGCCTGGGCCCAGTTACATAAACTTCAGGCACCCAAAAACTACAGGATAATTGGGCCGATTTTGGCCCCATCTCCCCTTCAGACAATCCTAGGTAAAGTCCCGATTATCTTGATGGTTTTACATATTATTTTATCAGATTTTTCTGTGGTGTGATGTGTGTTAAAAGTGACTGAATCTGCTCCGAAGACCTCGGGCTGGACCGATCAAAAATCGTAAAATCTCCAACGTGTTGAATATTTACGGTCAGAAATCCTGTTGTGTGGGGGAAACCCTGAGGACAAACACGCACGCCCGCTGTAGATTGAAACGTGGACAAATATATACCAAATCAAAAAGAGAGCTGACGGAAGATGGAAGCATAACATCCAAATCTTTTTTTTCGTGAATTTTCTCTAAAAAGCAGTCCAAACACTATTATCGCCATTTCTTATTCCCAGTCGTCAGCCATGTTTGTTTACTCTAAAGTCAAATTTGACCATGAGAGATTTTGCTAGATTTCCCGTGTTCATATTCTGGACTCTGGAATCTGTTGGCTTTCCTGGTCATATAGTGGCACTCCACACACGGTAGGAACAAAACTGTTAAATCTAAAAAATAAATGTATCGTCATGTTTGTGGTCTCTCACATTTAGAAAATTCTAAAAAGATTTAAAAAAAAATAGATTTAGTGTGGGCCAGCCTTTAGCCACTATGTTAAGACTGCACTTAAAAACTAGACCAAAAAGCAATTGTAATGTAATTTGTGTCACTTTTCTGGTTCAAATTAGACAGATCTTCATTTTTATGTAACTGACTTTAAAGGTGCAGTGTGTAATATTTATGAGGATCTATTGACAGAAATGCAATATAATATACATAACTAAGTTTTCAGTGGTGTAAAAAGACCTTACATAATGAACCGTTATGTTTTTATTACCTTAGAATGAGCCATTTCTATCTACACACCGCTCCTTACAGTGTCTCCTTACAGTGAAGTCGCCATTATGCGCCGTCAAGTTTCTACAGTAGCCTAAACGGACAAACTGGTCTACAGAACGCTAGCTACTCTATGCTGTCTCAGACGACAACATCTTTGTCCTGTGTTGGCCACCGTAGCTTCTCTATGTGCTTTGAAAGGAAGGGGTGGGTGGTTGCAATACGCACAAAATTTACACAGTGCACCTTTAAAGGGTTAGTTCACCCAAAAATGAAAATTATCCCATACTTTGTTCACTCTCAAGCCATCCTAGATGTATATGACTCTTCTTTCAGCCAAAAACAAACAGATTTATATTTAGAAAAATATATTCTGGCTCTTCAAAGCTTTCAAAGCCCAAAAAAGCGCACCCATAAGAGTAATCCATGTGGCTCCATTGGTTAATAAAGGCCTTCTGAAGTGGCATGAAACATCCCCTGTATTTTTCATATATAATATGGATTTGAAATGACCTAGGTGTGTACATGATGACAGAATTTAACATTTTGGGTAAACTAAAAGATCAGAATGTAAACTACATTTGAGACAGTCAAAGACAAAAGTGACCACACACTGATTTAGTGCTCAAGAAACATTTGCTATTATTATCAATGTTAAAAATTAACATGCTGTTTAATTGGGGGGGGGGTATTTGATGAATAGTAAGTTCAGAATACAGCATGGATATGAAATGTAATTTTTTTGTAACAATGTATAAGTCTAGAGCCCTGAAGCAGTGCAACCAGCAGTTCCTGAACCACAGCAGAAGACTGTGAGGGATAGGAGGGAAAGGCCCAGGAGAGACACAGCAGGGGGGCCTAAACAGAGCAAAGGTTAAATTCAGAAATACTAACAGAAGCTCTTTGCACATGCAGCACCTTGGCCTGAGCTGGGTTGAATATTAGCACCATGGCCCCTGTTCACATGCACCTCACAAATACTCCTCCTTGCTCTCCATCTTCAGAATGAACTATCATATTGAGCAGGGCACATTTGAGAGAAATAATGTTCAGACTAATTCTGCCTCTAATCTGTTCTGTATTTCAATGAATGTCCCTGCGACGCAGAACTGAGCTTCTTCCATAAACTAACGTGATTTGAATATATCGGGACAGCAGATTTTTAAAAACATTCAAAGGATTATTCTAGTAAAAATGAAAATACTGTGATGATTTACTCACCCACATATCGTTCCAAACCTGTACGACTGACTGATTTCTGTGGAAAAAAGCATAGAAAACTGTTATACATAATAGTATACATAATATATTTTTCTTTTGGAGCTTGACAGGCTGTGGTCACTATATGACCACAGAATAAAGAAAGTATAAACTCTTCTGAAAGCATGCAATAGCTTTATGTGAGAAAAAATTTAATTTAAGTAATTATTCACTGAAAAACTTCCCCTCCACTATACCTCTCATATCTCATTTGCATTTTAAAACTTGTTGAAATCATATCGTTAACTAAAACTATAGCTATTAAAGACATTTTTGTTATTTGAAATAAAATAAAAGTATTAGATGAAAAAAATTTAACTAAACAAATTAGAAATGTTAACATAGCAACTTACTGAAATAAGTTTAACTTGAAGCATCTAACTGGAAATAAAAAAAATAAACTGAAAAAAAAAATAAAACTAAATGGCAATAATTAAAAATAAGTTTAAAAAAAAATGACAAAAGCACATAAAAAAATGCCAATTCAACAAAATAAAATGAAAGCTGAACATATAAAAATAAATGCCAATTCAAAATATTTATAAAATGTAAAAGAGTAAATAAATAATACTAAAATAACAAGAACCTGGTGTACGGCATCATTAACATCAAATATAAAAGATGGAATATGTAAATGAGATCTATGGAAGGAAGATTTTAGTCAATAATGACTTTTTTTATTTTTATTTTTTAAATTTTTAAAAAACACTGGGAATTTAGCACATTTCAAAAATGTTTCAATATTATTCCTGTTTGTGTTCCACAGAAGAAGAAGAAAGAAATTCAAACAATCTGAATGAATAAAAAATGAGAGAATATTCATTTTCGCATAAACTAACCCATTAAATACAGTTTGCACACTTATCCCAGTGGTAAAATGTTCTTCGGTTTGTGTTAGTGAAAATCTGTGGAAGTTAAGAGTGAAGATCAGAAGCAGAGGTCAAAGTAAAGAAAGGACACCAAGTCAACGCCCATAGTTTAGAGCGTCAAGTACGATTACCACTTCAGTCCTTTTTGGAAATGTGATCACCGCTGGAGAGGCACAAGGGGGATGGGATAAAAGTGGCCGAGCAGAAACACAATTAAAGTGCCCCTTAAAGAGATGTTCGTGGGCTCCGGTCCCTCTGCAGTTTGCAGTGTTGTAATACTGGAGACCTGCTACTCTTGGTGGCTTTTATCACTGCACGCTTGTCGCTAAAACCCCAACAACATCGGTGTGATGTTGCAAAAAGGCTTTCAGCATCACAGGCATCCTCTCTCCGCACCATTCTCTGTCACACCCTTTCCCCCCGTGGGATGGGCCACTCATATTCTTCCTTCGCAAGTGTGTTAAACCACATTAGTACAGTTTTTAACCACCAGGCTTCTCTATTATTCATGGCTTTGGCAAAGTCAAACATTCCCATTTAAAGATTTTACACTTGTTTGACCAGGAGAATGTCCGATAGTCATGTACGGACAGGAGAGTATCTCAGAGAAAATGAGCGGAGGGGAGGGGAAGGACAGGCGCCGTCTCCTTTTTTCCTGCAGCTTCCTATTGCCAATGCGAGAGAGGGAGGAAAAGAGATAAAGAGAGCTGAAAGACAGAGGCAGTGAGAGAGATCCAATCACATCTCTGATGGGGACCTTTGAAGGTTGTGGGGAGCACATGCTGACCGGTGTGACCATGGAGAGACTGGGCTGCCCATGCCAACGCTTTTATCACACACTCACTCTGTCCCATATCAAACAAACACTCTCTGGAAGGACAGTGACGTGGGCAGCTATAGGGCGGCTCACTCAGGCGTGATTACTATAGTGATATTGAAGGGTTAGTTCACCCAAAAACGAAAATTCTGTCATCAATTACTCACCCTCATGTCATTCAAAACCTGTAAGACTTTCGTTCCTCTTCGAAACACAAATGAAGATATTTTAATGAAATCTGAGAGATTTCTGTCCCTCCATTGAGAGCTGCGCAACTGACGCTTATAAATGTTTTTAAAGAGATCGTAAAACTAACCCAAATTTTCTGAAGAGACACGGTCACTTTATATGAGGCGCAAGAACAAACGTCATTGGTTCTTGCGGAAGCTCAAACGTGATGTGTAGCACGAGAATGAACCTCATTGGTTCTCGCACGTCAAGCGAACATGCTTGAGTTTCCGTTTACCACTGATGTTGATAAATGTTTATATGTGAATATAAGCCTAAAGCCTAAAATATAAGCCCATATAAAGCGATCATGTTTCTTCAGAAAATTTTCTGAATTCGTGTGGATTAGTTTTACGATCTCTTTATGAACTTTTTGAAGCAAGTGGTAGTTGCGTAATGCGTAGCTGTCAATGGAGGGACAGAAAGCTCAGATTTCATTAAAAAAATCGTAATTTGTGTTTCAAAAATGAACAAAAGTCTTTCGGGTTTGGAATGACATGAGGGTGAGTAAATGATGACAATTTTGTTGTTGTTGTTGTTGTTGAACTAACCGTTTAGATTAGTGAATAGCAGTTGTTCTAAAACTTTTTCAGGTGGATGACCACTTTTATACTAAAACTGTAATTTTTAAATTGTAATAAATTTTTTAATGTAATTTATTCCTGTGATGCAAACCTGAATTGTAATCCAGTCTTCAATGTCACATGATCCTTCAGAAATCATTCTTATATGCTGATTTGCTGAAATAAACATTTATTATTATTATCAATGTTTAAAACAGTTGTTCCCTAATATTTGTGCAAACAGTGATCATTTTTTTTCACAGCTCTTGAAATAGAAATCTTTTGTAAAATTATAAAAGTATTTACTAGCACTTTTGATCAATTCTTTTATTATTTAGTATTTATTTAATTATATATGTGTGTGTGTCTAAAATCAAATGAATTAATTAATTTAACAAAAGAAGCATTTATTATTGATTAATCAGTTCAATTACAACTTTAATTCAACAATTATTTTTAATAAATCAGCCAATCACCTTGCCAATCACAGTTGTAGACAGTGAGAACAACTGTATTATGGTAATCGAGAAAGATGAATAATGTTTTAGAAAATTAAATACAAATAAAATCCAATTTTCTCAATCAAAAATATAGTTATCCTCTAATAAATTATTTAGCCACTCAACGCAACTCAAAACTACAACAATGAGCACAGTAGAAAGTAAGGGTGGTGTAAACTGAAGACAAATCAGTGTTAAAGGTCGAAGCCACATCCATCAGTGTTATTGGCACCCTGTTTACTTGCGACGTTGCACCCAGCGTTAACCAAACTATGAGCAGCACTCTGACAAGTTCTCACTCACTCACACAAGACTAATGACTTTAAGCCATTTTCACTCTTACTTGGGGCCGCCGCCCCCCTCTGATGGGCCCTGATACAAGCTGGAAGTATAGAGGGGTCTGAGGTGATGAGAAGGCAAGAGGTCAGACTCAAACTTCCTGGGTTGATTTATCCCTGCCTGAGCAAAGACACCTCATTCGTTTTCAGTCCTTAATGAGCCTAATCTGAGATACGTCTAACACCCTCTCCGCATTACCCCTCCTTCTCCTCCGAACACTTATCCTCTACAGTCCGTGCTCCCTGCACACACACCGCCCGATCCCAGGCCTGTCCCTAACAGGCCTGTCCCGGCCCAGGTCAGGGCAAAAAAAGGGTAGAGGGAAGGGGCCGTTTAGACGGTGGGGTGGAGGAGTGCAGCGAGCCGGCACTGCATTTGAACTTAACCTCTATGTGCCCCAAGACGGACGTGGCAATTAGCACTAGGGCTCAGCATCAAAAAGAACAGCGCAGCGTGAAGCTTGTCTAATTAGTCATATGAACTGGAGGCACCGGCTCGGCCAATGCATGCCTGTCAGCCCGGGATAGCTTGGGAAGGGCATGCCTTCACTTGGAAGCGAAGGGGGAAACTGGAAAAGCTTCTCTTCTCTACTTTTCTTAGAACCAGCCTGATGCAACAGGACTTATTTTGCTGCCCTAGAATTTTAAGGTCATTACTAACCATGGCAACTTAGTACAGCTGACTGAATGTTTCACTTTTCCTGTTGAGGCCTCTGAATAGAAGATGATTGTTGCATTTCACGCCTCTGGATTAATCCACAATATAATTAATCCACTTAATATAGGCCTAACAGGAATTTTAATGCTGACAATACAATTCACACTTCATGAGATAATTATAAAAAGGACATATGCATAAACAAACAACATATTATGCCTATTTTTTTAACTCTATACAAACACCAACAAAATTAACACCAAATCTAAAATAATATGACAGCAAAATAAAAATCAAGGGATTTAACAAATGTCCCAAAATTATTTAAATATTGTATCTGGTAATTCAAAATACTATATTGTACAAATCAAAATGAGTCAGCAACATATATATCCTATCTGAAGAACATGACATGTTCCTATTAATTACTAATTTAAATCATGACACTTAATTTACATTGGAGAGCACTAACATAGGCCTTAGTTAAACTAGGACAATGAAGTAGCTTTTATACACGTGCCTTAGAAAAAAATATTACTGGTGTGCAAAAACAATGGCACTGACTAGATGTATGCTAGACATTGGCTAAATGGGATGGAATTAATACCCCTATGGGTTCCATTTAGATTGGACTCCATCAACATATTCATAACAACATTTACGCGATGACCTATGTATAAATAATCACGGGTAGCACTACTAGCACATTAGTTATAATTTAGGCCTATTCCAAAGTAATTGTAACGTTTGGCTCACCGCCGTTCCCGTGACCCCGTCTGGTGTACAGAAATTATTAAAACGTCGTTTGTTGAATGTATATCATGATACAGCAATCCTCGAAATGTAGGCTATCCGTCAGGTGTGTATTTCAAACACCGTTCCTGTACGGTTCCTACTATTTTTGCTAGTAGGCCTATGTAATACTAGGCTAGCTTACATGCTTGAACGGTGTTGCCAGGTCTCGCAAGAAAACAACCACAGTGGTTCGATAAAACAAAGCCATAATAAGAGGGTTGCGTCATCAAAAAATAAAGCATACAAAAGTTGCATAAAACATAAATTAAAAAATGCTAAATTGTAAATTACAACGCAATATTTTATTTCAATAACTAATAAATAATTAAAGTTCACAAAGTGTGTGTGTGTGTGTGTGTGTGTGTGTGTGTGTGTGTGTGTGTGTGTGTGTGTGTGTGTGTGTGTGTGTGTGTGTGTGTGTGTGTGTGTGTGTGTGTGTGTGTGTGTGTGTGTGTGTGTGTGTGTGTGTGTGTGTGTGTGTGTGTTAGGCTACACTTTATTTTAAGGTGTCATTGTTACAGTGTAATTAAGTATACTGAGTAATATTCATTAACAACATGTACTTTCTATAAAGTTAGGGTAGAATTAGGATTTGGTTGGTGGTAAGCTGCATATGTAACATATGCAATAAGGACACTGTAAAAATGTTACCATATGCCTATAGCTATATATAATTAAGAGTGGTAAACTACATCCATTAATAATGGCATAATATAGTGCAGTTTCAACAGCAGGTGGGGATATTTGGCAACTACGTTGGTCACTTTCTGCCAAGCGCTAGCAAAACCCTGACTGTGTAAGGCCAAAGTCGCTAATAATAGGCTATGCGGTCATGGTTACTCTGCACCTTACGGGCACGTTTCGGGGGTTTGCTGTATCTTTAAAAGTCGCCTTTGGCCGGCTGGCACATGGGCCCCGAAAGTGTGAATAATATTCAGTAAGAAGTTACGCTAAGTGGGAAAGCTTTTAGCACATTATCCGCTGGCAATTGCAGAGTAATCTAATTTTTCCAGCCAAGGTCCCTTATAATATATCTGCAGCATTGGATTTGCATTCGAGTGTCGCCTTAATGGGTTTAAACGCTGTAGATCTGGGGCTCTTGTGTCTCTCCAGGCTCTCCAGAGAGAGTGACATTGAGGATGAGGCGATTCCTCATGCGGAAAAAAACACAAGAGTCAGCGCTTCTAGGATATATATTTATATACAGACTACAAAAGCACAGATCGATGGCGAATTAACAGGGAATAATCAAAAATAGATATGTTTAATGTGTTATTTATATAGCCTATAGGATGTTGCAACAACAACAACAAAATCAACATGAATCTTTAAAATAAGAAGTGCAAAAATCTCACTGCTACGACCAGTTGAGCTCTGGTTAGGCATAATAACCCGAAAGACAAGTGCTATATTTGTGGGAAACATGTTAGTTTAAATTTGCAGTAATGATTTCACCGAGCTTGATTGGCATACGCTTACTAACGTTAAGTGTTTGACTCGACAAAGGGCCTGTGTCTGAATGTTGGCATCAAGGGAGAGCGGTGGCTTGAGGTGGCGTCTAGACAGGATTTGTTCTTATCAAAAGTTCAAAAGGATAACACAGAAGAAGAAAGAAAAAACAGAAACGTAACTGCTACTAATCAGATAAAGAATGTTACTGAATCTACGAAAATAACAACATAAAATATATACTAATAATAATAATAATAATAATAATAATATAGCCTATAGGCTACTTTTTTACTGTTATCTGGTCAAATTAATTTATCAATTAATAGCAGTATGAGTGTTATAATTTGATTTTTTTTTATTCTTACAGCTATTATTTTTTACTTTAACAGAAGATTATTATTTTAACGTTTTAAACCGTCTGGATTTAAAATAAATACAATTAGTTAAACTGTGATAACATTTGTCTTCTTTAATTTCCTCACAAGAATTTAGGTGTTCATGCATGATGGAAGCTAATAGGCCCACATAACCAGCCTTTTTGTGTAGACAGATGTGACGTGTAAAACTGTGATGAAGTTTATTTAGCATTTTGACGGCTCTCTCAGGTCTGCCCATGAGATTTCCCTGATTGAAATCATAATCATAGCGGCCGGAATAGGCGAAATCGCCTTCTGACGTTGCGTGGTAACCTTGAAGCATCCAGTCACAAACAGTTAATAAATATTCATAAGTCACGCCTTCATGATTCGCCAGCTCACTGACACCCTCTCCCTAACGTCACTCTTTCAGCCAATCAGGAAGACAAACGCCACGTAAAGAAATGAGTATTCACGAGCCAAGCCTTCACCATAGTAGGATTTGTAAACAAACTCACCGTAGACATTGGAGTGCGTTGAAGAGCCAATGACCTGGAAGCAACACAACGATTGGCCGTGGCTGTGTACGACGGAGGGGCTAGTGAAATTAAGGAGACTGCAAGTGTCCCAACACTTGCAATGAAAACCTTGCTTGTGCAAGAGAACTAGAAGGTGACTGGAGCACGAGACACACAATGTCCCAGCCGCTTTGGAAGTAACAGCCTGTTGCAATCTTCTTAATCCTGACTCAAATATCACCTCGTAATTTAAAGTAATTTCGGGGCTTAATCTGGACGTTTGTGCTGTTGAGAATAGTTTTGAGCACCCGCATCATGGAGTACACCTCTTCCCCAAAACCACAGCTCTCTTCCAGGGCGAATGCTTTCTCCATAGCCGCACTCATGTCAAGTGGGAAATCGAAGGACAAGGAGTCGGAGGAAAACACCATCAAGCCGCTGGGTAAGATCTGACTCTTTAACGACTGAAAGTTTGGATGACGAGTGTTTTGTGTTTTGTTTTTGCACGTGAGGCACACGGTAGCTAACATCAATGTCAAACTAGAGCAGTATTTAGGCTATATAAAGACAAATAGCCTATATGTACATCGGTCGAATAAATAATTACATAAATAAAATGCATACATATTTACACAGGCTTGCAGCGCTCCTGCGGTCGTAAAATTGTAAATATTCGGGGGAAATTGGTGTGACCTGTCAATATGAGAAGTAATTCTGTTAAGCTAAATAAAAAAAAAAGATATAAACAAACATGAGATTAAAAAAGTTCGATTTTGTATTAGACCATGGTTTTGTAAAGATTTGTATATAGGTGAACCAACAAACGACAAACCATCTCATGCGCCTACCAGTTTGTTTTACATTTAACTTACACATTATATCGAAATAAGAAATGTCTTAATTAGATAGTAATATAAGATTAAAAAACATGAATAGTTGTGTTTTAATGTCCACTGCATTAGAATATTTTGTTGGTGCGATCTGTACAATTTGTAGCTAATATTACATTTCAGACAAATTAATTAAAATATAACAATAAAAATACTTTAATAAATCTATAAATAAATATAGGCTAAGCAAATAAAACACATTCCAAAAAATTTAATTAGTTTGGGTCATTATTATCTTACTGTTTGTTTTTGCTGTTTTATAGAGAATAGATGCACGCAATAGCATGCATTTACATTTCATTGCCTATTGTATATATTAGAATATATTCTAATGTTAAAGCAAATAATGCAAATGGTATTATGTTGTTCCTGTAGGCCTAAATGATTATTCGACAGCATATTTTATTAGATCTGTATCCCAGACTTATTTTGTAACACCAACTGCAACAGGCTACATTTTATTATTCATTGTATTTTAATTCTAGAACAATTCGTGGAAAAGTCGTCGTGCCACCCAAACCTCGGCGACCTGCCTTCGCTGGAAACCCACGGCGACTTCAGCGGCAGCGGCACCGGCGGCGGAGCTCCGTTATGTACCGAGCCGCTCATTCCGACGACCCCCGGCGTGCCCAGCGAGGAGATGGCCAAGATCTCCTGCAGCCTCGAGACTAAAGAACTGTGGGACAAATTCCACGAACTCGGCACGGAAATGATTATCACAAAATCTGGAAGGTAAAAAAGGCTGATATGATTGGACTTTTTTGTTTTAAAACAAGACGAATTTAGGCTATTCGCTTTTTAGGCTATTATTTTTAATTGGTCGGTTGTCTGAACGTCTGTTGTCAGAACCAGCCTACTTCAGTACATTTTTTGCATTTCTGTTTCACATAGCCTACTTTAACCAGTTTACTCTTTAAAAACCTTGTTACTCACATAAATGCCACTTTATTCTGCTTCAACAGGCGAATGTTTCCGACAATTCGCGTGTCATTTTCCGGAGTGGACCCGGACGCCAAATATATTGTTCTCATGGACATCGTTCCAGTGGACAATAAAAGATATCGATACGCCTACCACAGATCCTCATGGCTTGTGGCGGGAAAGGCAGATCCACCTTTACCTGCTAGGTAAGCTTTTCACATTTCGTGTAGGCTATGCGTTATTTTGCTGTTATTAACTTTAATAGGCCTATTCGTTGCTTTATAGCCTAATTATTAAATTGTGAACGACCGCTGTAGCTAACTGAAAAGAGAATCAATCATTACGAAACAGATGTGGTAAATGTGAACGGATAATTCTAACAAATGTATATTTAGCACGTTCTATTCTTTGTTGTTTTGTTTTTACGTAGGCCTATAAAGCGTTTATTAGAGAGTCAAATGCAAATCAAATTTTGTGAAATGTAGGCTCAATATAAGGATATAAAGCCAGGCTAAATTAAAACAATCGAATAATGCACATAGCTTAAAATGCTATAGCACGAATAAATCTAAATAAACAAACGATTTTGTTCTGTTATTATTGTACAGGTTGTACGTGCATCCAGATTCGCCTTTTACAGGAGAACAGCTATTGAAACAGATGGTTTCCTTCGAAAAAGTGAAGCTTACAAACAACGAACTGGACCAACACGGACACGTAAGTCAATCACGTTTAAATAATCAGTGTCCAATTGCGGCTTTACATTTTTATTCTGTGTGTAGGCTATATAATGTAATGTAATAAATAAAAACAAAACAATGTTTATCTGTAAATGTAAAGTGGCTTACACATAAGAGATTTTGCCTGTGAAGTCGTTTTCTCAATTGTGTACAGATACAGATTTATCAGTCAAAACTATACATTTTCATTACAAAACATTAGATTTTCAAGAAGCCACCATAAAATATATAACACAACATTTTGAAATGTGACGCTGGACCACAAAACCAGTCATAAGGGTACATTTTTTGAAATTGAGATTTATACATCACCTGAAAGCTGAATAAATGAGATTTCTATTGATGTATGGTTTGTTAGGATACAATATTTGGCTGAGATACAACTATTTGAAAATCTGGAGTCTGAGGGTGCAAAACTCTAAGTATTATATAAATATATCTAAATAAAAATGGCCTTTAAAGTTGTCCAAATTAAGTCCTTAGCAACGCATATTACTACTAATAATACATTTTTGATATATTTATGGTAGGAAATTTATAAAAATATCTTCATGGAACATGATCTTTAATTAATATCCTAATGATTTTTGGCATAAAAGGAAAATGGATAATTTTCACTCATACAATGTATTGTTGGATATTGCCACAAATATACCCATGCGACTTATGACTGGTTTTGTGGTCCAGGGTCACATATTAGGCTGATGGATCATAATATTGTTTTTTTTCTATAAATATATAATAGTTTTTAATGGTTTAATATAATAATATTTGATATATAATGATAATATGAATAATGATAATAGATATTTAAAATATGTAATAATTTATTAAATGCATAATACACTCCGGTTTGGTAAGGATGATATTAAATATATTGCTTTTATATTTATCTATATCACAAACTGTGATTAGACAAGTTTCTTTACCTTTATAAGTGATGCAATATAATCAACACACAATTATTGCTGTATATAATATAATATAATCAATACTGTTCTTGGCCATTTATTGAAATACGCTCTATTATATAACATATAGAGTCAGGTAAATGTATGTATATAGCAAATCACAATTTGTTTCTCATATTCCTTTAACAGATCATCCTGAACTCCATGCACAAGTACCAACCCCGAGTTCATATCATCAAGAAGAAAGATCACACAGCGTCACTTCTTAACCTAAAGTCTGAGGAGTTTCGTACATTCGTCTTCACCGAGACCGTTTTCACTGCAGTCACTGCTTACCAAAACCAGCTGGTGAGTACAAATCAACTAGTTTACTGATGTAAGACAACTGGAATAAATATATATATATATATATATTTCCCCATTGGCTATTTTTATTCTGCTCTAAACTATAGTCCTAATATTTTGGCAACAGCTTAAAATACATTCTCTTTTAACAGAACAATGTACTGGAAGACATCAGTCATTCAATGCAGCCTTATGTTTAATTTAATGCTCATGGCATCATGTGGGAGAGGAAAAGATCTGCTGGATTAATTTAGTTGTTTCCTATTTTCGCTACAGATAACCAAACTGAAGATTGACAGCAACCCTTTTGCCAAAGGCTTCAGAGACTCCTCCAGACTC
The DNA here is from genome assembly GCF_949357685.1 of Gobio gobio. NCBI lineage: Eukaryota > Metazoa > Chordata > Actinopteri > Cypriniformes > Gobionidae > Gobio > Gobio gobio. Next base: position 40,742,451 of record NC_137108.1, on the reverse strand, counting down.
ACGGATATTGAGAGGTATGAGGAATTCTGCTGCTTGATTTCTGACCTGGGTTCAGTGCAGTGAGGGATTGCAGAGGGAGGGGCAGCTGCTCTGCGGAGTGAAGTGTGTGTGTGTGTGTGTGTGTGTGTGTGTGTGGTGGGGGGAACGTTCAGCGAAACTCATTAACAAGTGCACAAGTGGCTTTTCATTAGACTCTCATTAGACCTAGACGTGTGTGGGTGGGTTGGTCCAATGAAAGAAAGAAAAAATAAGCTAAAAAAAAAGGTGTGGCTCATGTGGTAAAAATAATAAATTAATTAATGATAAAATAAATTTGATTCAGGTCAAAAATATTGTTTATCACAGAATCAATTGAACAAAACTAAATTTAAGTTTTAGATCAGCTAGAAACGGGTAACATTTGCAGGTTAGCATGCTTTTAATATGCTATTTATTGTCTTTTTTTGGGGTTTTTTGTTTAATGATCTCTACATACCATATATTTTATATTTCTATACCATTTTTTAATCAAATCAATATTAATACATTTATATGTAGTGCATTTTCTTGTATATATAATATATTACTACAAGAAAATGCAACAGAAAAGCTATTTTTGCACTAGAAAAGCACTAATTTTCTGACCCAAGATTTAGAAGCAAAAACAATTGAATGGCCTAAAAATTCTTTGATAAAACTAGAAGTGACACATTTTGGCAATGTTCTCTCAAATTACACCGATAAAAGCAAATATAATGTTTAGATCAGATGGAATTAGCATCTAAAAGTAATAGTTGTAGGTTGCCCCGTTTTACTGTCATTTTTTTTATTTTTATACGTTTATGAATAATGCAGTTTTTTGGCCACTAGTAAATGTGTGTTATATGATCTCTAAATACCATATATTTTAATTAAGTCAATATTAATATATATATATATACTACAAGAAAATGCACAAGAAAAATGGTCAGTATCACTGACTTTTCTAACAAGATTCACAAGCAAAGCAATTGAATGACCCAAAAATAATTTGATAAAGCTAGAAATGCTGGAAATGACCGATTTTGGCAATGTGCTCTCAAATTAGCATTCCAGTTAAACATTTGCCAGCAAGTTCCATTTCAGACCCCCAACGAAAGAACAAGCGAAAGTCAATGACTGCCAAAAATACCACACAAAAATGCATCCTGCTCTCTCTCTCTCTCTCTTTCTCCGTCTCTCTGTTTCTTTTTCTCTTTGGAAGGGCTGTGAATTAGATCTGATCAATTGATCTTCAGGGAGCTGCAGAAATCGCATTAGTCTGGAGTCGGGCACTGCACTAAAACACAGCGTAATTCAATTGGGCCCCGTGACTGATTGAAAACAGCCACCCAAGTTGTAGGGCTGCGAGGCCCCTCTCCTCGGGAGCGCATCGCAGATAAAAACACACATATTTGTATTGCGCTGCTGACAGATATTGCACTTTCCTAACCTAATTGGGAGGCTAATGTGGACGCATGGCTCTTGTGATGCAGACCATCTCAGCCTGTCTGAGGAGTCTAATCTAACAGGAGCTAATGCACTTACTGCAAGGCTAGCAGACACACTTCTCTCTGTGTGTTAACATATTTTTATGTGCATGTTGTTCTAGCTAGTTTGAACTGATGCAGGGAACGCAGAACCTGCAGAGAGACAAATTGGATGTGTGATTTGTACCAATAAATTAGCATATTCACACCATAATGCATGGTTTAAAAAATTATAATAGTAAATAAAAGTTTGCTCACTTTGTTTGTTGCTACAACTAAGGAGTGTGAAACCCCACTCTGAATGTTTTTTTAAAAAGCTCAAATACTTTATTGTATAGCATATACCTTTTAAAGGAATAGTTCACCCAAAAATGATTTACTCACTCTCATTGTTGTTCCAAACCTGTATGACTTTCTTTCTTCTGCAAAGAAGGTTTTTATTGTATGAACAAAAACAGTGAAAACTTTCTTTAAAATGTGCTCATTTGTGTTCATTTTCGGATGAACTATCGCTTTAAATGTGATGCTTTGAAAAATAATGGTTCAGTTTTATTGAAATGCAATATATTTAGGCTATTTAACCACATCACTTGATTTTGTGTAAGCGGTTGTGAATATAGAGATATATTTTGGGCTCTTGTCTTTTGGTTTTGTTGTAGGGAAAGTGTTGAGAGCTTGATCCACAAGCACTCTTACGCCCGGTCGCCCATTCGGACTTATGCTGGTGATGAGGAGACCTTGGGTGAAGATGTGCACTCGGCACACAGTAGAGGTAAGAAAATCTTCCTGTAACAGTAAACTGTACGCTGTAAATTTACTTGAACTGTGGACATTTACTGTAAAAATAAGGTTACAATGTTTCCAGTATTACAGGATGTCATATTGGTGCTTGTATATTTTACTTTTAACTTATAACCATATATTTCATCAAGTGATATAATTTTACTAAAATCTACTTTTTTAAAATCCAGTGATAACTACTATAATAATACAGGTATAAAATAGAAAGCCATATGATGAACATTGCAGTTAATTGTATAGACTGTACTCACACATGAAGACAAGGCACCATGCAGGGTAACACACATGACACTAAAATAAAGCAATAAACGTTAACTAAATAATATAAAATGTAACACAAAACACCCTAATGTACATTACTGATAACAAAAAAAAGAAAAAAAATTATAAAATGGAATAAGGTGTAATGTCACAGTTTCAATATTGTTTATTACCATAAATTATATGGCAATTCATAGTTTTATTTCCATTTACCATAAAACAAGTAAATTACATATAATGCAAATGTTTAACCATTTAAAAAACAAAATTCACCGTATATACACTCTTAAAATGAAGGTTCGGTATTGGCATTGATTGTTCCATGAAGAACCTTTCCATTCCACAAAAGGTTCATTTATAGTGGAAATATGTTCTTCACACTTCACGCAAAAATTGTTCTTTTAGGAACTGCTCACTGGGTTCTTTGGGGAACCAAAAAAAATGGTTCTTCTGGGGCATTGTTGCAAAAATGCCTTTTTGGAACCCTTAACTTTTTTCATGTTATGCTGTAAATATGCTCCTTTAATGGTACAAATTATGCATTCAATTCTTTCCCTGTATAGGTTCGGCGTTCACTGCATCGGACAACCTCTCTCTCAGCTCCTGGGTCACCACCACATCAGGTTTCTCTGGCTTTCAGCACCCTCAGTCTCTGTCTGCCATCGGAACCAGCACGGCGTCCCTGGCCAGTCCTCTTCCTCACCCCATCCAGGGCTCTCTACCCCCTTACAGTCGACTGGGCATGCCTCTCACCCCGTCCGCCCTGGCCGGCTCCATGCAGGGCAGCGGGCCTACCTTCCCCTCCTTCCACATGCCACGCTACCACCACTATTTCCAGCAAGGGCCCTACGCCGCCATCCAAGGACTGCGCCATTCTTCCACAGTCATGACCCCGTTCGTATGATTCCTGCCACTTCAGCCTGATAAGATTTCCCTATCGCCAGCATGCGAAGACATACGGCACCCTTACACGCGCAAAACACACGCTTACACGAAAGGAAGAACCACATGTAAATAACATTGACTGACAGGGCATTACCTGACGACCCGGACGTGCTGCTTCTCGCAGTTGTGCTGGAGAAAAACACGGATTCTTATCATTTCGAGGATGAGTTTTTAGCATCGATAAGAGACTCAGAGATCTGTCTGACATGTTTATGCTACCTGTAACGATTCATCTCGCGCCTTTATCGCCGCTCCGAGCCAAATGAGGGAGAATGTAACTCGCTGAATGTTACACTGGACAACTGCTGTTTCTCATTCCCCATGATCCATCACCTCTTAAAGATATGATACGATATCTGTGGAGCTGCCAACCACTCAGCCCTCCTGTTCAAATTGTCGACACTAGAGGGCGCTGTGCTTTCTGAAAATACAGCAATACTGGATGGAAACATCATATATGTGGACTCAAAAATGTTGGACAGGTTAGTTTGATCTTTCTGGTCAGATAAGCATCTTCTTTGAAAACTGTTTAAGGCATTTCATTGTATTTCATATTTAAGTTGCTATTCTGTTCTCAGCAAGAAAAACTATAAATGAACGTAATTCTGTTCAAATGAGGGTGAACTGCAACTGATGTGAACCAGCGGACACTGTACAAGTTCCAACCAGGAAATCCAGTTTTGGAACTGGCTAATAGAAGAGCGAACACTCAGAATACTGATCATAGCCACTCACGGCTGCTTGCCGACAGCCAGCTTGCAGGAAGTCTACACCTGTAAATAATGGGCTAATTTTTAAATGATAGGCTCGTCTTCTCCAGGGGAATGAGGGAAATTGGGTGATTTGTGGCTGAAGTGGTCCTATTTGTACAGTCACATCGACGACAATTCATCAACATCCTGTAACTAAATCACACAGAAACAGCACTAGCCGTAATAGCCAGATGAAGAGGAACTGGTGCGTGTGCGTGTGTGTGTGTGTGTGTGTGTGTGAGGAAGTTAATGATGATGGCACTGTCTTTTATTTATCCTTCAAATTTGACCAGGACAGATGAGCATAAATACACAACCATCCAAACAGAGCCACACATTGCAAATAACGAGTCTGTGCATTTTAGGGTTCAGGGTATTTTATTCAAAATCAGTGTGATGTCAAAGGTAAAGCTGATAAAAACATGTGCCCACCATTTTCAAGCCTTTGATTTGTTATGAACAGACTGTACAAACAGTTATGTAGTTGCAATATATTAGCAAATGTTTTCTCTTTATTTTTTGTTTGTTTGTTTGTGTGTATTTTTAAGTCAGATGTCTCCTACTCATAAGGAGATGCCTGATCATTTTTGTTTTGATGCCTTTTTTAAGTGCAATATATTTATTTCAGCTATGAAAAAGATATGGCTAATGTAATATTTGAAGCAATGATAGATGTTATTTGTAAACAAAAAGAAATATATATCACCCCAAAATAATGTTGTGAGAGTGTGATTTTTACGTTTGCATTTTTGTTATATGCTGCCTTCCGCGATCATTGTATTAAGTAATTATACAATATTGAAATAAGGTTTACACTATGAAATTTGCATTAAAAAAATTAAACTTTTAAATTTAGTGCATCTATAATACTGTAAAATGATATCTTATTGAAAGCTTATCTATTTTTTTATATGATTGAAATGTGAGGAACATTAATTTAAGCATCAATTTACATTATATAATCAAAAAATACCTTTTTATTTACTTTTTTTTATTTATGTATATAAGTATATTCATTTATCTTTTATAAATGAATATACTTCATTTTACTACATTTGACGTTGTGAAAATGAACTGATGGACAGCAAACATAAATATGTGGAATTATTTCACGTTCTTTTTATTTAACATTACACAAAATTGTACAAATAAAGAGTCATGCGGGTCATAATGATTGCACAGATCTTCCAGAGAGGTTTTCATTCTGTTTTATAAACTCTAAAGAGGTTCTGTTCCTCTCAAAGACCTAATATTCTCTTTCATGGGAGCAAATTATGTACAATTTCCTTCATGAACATTTTACGTTAAATTCAGTAAGTCGGGGAGAGAACTGTCTCTGTGGATGTCTGCTTGTATTCATTCATAAAATCATTTTTGACTGAATGATTTTATGATCATAAATTCTTTGAAACCTGGGAGAGTTTAGGCAGTTAAAGGAATCGTTCAAGAAATTGTCTTCATTTTCAATGTCATTACTCACCCGTTCCCAACCTGAAAGCCTTTCATTCATCTTTGAACACACAAATGAAGATACTTTAATAAAATATGAAAGATTTCTGTCCCTTCAGCTACGCTATCATTTTGTCGCTTCAAAAATTTCATAAAGAGATCAAGCGGTCAAATCCAAATTTTCTGAAGAGACTTGATCGCTTTATATGATGAACAGATTGAGGCTTTTATTCACATATAAACATTGATCAGTGAACATAAACAGAAGCTCAACTGTACTTGCTTGACATGCGAGAACAAACGTCATTGGTTCTTGCTGAAGCTCAAACGTGATGCGTAACACAGAATGAACCTCATTGGTTCTCGCACGTCAATCGAACATGCTTGAGCTTCCGTTTACCACAACTGATGTGTGAGTTGATGAATATTTATATGTGAATAAAAGCCTAAATTCAATCTGTTCATCATATAAAGCGATTGTGTCTCTTCAGAAAATGTGGACTATTGATTGTGTTTACTGTAAGTAATTAAAATGAAATCTGAAAGATTCTCGTAATTGCATTGTATTAGGTCAGCTTATCTCCAAAATAACATAAATGGCATTTTGATCGAAAAGTATGGCTTTAAAACTAATATTAAACATTTTAATTATTTGGTATTGTAATAAATTCATGAATTTAGAAACCAATTTTCTGTCATTTCAGAATTCTTTTTAACAGCGCATTTATTGATTCGTTCAAATAAATGGATTTGCGAGCTAAATCCCCAACAATTATCCGCCTGTTTCAGACTAATCATACACAGAGGTGACACCAATTACCATTTATTATTCTGCATGCGTTATTTGTTTGGCAGGACGCTGTACGGCTGTAAGGTATCTATAGCATAATTCTAAAAATAACGATGGCCTCTCTATCACACAGCCATCACTATCATGGCCAAACCAACAAATCGATAGCAGGTCGTTAGTCACCGTTTCACCAGGAAGAAAAGGCACTTCTATCCTCTGATAAAAATCAGTTACATCCTTTGAAAATAAATAAATAAGCAAATAAATAACATCCAGTGAGAGGGTGATTGGATTAAACAGATAGGGGAAGGGCGGTCTGAAGTCCGTGAGGTATGGCTAAAGAAATTGAAAGGAACAGTTCACCAGGGAGTCCATTTTAAGGAATAAGAGTGTAATTTACACAGCAAGGACTGCCAGCTTAATCGAATGTAATTTCATTCAATTTTGCATGTTTTTCCCCCTCCCCGCCATGTTCCTTTAATTTGTCCGCAAGACAAAAAGAGCACATTTCAATGATAGGCAGGAATGGAAAACTGTCTGCTGTCTTTGCCAGTGAATTAAGGTTAACCCACATCCCTGTCAATAGAGTCCACGTTGTTTATTGCCTCTATTAAACACTGGTTAACCGTGGCAGTTTTAGTAAGAGTTTCATAAATGCCTCGCTTACTTTTATGTGAAAAAAATACATAAATAATTAGATAGTAGATTCAATTTCAAGAGTCTGAGTCAAACAAAACACTTCTTGAATACTTGGAACATGCTTACATTCAACTATTCCCTATTTAAGAATTTGTAATAGGCATATATGTTATGTATGTAACCGGGGCAGGAATAGCCTGATATTTGATAAATTCTCCTGGTGATTTGCCCTTATGTTTGCTTTGATTCAGCCGTGCGCTGTCCCCTTTAAGGGTGTGTGCATGCGCAGATGAGTGGGAGCGCGTCAGACTGAAAGAGAGCGCAGTTTGAGACAGAGTCACACAGAGGGAGTTCACACAGTTTAAATAGTCGATTAAACTTTTAAAGAGAGAACATTTCCAGTTTGATATTGACTTGTGAATCTGTGGTGATAACAGTCGTGTGATATTGTCGAGTGTATGGTTGATTTCGCTGCTCATACGAGTGTGGTGTTCCTGCACGTGAGAGATCTTCCGTGTGAAAGGAAATACAGAGACGTTGGGGAAGATTGAGCGTGAGTTACTCTGTAATATGTTATAAAAAGTTGTTGAAAGGTTAAATAACACGGTTTATTTCATATATTAATGCAACTTTGAGTAATTATTGTTCTTTATGCCGTGTTAGAGGGGAGAACAACCACACGTGATATTGCACGTGCACCAGCTGCCACGTGAGCTTTTTCTGTGCTTCAAAGTCTCAATAAAAGTGAGTTTTGATTATTTTATTTTCCTAAAGTGTTAATGTATAAGTTATAAAGAATATTTGTGCCTTTGTTCAAGTGTATACTATTTTTCTTGAGTGTAATTACTGTTTGATTTGAACAGAAGGGGTCAAACTGTGGATTATAATGTATTAATGTGGTGAAATGTGCAGATTTCTCATGTATACTGTTTTATTTCTTTCATTAGGCACATACAGGCCACTACCGTTGTTTTTGGCACTCATTTTGTTTGTTTCTGAGATTATCAATGTGAAAACCACCTTTTCATTTGTTTTGTTTTGCAAGACTCTTATTATTTTGTTTTCTGCACTCATTGGAGTCACTTTGATAGTTTATTTTATGCCAATTTTACTTATTAATTGGAATGTTTTTCTAAAACTGCTTTTCTCTTGAACAAAACATACATTAACGCTGTGTCTCATTTGAGGCTCAGTCAGGAATAAAAGAACCCCTTTTCTTTAGATGTTATGGCTGTGTCTTATTTGCTGACATAACGTTTGAACGGCCACATCTAATTTGGTACCAGGAGTGGGGTTTCCGTTTTTTTTGTTTGGGGATTGGTTTATTTTTGTGATAAGAGTGCTAAAATAGTAGGGTGCAAACAACGGTAGTGGTTAAGGGCGGCTGAGTGCTATAAGGACCTGCAGAATATTGTGTGCCATCCTGAAAAGAGCTGCAGGAGGACCAAGGGCCAGCAAACCTGGACTGCTGCAACGGAGGAGATTGTGAAGGACGGTGCTTATTGAACTGTTTGAGAACTGAGACTTTCTGCAACTGTGAGTCATGGACGCTGAGGACAGGGACGATGCAGCCTCCCAGGGTGAGGACATTCAGGGTGCAGGTGCTGCAGCTCCGGAAATGGACATTGAGGGAGGTAACCCCATCTCGCAGCTACAGTCACAGATACTGGAGTTGGGACGTAGACATGACCAAGTAATGTCAACGCTTTCTAACATGACTAATGTACCTACTAGATCTTATGTGTATATCCCAAGAGAGAGACAGATTGTACCTTTCAGTGGGGATCCGGGTAAAGATTGCCAAAATGTTGATGAGTTCATCGAGGAACTTGAGAGAGTAATCAGAGTTAGGGGTTTAAATACAGAGGATCAGGTGGATTTTATCCTCTCTCACTTAAGGGGTTCCGCTCTAGATGAAGTCAGGTTGTGTATGGGAGGGGAGGATAAGTTACCTCAAGACATGTTCTCCTACTTGAGAGCAGCCTTCAGGGAAAAGCGAAGCACCCCCCAGTTGTTACATGCATTTTATGCACGGAAACAATTGGATGGTGAAGATTTCCGTGATTATTCACACGCCCTGTCCTTGCTGCTCAATGCTGCACTCCAGCAGTCACCCCATATTGTTCCGAACATGCAGATGGCATTGCGAGATCAGTTTATAGAGGGGGTGAGGGATTCAATTCTCCGTAGGGAACTGCGTAAGGTGATTAGAGAGCGACCTCACGCTACATTATTTGAAGTCCGTGAGGAGGCCCTTATGTGGTGTTTGGAAGAGAGACCCCGTGCAGCTAATCTTGCTAGAAACCGAAATCTAGTGGGTGTGGGGGAAAATGTAGAGCATGCGAGAATGTCTGCGACCGTACCAAGTGACTTGAGTGTAGCCCTGCAGGAAGTAATTAATGTAATTACACAACAAGGGAAAGCAATCGGGGAACTTACCAATGCTGTCCGTGACCTCACGATCCAGAGGTCTGACTCAAGTGGTGAGAAACCTAGTAAGGCCAGGTTTAAGCCAAAATATACCCGTGATGGCCAACCCATTTGTTTAAGATGCGAGGGTGTTGGACACATAGCCCGGCAATGCACTGTGCCACGCTTCCGTGAAAACCCTGTGCCAGCTACGCCAGAGTCTCAGAGTCTTCAGGGAAACTGTGCGCCTCCATTGCGAAGAGCCGAGCAATGAGAGGTGGCACTGATGGCTCAAACAGTGGCACCCTTACCAAAGAGCGATTCCTGGAGCGTGCAGTGGGCAAGTGCCCAGAAGTCGAAATTCACATTGGGGGGGTAGCTGTCAGGTGCCTATTGGACACTGGCAGCAATGTGAGTACTTTGACAGAGAGTTTCTTTAAAGAGCATCTTCATGGAGAAGATAAAGACATGCATTGTACGACCAAGTGGTTGAAGATTACCGCTGCCAACAGGTTGCCACTTCCCTACCTTGGGTATGTCGAACTTGATATCCAGGTAATGGGTTTGACTATACCTGGGTGTGGGTTCCTGGTGATTCGTGACCAAGAGGAAGGGGCAACCGACTCAGCGGCCCCAGGCATACTTGGCATGAACATAGCGCAGCGCTGTAAACAGTTGATTCTGGCTGAGTTTGACAATGCTTTGGAAGGGACGTTGGATGCTGACTGGAGAGCCGCCTTTAACAAGGTGCAAGAGGCTATCCCAGTGGAGGCGACCTCTATGGTTCGGACAATAGGCACACATAAGCTGTATGTACCTGCAGGCTCAGTTGCTACAATTCAGGCTAAAACACACAAGGAACTGATTGGAAATGGGGGCTTAGGATTGTTTGAACCAGGTAATACATCATTGCCAGGTGGCCTGGTCCTGGTTCCTACATTGGTGTCACCTGGTAGTCGAGTGTTCCCAGTGCAGGTAGTAAACTTGTCACCAGAGGATGTGTGGTTGCCGCCTAAGTTGAAACTCGGGATACTTACCCAGGGTCGTCGCTTTGAGGGTAGCTCCTGCGAGGTTACATTCCATCGTATCTCCGCAGATCATGAAGAAGTTACCGTCTACCAGAGATCAATGACAGGGGTTGGGAGTGACCTGCAGTGTCCATTGGATAAAGTGCGGATAGGTGGTACCCCTACACAGCAGGCAGAGCTGAAGGCACTCCTGATGAAATACTTGGATGTGTTTGCCACCTGTGACGAAGACCTTGGTTATGCTGACCTGGTAAAACATGAGATTCCCCTGAAAGATGACCTCCCTGTCTCACAGCCATACCGACGAATACCCCCAAACCAATTTGAGGAGGTAAAGGACCATATCTCCGGATTACTTAAGAAGGGTGTCATCCGAGAAAGCTCCAGTTCGTATGCTTCTCCGGTGGTGTTAGTTCGTAAGTCTGATGGGAGTCTCCGACTATGCGTGGATTACAGGAAGCTGAACTCTAAAACTAGACGTGACGCATTCCCATTGCCACGAATTGACGAGAGTCTGGATGCTTTGAGCAAGGCCAAGGTGTTCTCATCTATTGATCTTGCGAGTGGCTATCATCAGGTGGCAGTTCATGAGAAGGATCAGAACAAAACAGCCTTCATTACACCATTTGGGCTGTATGAGTACCAGCGAATGCCGTTTGGACTCTGTAATGCGCCTGCGACATTCCAGCGTCTCATGCAAAGCATAATGAGTGATCTGGTCTTTCAAATGGTACTTGTATACTTGGACGATTTGCTTATCTATTCAAGTACATTTGAGGGACACTTGGTGAGGCTCGAGACTGTGCTAAAAAGGTTGAGGGAGGCTGGTCTAAAGGTAAAGGTGGAAAAGTGCCATTTTCTGCAGTCCGAGGTAAAGTTCCTGGGGCATGTTGTATCAGCGCAGGGGGTGTCTACAGACCCAGACAAAGTGAGTGCAGTGAAGCAGTGGCCGATCCCTAACACTCTAAAGGAGCTGCGATCTTTTTTAGGGTTCTGCAGTTACTATCGAAGATTCATTGAGGGTTTCTCTAGAGTGGCGGGTCCGCTTCATGATGTGGTTAACACTTGTGTTCACCAGGGGAGTGTGGTTCAGGCCAATAAGTTGTTCAAGGGCTCCTGGACAACAGAATGCCAACAGGCCTTTGAGCACCTCAAGGAGAAGCTTACCTGTGCGCCAACGCTGGGCTATGCGGACTTTACCCTACCGTTTGTGCTGGAGACTGACGCCAGTAACCTGGGATTAGGCGCTGTGCTATACCAGCAGCAAGGAGGAAGGAAAACCGTGATAGCGTATGCAAGTCGGAGGTTGAGGGGTGCAGAGCGAAATGACAGGAACTACAGCAGTATGAAGCTGGAGCTCCTGGCACTTAAGTGGGCAGTGGGGGAGAAGTTCAGGAGTTACCTGCTGGGATCGAAGTTTACTGTCTTAACAGATAACAACCCTCTGTGTCATCTCAACACGGCCAGGCTGGGTGCAATTGAACAGAGGTGGGTTGCACAGCTTGCAGTCTTCGATTTTGACGTGCAGTACCGTCCTGGTCGGTGTAACACTGCAGCCGATGCTCTCTCTAGAAGACCAGGGCTAGAGGGAATGGAGGTGGTAACTGAAGATTCGGAATACGACGGCTGTGTGGCTATTTGCAGCGGGCTCCGCACCGGAACGGCAGTGGAGGCTGATCTGTCAGGGCTAATGGAAGGGCCTAGAAATGGAGGGACGATACAGCTACAATCAGCCATCGTTGATCAAGGGAATGAAGAGGGACAACTCCTGGAGAATACCCCAACGCTACCTGGATATACGAAAGATGAGCTCCGTCAGTTCCAAGAGGAAGATCCGACCATCAGCACGTTTAAGTGTTTCTGGGACAAGAAGAGGAAACCCACAAAGCAGGAGAGAAAAGGCTTGTCTCGATCTGTGCGCTTGTTGCTTAAGCAGTGGGATAGAATCCAAGAGAGAGAGGGGCTGTTGTTTAGAGTCATTGACGATGTGTTCAATGGGGAATGCCGGCAGTTGCTGCTCCCTGCATGTCTGGTCAAGCTGGTGTTGCAAAGTGTCCATGACCAGATGGGGCATCAGGGCATTGAGAGGACGCTGGGCCTGCTCAAGCAGCGTTGTTATTGGGTTGGGATGAGTGATGCTGTGGATAAGTGGGTGAAGGAGTGCCAGCGGTGCGTGTTAGCCAAAATGCCGCAGCCGAAGATACAAGCACCTTGGGCCCCGTTCTTGGCGTCACATCCATTAGAGGTGGTTGCGATGGATTTCACCACACTAGAGCCTGCATCGGATGGGCGGGAGAATGTCTTAGTTGTAACCGATGTATTTACTAAGTTCAGCCAGGCGTTCCCCACCCGCAATCAGAAGGCAGACACTACAGCTAAGGTCCTTCTGAAGGAATGGTTCCTTAAGTATGGTGTGCCACAGCGTCTTCACTCAGACCAGGGGAGGAACTTTGAGAGTGCCGTTATTGCAGAACTCTGTAAGCTGTACGGGGTAAGAAAATCCCGCACTACGCCACATCACCCCCAGGGAAATGCGCAGTGTGAGAGATTCAACCGCACTCTGCACGATCTCTTGCGTTCATTACCACCTGAGAAGAAACGGAGATGGCCAGAGTACTTACCTGAGCTGGTGTACGCCTACAATGTGACTCCCCATTCTTCCACCGGTTACTCTCCATATTACATGCTGTTTGGAATGCAGCCACACTTACCAGTAGATGCTTTGCTGGGTCAGGAGACAGGAGGGGAAATAGAGCCTACCTGGTTGTCTGTCCATAAGGAACGGCTTCAGGATGCACACTCCAGAGCACGAGAGTATGCTGAAAGAAAGGCAGTGGACCGTGTTGCCAAACGTGAGAATGTGGTGTATTGTCCAGAGGTAGCAGTGGGTCAGCATGTGTATTTACGATATCGTCCTCCAGGAAGGAACAAGATCCAGGATGCCTGGGCTCCCACGGTGTATACGGTAGTTGAGGTGCATGGAACAACCTACACCGTGGAACCGGTGGGAGGTGGTCCTGCAAAAAGAGTGCATAGGTCAGACATCAGGCCCTGTCCAAGATCAGTCCCAGTGCCGATGCCTAGGAAAAGAGTGACACCTGTAAAAGTTCCTACCTCGGAGTTGGTGGAAGGAATGCCTACACTGGATGCAGAATGTGTGCTGGTGGAGGAAACCAGATGGACTAAGGAGGATCCAGTGGACGAAGTGCTTGGGAGATTGCAGCAGCCAGTGGTGCAGCCAGAGGATGATGCTGAAATAAGAGAAGTGGAGGACAATGATGGAGTGCAAGTAGATGATGAGGCGAGTATTGTAAGACAGTTCCCTCAACCCAAAACAGAAAGAAAGGATTCAGCATTGGATGTGGTGGTGAATAAACCAGTTCCTGTTCCCCGAAAGCCCAGGGCAGAGAGTGCCCAGGTGGATGTACCCTGTCCTTCACCACGCAGGACCCAGCGGCCTACTGCTGGGGTTCATAGCAATCCAAACAGGCTGCCTAAATCGGCTTGCAATTCTGTGTCTTTTAGTCCCGATGTTCTTTCCCAAGTGTTAGCTGGGATAGTTTTGTATACATCTGGAAAACTACAAGGAGTAGTGGATGATTAAAGCATGTTTGAAGTCATCGAGGACGTTGACTGTAGGCAGGGGAGAGTGTAACCGGGGCAGGAATAGCCTGATATTTGATAAATTCTCCTGGTGATTTGCCCTTATGTTTGCTTTGATTCAGCCGTGCGCTGTCCCCTTTAAGGGTGTGTGCATGCGCAGATGAGTGGGAGCGCGTCAGACTGAAAGAGAGCGCAGTTTGAGACAGAGTCACACAGAGGGAGTTCACACAGTTTAAATAGTCGATTAAACTTTTAAAGAGAGAACATTTCCAGTTTGATATTGACTTGTGAATCTGTGGTGATAACAGTCGTGTGATATTGTCGAGTGTATGGTTGATTTCGCTGCTCATACGAGTGTGGTGTTCCTGCACGTGAGAGATCTTCCGTGTGAAAGGAAATACAGAGACGTTGGGGAAGATTGAGCGTGAGTTACTCTGTAATATGTTATAAAAAGTTGTTGAAAGGTTAAATAACACGGTTTATTTCATATATTAATGCAACTTTGAGTAATTATTGTTCTTTATGCCGTGTTAGAGGGGAGAACAACCACACGTGATATTGCACGTGCACCAGCTGCCACGTGAGCTTTTTCTGTGCTTCAAAGTCTCAATAAAAGTGAGTTTTGATTATTTTATTTTCCTAAAGTGTTAATGTATAAGTTATAAAGAATATTTGTGCCTTTGTTCAAGTGTATACTATTTTTCTTGAGTGTAATTACTGTTTGATTTGAACAGAAGGGGTCAAACTGTGGATTATAATGTATTAATGTGGTGAAATGTGCAGATTTCTCATGTATACTGTTTTATTTCTTTCATTAGGCACATACAGGCCACTACCGTTGTTTTTGGCACTCATTTTGTTTGTTTCTGAGATTATCAATGTGAAAACCACCTTTTCATTTGTTTTGTTTTGCAAGACTCTTATTATTTTGTTTTCTGCACTCATTGGAGTCACTTTGATAGTTTATTTTATGCCAATTTTACTTATTAATTGGAATGTTTTTCTAAAACTGCTTTTCTCTTGAACAAAAACATACATTAACGCTGTGTCTCATTTGAGGCTCAGTCAGGAATAAAAGAACCCCTTTTCTTTAGATGTTATGGCTGTGTCTTATTTGCTGACATAACGTTTGAACGGCCACATGTAAAAAATCGTTTGGTGCTAATTTAGGAGAGAATGGGGCTAGCTGTCACACCTTTTTGCTTCACTGAATATTTGTCAGAATGGTTTGTTTTAAGTCCAATTCTCTATCATCTATCTATCTATCTATCTATCTATCTATCTATCTATCTATCTATCTATCTGTCTGTCTGTCTGTCTGTCTGTCTGTCTGTCTGTCTGTCTGTCTGTCTGTCTGTCTGTCTGTCTGTCTGTCTGTCTGTCTGTCTGTCTGTCTGTCTGTCTGTCTGTCTGTCTGTCTGTCTGTCTGTCTGTCTATCTATCTATCTATCCTGTCTGTCTGTCTGTCTATCTACCTATCTACCTGTCTGTCTGTCTGTCTGTCTGTCTATCTATCTATCTATCCTGTCTGTCTGTCTGTCTGTCTGTCTGTCTGTCTGTCTGTCTGTCTGTCTGTCTGTCTGTCTGTCTATCTATCTATCTATCTATCCTGTCTGTCTGTCTGTCTGTCTGTCTATCTATCCTGTCTGTCTATCCTTTCTGTCTGTCTGTCTGTCTGTCTGTCTATCCTGTCTGTCTGTCTGTCTGTCTGTCTGTCTGTCTGTCTGTCTACCTGTCTGTCTGTCTGTCTGTCTGTCTGTCTGTCTATCTACCTACCTGTATGTCTGTTATCATGTCTGTCTGTCTATCTATCCTGTCTGTCTGTCTGTCTATTCAACATTGCCAAACATTAACTGAACGCATGTTTGTCACTATATGGGGTCAGTTGTCACAATTGAAACTGTTTGCAAATTGCAAAATTTGAACAGCAACAATTATGAAACACAAAACAGTTAATTAAACAGCAATATACTGTACACACACACACACACACACACACACACACACACACACACACACACACACACACACACACACACACACACACACAATTACAGTCTTAAAACTCTCTAAACTGCAATTGTCAACACCGTAATACGTAAAAACATTATGAACTTTTTAGTTTTTCATTTACTGAAATTTTTGCAGAAACTGAAAATTACTGTTGCTTGTTCATTCATTTTAATACTTGTTCACATTCATTTTACACAATATGTCTTCCCCAAACACCACCACACTTTGCCAATTTAGCAGACATTACAAACATTGCATGTCAGATATTTATGGAATAGGCCTTTACATGCATGTTTGACAGATTTTGATAACTGAATGGACTGTTTTGCATGTGATGGCACACACGATTAAATCATTTTTAGAAGTTGTGAAGAGTTTGACAATTCAGTTAGTTATAAGCAAAGCAACAAGTCATGCCTTTAGTTGTGCAAATTGCAGAAAATGACACTGACAAAACACATGCAATTCAAATCTGATGTGAACAAGAGATTACTGTTCGGAGATCTGAACTAATTGTTTTAAGAGGGGGGAAAAAATCAAGAATTGAGCCATTGAGAAAAACTGTAAAAAAATAAAGGTTCCCACAGGGGGACTTCACAGTGATGCCATAGATAGAAGAGTTGTTGTGAATTATAATATAATAAATATAATATAATACATTATTATAATACATATAATATATACACACACATCACATTATTTTGGTAAACAAATATTGTAATTATTGCATTTAAACCTACATTTCAGTTAATATCTTCCATCATTATGTTGAGTCTTATCTGAACGTATTTCATTGTGACTTTGTTTGCCTAACAAATATTTCAGGATTCACAAAATGATTTCTATTTAAGATAATTTGATTCATGGTGTTTGAAACCCACAAAAACCACCTTTAGGGAAACACTAAACCTTCTAGTTACTCAACAGCCTTTGTGACAACTGAGCCGTGTGACAACTAGCCCCCGTCTCCCCGTATTGATAAAGTTATCAATCACATTTTTAATCCTTTATGTATTCCTGGAGAAATCCGCTTCAATTCAAGTGAAATAATTTCAACAACTGCATTTGTCTAGGTCTATCCAACCAAGGATGGAGTCATGATGAAATCATCGTCTGACAGACAGAGCCCTCCTCAGAGATCTGTTCTCCTGATAAGAGTTGTCCTACCTTGGGAAGAGGGACTATAACCCGATTTGTCCAGTTACTTAGTGGAGTCCGGGTGAAATGAGCCCAATAAATGTCTCTGTCATGCATAATTAATTGTGTTGTTACAATGAACCGTACAAAATCCATCTTCATTTGATTAGAGGTTTTCTGAAGGCACTGAAGTGCATGATGGTCTACTTTGTCTCAATCTCACCTCAATGTCTGTATATGACTGGACGGAGGGATGTAAAGGCTGGCTCTGGCTTTCATTTCCAAATGTAAAACGTAAAAATTCAGATACTGATACAAAAACACTGTATTCTTACCAATGCCATCCAAGTGTGCTTATCATATGAACAGAGGTGTAAAAAGTACTGAAAAATGTTACTCAAGTGAAAGTACAAGTACTGAATGAAATTTTTACTCAATTAAAAGTAAAAGTATCTGGCCAGAATCATACTTGAGTAAAAGTATGCCACATTAAAATTGTACTTGAGTATTAAAAAAGTAAAAGTAGCGTAAAAGTAGCAGCAAGAATAAAAAAACTAGAGATTCTTCTTTAAGCTTTTAATCTCTAAAAACATGAAGTTAATGAACCACATACAAGGTTTTATCCTGCTTTAGAACTGTTTGAATTTAATGTTATTTAATTATCAAACTATAAGACTACTACCTAATGCCAGTATGCAACATGCTACTCAAAGTTGTAAAACCCCGGGTTTAACTTAAAAGGATAGTTCACCCAAAAATGGAAATTTGAAATAATCTGCTTATCTCCAGGGCATCCAAGATGTAGGTGTCTTTGTTTCTTCAATAGAACACAAATGAAGATTTTAAGAAGTCGTATAATGCATGTGAATGGAAACAAAATCTATGAGAGTAAAAAAAAACATGCACAGACAAATCCATATTAAACCCCGCAGCTCGTGACGACACATTGATGTCCTTAGTCTAAGACATGAAACGATCGGTTTGTGTGAGAAACCGAACAGTATTTTTAAAAGTTTTTTACCTCGAATACGTTCTATGTCCAAAACACCCGTTCAGCGTGCCATCACTTCCGGTAAGTGAGGTCAATGTACACAATCTGGCGTAGAGATATGTGCGAGAGATCACTTCCGGCCCTCTGTCTGATCATTTGCCAGCAGCCATATCACCCTTTTGCCCAAGACTTGTTTCCCACTGAAGCTAAGCAGGGCTGAGCATGGTCAGTACCTGGATGGGAGACCTTCTGGAAAAACCAGGTGTCTGCTGGTAGATGTGTTAGTCATGAAGCTTCGAAGCGTTATGAATCAGTGAGTTGAATCAGCGGTTTTAATCGTCAAATTTCAGCAGTTTGGCGGTTTTTACATGCGATCCGAATCATGATTCGGCTCACTGATTCATAACGCTTCGAAGCTTCATGATGCCTTGTTTTGAAATCGTCATCACTATGTAAGTCGTTATTTAGGGTTTTTTTGCGCACAAAAACTATTCTCGCCGATTCATAGTTATTTTAGAACTACTGTAGTGAGATGGACTTTGTAACGACGTCTTTAGCACCTTTTAAGGGTCTTGGGAATGTAAAGTGCCATTGTGCCAATGGAGGCCTTTCAGAGCCATCAGATTTCAACTAAAATATCTTCATTTCTGTTCCGAAGATGAACTGAGGTCTTACGGGCGTCGAACGGCATGAGGGTAAGTAATTAATGACAGAATTTTCATTTTTGGGTGAACTAACCCTTTAAAAAAAATCCTAGGATGTCCTTCGGAAAAAGAGTAGGGGTGTAACCCCGGCATCCTGGCCAAATTGGCCTCTGTCCATTATGGCCTCCGTCCATTATGGCCTCCTAATCATCCCCATATACCGATTGGCTTCATCACTCCGTCTCCTCTCCACCATAAGCTGGTGTGTGGTGGGCGTTCTGGGGCAATATGGCTGCTGTCGCATTATCCAGGTGGTGCTGCACATTGGTGTTGGTTGAGGATATTTCCCCCTTCTATATGTAAAGCGCTTTGAGTACCCAAAAAAGCGCTATATAAATTTAACTAATTATTATTATTATTATTATGTACATTGACCACACTTACCGGAAGTGATGGCGAGCTGAACGGTTGTCGGACATAGATCGTTTTTGAGGTAAAAATATTATATAAATACTGTTCGGTTTCTCGCACAAACCGATCGCTTCATGTCTTAGGACATCAATGTGTCGTCACGAGCTGCAGAGTTTAATATGGATTTGTCTGTGCAGCTTTTTTTACTTTCATAGATTATGCTAGTAGTCATGTACCATTCTTATGCATTATACGACTGATAGACTGCAACGTTTGGAGTTAAAAATCTTAATTTGTGTTCTACTGAAGAAACAAAGACACCTACATGTAAGCAGATAAACATCACATTTTCATTTTTGGGTGAACTACCATTTTAAGCAGAAGCTGATTTTCAAAATTGTGAGTGTCAAGCGTCTTTTGGGGCTGAAATGCTATCTTGCAGTGCTGAAAAGCCTCTCACTCTAATTTCCAGGGCTGCGTTTCCCAAAACCATCGTAAGCTTAAGTTGATCGTAGAACAATTGCCACCAATGGTCTCTACGATCAACGTAGGCTTACGATGGCTTTAGGAAACGCAGCCCAGGTCAAGGTGCTGCATTGTGGTAATTGATGCGACATGACGTCACTTCCAAAGGACCAATTAACATGTCTCGCCAATTTCATGGAATGTGAAATGAAAATGAATCTCATTGGCAGAATAAATACATTTAAATTAAACATTTAAATTAAACTGGGCAGCAGCGCAATTCAATTGGTTTGGTAATAGCAAGGGAAAATAGAATGAAGTGATCTCCAAAAAATAAGTACTTTTTGACTGTAAATAAAATTGTAAGGAGTAAAAAGTACTTTTTTTTCTTAAAAAATGTAATGAAGTTAAAGTATTGATTTTTAATTGTACTCAAGTAAAGTAAAAATCCCCAAAAATAATGCTTAAGTACAGTAATCAAGTAAAATTACTCAAGTACTTTACACCTCTGCATATGAATCACACGAATATATTAAACGCGATAAATTCTTCCTCAAGGAGGAATAAATTTCATTATTTAATTAGAAATTATTGGGCTAAATATAGTGTATATACTGTAAATCACAGGGAAGAAGCATCTTTAAAATCTGTGCATAGTATGTATGTAGATATGGCGCAGTTTTTAAACCAGTGGCGCCCACTAGTGGTGCATCAGTTGATCAGCTGAAGGAAATGAAAACCACGTATTACGATAAGAAACCAAAACCTGATTTTATTCCAAAACACACCTTATTTCAATGAGATGCATATATTCATATCTGTAAATATTTACTATTTATTTACACACAAGGAAGAGAAAAATAGTTATGCACTAAAGTAACTGCATGATTCACTAAGTCTTATGGTCTTATGAGTTTATCAACCAGTCTTGAGAAGAAAAGTCTTTTGTAACAACATGGACAGCACATCCATGAAACCTCACCCGACTTATTGATAAAGGCGGGAAGAGAAGCGTTAGGCGATGGCATGTGGGGGGGTGGGGGTGGAATTGAACACCATTGAAGCAGCATTACAGATTTGCCAGGACATGGCAGACCATGTTGTACTTGTTTTTGTATTTTATTATTATTATTTTTTAAGTCTATTGTCATTTTTTCTCTTTTTACTGTCCACAGAGAATGTGGAGACATCCGAGTTCAGTTGGCAGCGTTTGCAGGTCCCTCAGGGATGAGGGAGGTGAAGAAAGTGCTGATGAACGACCACGCGGCCGACAAGAAGCCCGGCTGATGCGGGCCTGCGTTCATGGGATCTTCAGGACCTTCCTCCCCGCTGTCCCCCTCATCATCCTCCATCCCCTCATCCATCATACGCTCCTACAGAAAAACAAAAAGAAAAGTGATGGCTAAGTTTATTATGTTTTGGTTCACAAGAAAGTGTATACGTCTCATACGTATGCGTGTGTGAATGATATGACCATTTTAAGATTGGTATCTGCTGATAATTGTGAAATGTGTCAGTTTCAAACTCCTGGCGGTATTAATATATAATGAGCATTTTATTTGATTTTTTATTCTATACTATACACCAAAAACACAAAAGTTTGAGGGTTTTTTTTCTAAAAAAAAAACTAATACTGCTGATAATTGTGAAATGTGTCAGTTTCAAACTCCTGGCGGTATTAATATATAATGAGCATTTTATTTTATTTTTTATTCTATACTATACACCAAAAACACAAAAGTTTGAGGGTTTTTTTTCTAAAAAAAAAACTAATACTTTTAAGCAAAGATGCATTCAATTGATCAAAAGTGACAGTAAAGACAATGTTATAAAAGATTTCCATTTTTAAAGAAATGCTGTTCTTCTGAACTTTCCATTCATCAAAGAATCCTGAAAAAGTTATCAATTTCCAGAAGAAAAAAAAATTAAGCAGTATAACTGTTTCCAACACTGTATAATAATAAGAAATGTTCATATCATCATATTAGAATGATTTCTGAAGGATCATGTGACACTGAAGACTGGAGTAATGATGCTGAAAATTCAGCTTTGCCATCACAGGAATAAGTCATATTTTAAAATATCATACAATTTAAAAACAGTATTTTTAATTGTAATAATATTTCACACTACTACTGTATTTGTTGGTGAGCATAAGAGTCTTCTTTCAAAAATTAAACATTGTACAATCCCCAAAATTTTGAATGGTAGTGTATGTATATAGTGTAAAAAAATTTGCCAATATAAAATTACATTATTGCATGAGATGTACAAATGCACATAAAAGTTTAGACACACCAAACCCATGATCATGGCGATTTTCCAAATTTTAGAATTGAAAATTTGTTTAAAATAAACACAAATGGAAGTACGGGGATTATATAGAGAGATCAAAATTACAAATAAATAAATAAGATTTTAGTTTCAAAGGGAAATTCATACATGGACACAATATCTATGTCTACAAAACTGTTTTCATCTTTTAGGGCAATACATTTTTAAAGGGATAGTTTACCCTGAAATGAAAATAAAGCCATCTTTTGCTCACCCTGCTGTTGTTCTAATGCCCTGTGTCCTTCTATCCTTTTCGGACCTCAAAAGCAGAAATTTTTAAAATAGTCCTGGACGCACTCCTTCCTATAATGGCAGTGGATAGCAACCAGGCTAAAACATTACAAAAAATGTACAAAAGTATCACGCAATGATACAGTGAGACGCGCGCCATATATGGAAAGTGTTCAGGAGGCACACTATAAGATTTTGCGAGAAAGAAACCGTATTATTCAGTCAAAACACAGAGCTCGGCTGTTACTCTGAGCATGCTCCTGTGAGAGTGTCAGCACTGACTCAGCCGCCCCTCACGCAATGTTGTCATGATAACGGGTACACAATATTCACTTCAGGAGGTTTTATTATTAGTGTTATTTCTTATCATATACCTTATAGAAAAGACGAGTTGCGTTTGTTTCTATTGAGCCTGATCTCTCAAAATGGTGCATGTGTGTTCTTATCATGGGTCCATGACAACAGTGCGAGTTACAGTAAGCAGGAGCGCCGGCGCCTGCTGACGACTCGCACCCTCACAGGAGCACGTGCAGAGTAACAGCCGAGCTCAGTGTTTTGACTGAATAATACGGTTTCTTTCATGCAAAATCTTATAGTGTGCCTCCTGAACACTTTCCATATTTGGTGCGCGTCTCACTGTATCATTGCGTGATACTTTTGTACATTTTTTGTAATGTTTTAGCCTGGTTGCTATCCACTGCCATTATAGGAAGGAGCGCGTGCAGGACTATTTTTAAAATTTCTGCTTTTGAGGTCCGAAAAGGATAGAAGGACACAGGGCACTGGGACAACAGCAGGGTGAGTAAAAGATGGCTTTATTTTCATTTCAGGGTGAACTATCACTTTAAGTAGGGCTGTACAATTAATTGAAAAATAATCAAAACCGAAATTCAGAACCTCTAACCGTTTTAGTCACGTGACTCCGCCCCGTCAGTCACATCAAGTGCAGTTTGCAGGCACACAGAGAGATGCAGGAGCAGTTATCTTTGTTTATAGATGCCCAGAATCACTATAGTAACTGCATGTTTTACACACAGGTAAGTTAATTGCCGTTCTCATAGCCTACGCGCTGCCACACACACACACACACGCGCGCGCAAGCCCCGAAGCCAGATCGCTTTCACTTTCGTCCTCATAAAGTTCGTCAAGTAAATGCGTTTAAAGGCTTGAACATTTAAAGCGATTGTGCACTATTCAAAAACAACAATACGGAAAACGTATCCTTTCAGTGCTCAGCTTTTTTCTGTGACACAGAGAGCCGAGCCGTGTCGCGTCTCTGACAACGCACTCGCGCCCTGAAGGCAGACCTCTTTCACCTGCGTCCTCACAAAGCTTTGTCATTTATATGTGTTTTAAGGCCTGCCAGTTTGAACATTAAAGCGATTTTAGACCATCAGATTATTAGTATTATGTTGAACTAATGCCTAATATATTGTGACAAACGAACACTCAGACAGTAGCTCGCACATCACATGAAGATCGCGCGCAGAAACGCAGTGTCAACGCTGTCCTGTGACTAAAGTCACTAAAGTAGCTTAGAAAATCAACCGTTATAGGCATATATTTGAATACCTTTGAAGTATGTACAAACCACAGCTTCATAATGAATAGAGACGGTATGAGAAATTCACACACAATCACTCTCTCATTAATGCATTCAAATAAATGTAATGTAGGCCTACGGTGTTCATTTATCTGTATCTGATGTACAACAAGCCGAAATCTGCCCCATAGACAATAACTGCTGAAAGTGAACCGTTTCCTTCAATTATTTTAAAATAAAAAATTGGAAAAGAGCAAAATAATCGTTCATTAATCGTAATCGAGGTAAAATGTTCACTTTATCAAGGTTTTTATTTTTGGTAAAATCCTTACAGCCCTGCCTTTAAGTCTAAACTTTTGAGTTCAGACAGTATGTCTGCAACCTTAAAAATATTGGCCACTCTTACGAACCATCTCTTGCAGATCCTGATTTTGCTCAGCCTCATCTTGTGGACCGTCTCCAGCTCTTGGATTCTGCAGTTCTGCTCTAAAGGGAAACCAGCCAGCCTGGTGCCTATAGTACACAAACAAAGACAACCTATAAAACAATGAAGTACAAATATTAAACTTCCTAAAAGAACAAGTCAACTTCTGCTCATCAGGAAGCTTCTGTTTAGTATGTGACCTACAGATAAACCAGCAGCATGGCACCGATCACCATGACGAAGCGGCCGAATGAGGAATAGAAATAGACGATGCTGAGCAGGATGGCGGCACGTGACACGGTGTACATCCAGTCGAGCCAGTCTCGGTTGAGCTCATCGTCGTTCAACATGGCTCCTCCCTGAGCGTTCATCTGGATGTTGGGGTTGGCAGGACGGTCCTCAGGGGCGGGGTTGGGCCCCATAGGGGCTGCAGGTTCGTTAGGCTGAACTGGCTGTGTGGCGGGGCCAGCGCTGGGAGCTGGAGAAGGGGCCGCGCTGGACGCCCGGGAGGCTGCCATGGCTGCTTGACTGAAAGACAGAAGATTGAGAATGAAAGATTAGGAATCAAATAATGCACAGTGATGAGTTGTGCACATTAAAATTGTACATTAATTAAGAAAGTATAGCGGATCAATTTTGATTTCATGTTGTTTTTATAGAAAAAAGTGCCCAACCTTGAAGTTATCTACATTGATAATAATAATAATAAAAAATATTTCTTGAGCAGCAAATCAGCATATTACAACAATTTCTGAATGGTCATGTGACACTGAAAAAATTACGCCTTGCCATCACAGGAATAAATTATATTTCAAAATATATACAGATAGAAAACTGTTGTTTTAAAGTGTAATAATATTTCACAAGAATACTGTTTTTACTGCATTTTTTAATCAAATTATTCTGTATTCTGCATGAGACCCCTTTCAAAAATGTACAATTATGAAAATTATTCCAAACTATTTCCTGAAATCACAGTCTGAGAGGACTGATATACATTTATTCAGGGTCACACCTCGTGTCTGATAACAACTGGGCTGTAATAACTTACTATTGCACATAATAATGGCGGGCATACATCTGCTGCCACCAAAACATTTGCATCGGCATATACATAGGGTGGGCGGGGAAGCCAGCAGCAGGACCACCTTGCATGGGAAGAGGCATTCCTTCCGGCCTAAGTGGGACAACAAAAGACCCTTAAAACTCAACTCAATTCAACAGGTTGTGTCTCGAGCGGGAGTGTGTTATTTGTGCGTTTACCTCTGCATCACACCAGTAGGGGCAGGATTGAGGCCATGTGTTTGCACTGGATTCCCCCGGTGCCGTAGACCATCAGTGTTGGCTAGGGTTTCCTGACTAGGGATAGAAGATGAGGAAGATGGACCAGCACTGTCTGACGTCTGGAAATAAGAAGGAATAAGGGACATAATAAACAGCAAGAAAAGAAACCGCTCTTCATGGAATTATCCATTACTTTTTCTTTTATTGAATGTATGCATTGCATTGCTCTTCTAAGCACTCACTGAAGAGCTGGAATCAGTGGTGCTAATGGGGCTGCTGAAAGTGGGGGATGACGGGGGGCTTCGGGAAGCACACACCAGGTGGACCATGTGATATTCATCTTGCTGTTGGGGTTGAAGAAATCCAGTGAGTAGAGCTCTGGTCAAATACTGTTATACAATAATACATTAAGAATAATACGATATAAACAGCACTTTCTGCGTTATATAAAAAAAAAATAACTATACAAGTTGTCACTTGTCACTATACAAGTGTTATTGCATTCAATTTGTGCTATTTTTAATGACTGGTTGATGTAGAAATGCATCAAATGAATGTCTTTGGCAACTGTGTCATAGCTCAGTGTTTTTAAAATGCCATGCCAAGTAACAGAGGTAGCGTCAGATCTTTTATTCTGCATTGTGACAGGTGAAACTGAAGAAAACTGTAGTGCAGGGACTTTTATCCAAATTGTTGATTGGATGGAGGCAGATTTGAATGCAAGTTTGCATGTGATTGTAAGAAAGGACCAGGGTTTAAGCGGACTAAATGACATAGGCAATGGGATTGTGATTAAAAATGACTTTTTT
The DNA here is from genome assembly GCF_949357685.1 of Gobio gobio. Classification (NCBI taxonomy): domain Eukaryota; kingdom Metazoa; phylum Chordata; class Actinopteri; order Cypriniformes; family Gobionidae; genus Gobio; species Gobio gobio. Next base: position 40,716,001 of record NC_137108.1, on the reverse strand, counting down.
TTGTTAAAAGGAAACTTGCATGGATTAATCGATCACAATACAACCTATAAGATGCATTTAGAAAAAAAGATGAATTTTCTATTTCTTGCCGACTTTAAAACAATTTCTTAGGGCTGCCCCTGACTAAAGATTTTTAGTCGACTAGTAGTCGTTCATTTAAGCCAGTGGTTGGCAACTGGCGGCCTGCCAGCAATAATATCTGGCCCACGCCCGCAGCCAGATTATTTTGATAGCGGCTGGTGCTGAAATAGACCTGTCATGATAGTGTAACGGAGGCCAGCTAGTGACAGCTTTGCAGGTAAATCTCACTGCTGTGACTTTAACAGTGAATGACGCTAGAGGTCGCAGCATTTACCCTCCTTGATAGAGCGTCCATCTCCCATGCAGAAAGACCAGGGTTCGCGCACCGCTTGTAGAGGGATGTGCGAACCAGAGAGATTACAACAGCAACAGATGCTCATAATCAATTTCTCTTTAGTGATTTTGCCTTCAAAAAAAAGTGTGAGAACATTTTTGCAGCAATGTGGTTTATTTTGGGATGAATTGATAGCTTTTAATTTGAAAAGTTCTGAAAGACATTCAAAAGAGTTTGTGGAATGGATCGCTAGACACGCCTCTAAAATAGCCGTCATGAAATGTGTGGCATGATAAAACGAACAGTGAACCATTGAAACCTTTGCTTATAACGCAGGGCCTCAGCACCAACACATGAACAATAACTCAAATTCAGCTTCCTTTTTATCAAAAATTATTGACAAGACAACCAGCAAAAAAAGGTGCCATGCTTTGTCTCGTGGTGCCGTCTGATATTATATTCTTTACAAACAGCGACAACTTCGTTGCAGATGAGACACACCAGCTTTACATTCACAAAACCAGGTAGGATGAACGCAGTTGTCTTTCCATTCTTCTTTGTATGCCCTATTTTCGTTGTCGACTTTCCTCTTTAGACTCTTTGATAGTGTAATTTTCTATTAATGTTCTATTAATTTTCTATTAATGAAACTTAAATGTTAACATCACTTCACACGACGTAATCGCGTACCTCCAGCAGGCAAACAATAAAAAAAATGCAGTTTACTATGTGAGGATGACAAGGAGAAGTAATGTCAAATAATTCAATAAGTTAGGCTCCATTGTGTAACAAGCAAATTAAAATACACATTTATTATTCACAATATGGAAAGATACAATAAAACATAAATCGTTAAGAGCATAACTCAAACATGCCATTAATGTGCTTATTGAAGTCCTCTTGTTTTTTTTAGTTATTTTTATCCATTCCCCATCTCCCACATGTGTGTTTTAGCAAGGCGGTCTGTGTTGCAAGTTGGTGAATGAAGATACTTAGGTTACGTGTCACTACTATTTTTTAACAGCTCACTACCAGTTACAAAAGACACTGAAACAGTATGACAACTGGCAATTCTAGTTGCATTTTTTTTCATCAATTAATTTCTTAAATTAACCCTTGACTATGTTCTGACACGCCATCTAGTGGCAAAACATTTTTTTGACCCGATGCAGATTTAAGCCATTAATCGACTAATTGCACATTTATATTAATTTAATTAATTAAATATACTAAATATAATGAGCCTTTAACAGGATAAATAATTAGACATAACATATATAGCCAATTCCACGCTCAAGCGCACACATAAAGCTTAAAGCAAAGGTATATGCGCCTAATAAAAGCACACGTTAAGTTGCTACTACTTACATGTTTCAAATGATAAGCCATATTTGAGGTCTATGGATGATAGGCAAAGTTTTGGATTTCCTGCCCAAAATACTGTAATAACCACAAAGCTCCGCCGTTGATGATCTGTCCCTCATGGATTGCGTAACTTCTCCATTTCCTGTGGAGTTTTTTTTCCCCCCTGCAACTAACCGACTAACACAATTTTGGTCGACTAAGCCTCTAGTCGACTAATGTTTAGTCGACTATTAGGGAGCAGCCCTACAATTTCCAAGGGTAAAATAACCCCAAGATGATGGGAAATGGCCCAATAACTGTTCCATCAATATCAAGATTATGATGGTGAGATACAAAAGATTTGGGATCTATAAGTAAAAAGGCAGTTTCAAAATCATTCATTAACAGTTTGAAACACTTCTCTTTTCTTGACTTGTTTTTGTGCATTTGATTTGATGTTTAAACAGAAATCAGAGATTAGGAGCGTACCCTTCTTAGCACATCCCTCAGCTGCAAGTGATCCTGCAGAAGTCGCCCAGAATAGACAAGTCTCTGGTCCTTGGATAACTGAAAGAGGAAACATAAACATGGACTTTATTTTTATTAAGCTTGTCTAAATGCAAGAAAGGCATTGAGTTTCATGAGAAAGATGTGCAATGAAATCCCAGATTAAAATGTCAGAAAGGCATGTTGAAAGTTAATCAGTAAATGGCAGCAAAGTATAAGGAACTAGAATCTGAACTGCACATATCTGCATGGGGCTCGGAGGCAAAATACCAGTAATGCCACCTGTTCTACAGGAATGTTCGGCATCTAGCTGCAATCTCCTGAAGTTAATGCACAATGTCATAGGCTTCTTCTGTGTTTCATAACTCAAAACCTTGCCTAAAATGATAATGCTGTGATTTACCATTAGAAAGCTCTTTAACAGCCATAAACAAACCTTTCTTGAAGAAAGAGGAATTATGACACGCTCAACAGCTTATTTCAGTTCTTGTGTATGAAAATAAGCATTAGTCCTTCTCAAATCTATGGAAATACCTCAAATACTGCACTAATGATTAGTGAGACACTAAACACTTGGTCATAGAAATAAAATGCTATCCTAATATGAATGTTATCGTAAATATGTTTGTTTTTTTCTTGGGTGAATGGCAACAGACATATATATATATATATATATATATAAAAAGATTAATAATCTTGATAATAAACTCACCGGCTTGCTAGGATACACTTTGGAGATGTGTTTTTTCAATTTCTCTACTGTCCAATTCAAAAAACAATTGATGGTCTGGTCATCATATTTCTGGTTGGGTGCCTTGATGACAAGAGTAACTGGGCTGTCAACTGTACCCTGGTCCATATTTCATAATAAAGCAGCTCTTGAGCTTTGAATCGGGGGAATCACACAGAACCGGTTGTCCTGTTCAAGGGATATTTTCCTTCCTCAGACTTGATTCATGGCTGATAAACTGTGAAAGTATCCTTCATGTTGCTTTCAGGCAGTCTCAGCACTTAACATTAGACATACAACTTAATGAGAGGAATGTGGCAGAGACAGGTGGATGTACTCAGTCAGCCTATGAAGAAAAACAGAGGGAGAAGAAATGTTACTCGTAAATTAAAACATGACACTTCCTTTTATATAAAATACCAGTTTTACATGAAAACATGCCTGTTAAATCATACAGTACATACTGGCACGAAAGCACTATGTGCTAGATAGGAATCTTACATAAATGTGGCAATTACACTGACACAAAAATTGCCAAATATTCATTTTATGTTAGATTTGTTCAAAAGTAACATCAAAATATTAATTTGCCCAAATAATCCCAGCAGTTGGATAAAATCTACACCTTCATATAGTGAAACTATTCATTATTTTACATTTGCATATATGATGATGGCAGAAACCTTTCAGTAAATGATCAAATAGCATAAAACAATGCGATATAAACTAATTAAGAAGAGAGTAACGTTAAATGCATTATGTTCGTGACAGTTACCAAGCAAAGGTTACAGATACAAGACTAGTACTAGCTAACTGAACACAGCCCTGCATCACATATAATGACCTCAGAATAACTGTTGGTTTGCTTGATCAAATACATGTATATAAATTACTAAAGTGTTCTTTTAAATATGATTGTTTATCCGTATATTAACAGTAAATACATAGAAAACAAACAAACATCAGACGATAATGACCAGCAGCTAACTAGCCTGTGTGCTACAGACTTCACACTAATCCCACAGATAGCAAGAACCCTGAATATGAGTTCATATAAAAATAAAGATAGTCTCTTGAAGGCATTTGAAAAGCAAACAAAAATTATACGTACCCGGGTACAAAATATCTTGCCCTAAAATTGTTTTCTTGTAAAATGGAGTCGGGCGTAACTCCGGAAATGTCGTCATTAGCACAGCAGAACAGAGCGGACAGTTCCGTACATATGGAGATGTTTCCACATACATGAAAAGTGCACGTGTGCACTGACCCCAGATCAGCCTTTCGATTTCGTTTTCTTATCGAATAAAGCTAGTATGGGGTATTGTTGGCTGTTCCTAATTCAGCATGAAGGCGAGGCTTCTTCTCAAAATGCCTGTTCATGGGGAAAAAAATATACCACACACCTGCTGGGAAACAGGATTTTGGCGAATAAAATATTATATTGTCACTAATGACATTAAATGCAGCCAAACATTGCAGCTAAACAATGTAGATAAGCAGTATGCTTATGTTATTTTCAGTTACAGTACGCGTATGTTATTTTGTAGATTACAACAGAATAGGTTCTCAATCAACCAAAATTAGTAGCCTAAATCTTAGTTTCTGAAATCATACTACTTATAGTACATTTCTGATAAAGAAAGTATGTAATGACACTTTAAAAATTTTAATCTAATTCTAAAAAAAAGTGTGTGGAGTTAACTTAACATTAAAAATGTAATGTTAAATACACATTATTAATACAGAATACAGCAAATTCTAAATCAACGTTTAATTTACAAACAAAATATTAAAATTCTTTTTGAACGAGTATTTCCACCCAATTTGTTTATGTACATTGTTTAAAACAGACAAAAAACTTAACAATAAATCAAAATGAGTAGGCCTAAATCACACTAAATCTGCAATCATACTGCTTATAGTACATTTCTGATAATGAAAGTTTCTAATGACGCCTTTAGAATTTTAATCTAATTATAAAATGTTTATATGAAAAATGTGTGTGGTGTTAAATTAACATTAAAAATGTCATGTTAAATACACATTATTAATACAGAACACAACAAATTCTAAATCAACTGTTTGAAAAAAATTTCCCCACTAACTTTACATGCACATTGTTTAAAAGAGTTTTTTGTCAAATAAAATAAGTAATTAAAATGACCTGAAACCACATTCCTTGTACTGCATTAAAGGTTCTTAACTTCTTAATGATGCCATTATAATTTTAATCTAATTATAAAATATATGAAAGATGAGTGTGTGGGAATGCTTTAATATTAAAAACAAATATAGAAAACAAAAATTTAATAGAAATAAGTTTTTTATTCTCACAAACAAGGGTTTACATTCAGAATAAAGACAGTTCTGAAATAATCAACATCTTGCGGTTCACCCCTAAGGACTCTTTACACTCCAGTGTAATTTTAGCATAAAACTGTTTCAAATTGATTGAGATTGCTTCAGTTTGTGTAAAACCTCTTGAGTGAGTCTTTTGCTATACTTATTAATCTTGTGATGTCCTGGCATCCATCCAAGGAGAAAGCGATGGAAATCTGTCCAAGCGAAAGTGAACATGCTTCGCCATTCTTTCTCCAGCTCTAGAAAGTTGGTCTTCATGTCCAAGGATTTCTCTGATAGCTCTGAAAAATAGTGATCCAGAAAGCCAGGGACTCTCTTTTCACACTCTCTCTCATCCATACAGCTGCCCAAAAAGTAAATCACATCCTTCATCCCACACCCTCCACCAACATACTGAAAATCAACAGCTGCAACCTGTAAACCATCCTGGGAGAAGCAGAAATTTGCTAGTTTTGCATCACCATGCAGGATTGTCTTGAAGCGGCAGTTGTTGAGGATGCCGTCTATCTCTGCAGCAGCTGCTTTGAGTTTTTGATCTGACATGGCTTCTAGCTCTTCAGGTCTTGTTTCTAAATGCCAATATGTGCCTATAGGCCAAAGTCCTTCAGGGTCGACATGAAGGAAAAGGGCATGAAAGTTGGCAATCCAGCTGAGGCAGGCCTTTATTTCAGCATCATTAACATAGGTTTTCCTCACCGGGAATCCTGCAACATCAAGGTCCTCTAAAACAATCAACTGTTCATCACCAAATGACTTGGCAGCAAGACAAACGGGAATTCTGCAGCGTTCATTGGTAGCGTAGTTTTGGTACCAATAAGTTTCTACTTGATAGGACCGCACTTTGCGCTGGTGAGATACGTCTGTGTTCCAGCCCCCTGGATGCTTCTGGTCTTGGGGAAACATCACATGTTTGACCACCACAGAGGGACGATCACAACCCTCCAAGTGGACTCTTAATATTTCTCCATACCCGCTCCACAAAGTCTGAATCTTTGCACCAATCTGCAGAGACTTTGCTCCACATGCTTTCAAAACGAGATCTTTGTGTTCCTGCTTCATTCTAGAGATTCAAATGAGCAGAAAAGTTGCTTGTATTATAATGTGTCATCAGCAGTAGTGTCAAGCTAGCAGTGAAGAAGCATTTATTAGGCTAGACTAGTAATGGAAAAAACAGATGTTAAAATTTAATCACATACACATTTAATCACATATTTAAATTTTGGCCTGAACTGGACAACAGAGATGTGTAGATAACGAAATCTTATTTACAGCAGTGAATGCAAATCATTCAATGTTTTGTCAAGTATTAAATAGCAAGTGAATTTTCCGATACACCTTTGTTTACATTTACCTTATATATCTTGAAGCGAAACGTGTAGTTCGGCAAAAGGATTATGAGAATGTAGGTTGAACTTCCTGCATACGAGGCGATGCATTCTGGGAAATGTAGTCTTTAGCTGATTGAACGCAACCTCGCTGTTATTTTGACTATTTTGTTCTTCATATTATTTCTCAGAAAAGATAATTGGATACCACGAGGGATTCTGCTAAGTGTGGTGGATAGTTATTGAAGGGAGGAACAAAATATGTCTAACTAAATAAGTCTAACTATAATTTCATTAAGTCCCTGAGTGGCAATGATGAGTAGCAAAACGTCCATGTTGCTCCTAATTAACTTCTACACGGCATTTTACGATCTACGATGACCTGGAATGCTGGGAATCCTCTAAAAGCTGAGTAAGAAACCCATAATTGTTTTGAGAAATTCCGATTATTAATGAAGCTAAAATAACATAATAATATAATGGCTTTGTAGAGTCAACTTGATTAGCTCAAGAATATGATTAGCTCTCTTTGTATTTTTCTGTTTGGAAAAACAGTAAAAGATGGAGAGTCTAGTAGTGAAATCGAATGAGGTTAGCAGACAGAGAGAGTAGCCTACTATCCATATAACGTTAGCACAGTTTCAGTCCATCAAGGGAATATCACATTTTATCAGGTGAGCACGAGTGATAGCACATTTCAGTAGGTTCGCTGTTGGCATCATTTTATTGAGCTCAATCAATCATTTTTTTGGGCTTGATTGGCTGTGGCCATGATATTGTATGATCTTGATCTTCTGCAGGTTTAGCCTCCACTAGGGGTCAGTCTGGGCAAGACTAGGAGGGATAGAGCCACGGCCACTGGGCATGCGCGCATCAATAATTGTGTATTTGCATTATTGTAAGGTTAGGTTTAGGTATTTCTGTCCAGACAGTTAGCTAATTGGTTTCCATCCAGCTTTATACCCTTATATTTACATTGCATACATTAAAAACATATCAGGACACTGCAAAGTATTTGATTTTATTGACATATTAATTAAACATGTACACTCTAAACAGTACCAGATTATGGGTTATTTTGCTTGTAACAATAGCAGAACCATTTTTGGTTCTAAATATCCTTTATAATAATCCTTTTTATAAGGTTCCATAAAGAACCATGCTTTGAAAGTGTTATAAGGACCTTAATGGTGTTATAAATAGCCTTACCTTTTTAATAATAGTTTATTTTCATTAATATATGTATCTTCATATGATTAATGTTAGTATTATTAATAATATTTCTATATTATTATTAATATTGTTTTTTTTAGTCCTCTATCTGCCTGATCAAATAATATTTTGTTACCTCTATTTGGGTTTCATATATATATATTTTTTAAAAACAGCATGTTGAGTCAATTAGGCACTTTTATTTTTTATTGACATGACAGTCTAACAACATTTGTTTGCTGAATACATTAATAAATAAAAATTGACATTGAACATGAGATGTAACGAAAGCCAAGTTCCAGTGAAATATCTTCACAATCCTCTATAATATTATGATGTCCTTCGTTGTGTGTATTCTGAGTGGCAGTTTCTCTCTGCTGAGGTTCATGACAGCATCTAAAATACACAATTAAGTTTGGAGTTACAGTTTGTCTGTACATTAGATTATGTAAAAACAATGTTTACGAAGACCAAAATTAGCAAAAATGAACAGTATGTGAGCCCTTTAAATGTTAAAAGGAAAAATTGATATTTGGTCATGAGATAGCTTTAATGTTTTGTGACTGGATAGGTTTAGGCATAATGTAGTAATCTAAAAATCTAACTATATGGATGGATCATGAATTCAATATCTCTTTTACTTTGTGGAGAAGAGAAGATGAGTATCATTATCTGAGCAGAGCTGCTTACACTTACAGTACATGTTCTGTAACAAAAAAAAAAGACATGATTGGTAGGAAACCAGTTACAGTCATAAAGAAGAAATCATTTACCTGTTTAGAGTGTCTTGACAGTCTGTTTAGTTGTATAATGTATAGCTGAGCTCCAGAAAATCAGTAATGAGGTGGCTTTGACAGTTACAGATTTGAAAAACAAAAAGGCGGGAATAAGGAACCCTAAACTCTAAAGGCCATTACATAGCTGCTCCGCAAGAACAGAGAAAAAAAGTTCTCGCTCCCTGGGCTACGAGAACAAAATTATTTTGTTCTCACAGGCCTGGTTTGGGAGTTCTTGCAGCTTGTTCTCGACACATCATCTGAGTAGAACTTTTTTCTTGTGGGTGTCCGAGAACTATTGTGTGATTGGTCAGAAAACACCTGCTTTTCTCGTGAAGTATGGAATCTCCTGGCCAGAACCAACTTTGTTCTTGTTCTTACCACCTCGAGAAAACAAACAAATGTCTTTGTTCTTGCAGAGTATGATACCAAGCTTAAAGAACCATTTCAGCAAAGGGTCCTGTTACTACATGTGAAGAACCTTTAAAGAACAAGCTTTTTTAAGAATGTAGGATATGTTTTAATCTCTTTAAGCAGTTATTTTATTTATTACAGAAACATGTGGCTATATACACAACACATATACACACAATTTTAGTTTTCCCAGCTCTCTTGCAGTACAAAAAGTGTGGCCTATTTGTTCATTTTCAAGCTTTCTTTGATTAAAAATCCCCTACATCTGTTTTTAAATGTATTTCTTTCTTTGCAAGAACAAATATTAGAATAACAGCTAAGGAATAGTTTTGATTGAGTAACTTTTACAAGATAGTTAATAATTAGTAAAATGCTTCTCAATCCAGCGGTGATCCGTACACTTCAACCTCACACAGTATAAGATAATCTTTCCGTCCTGGAATAACAACATTAATGTAACGTCCTTCCATCCCATCACATTCAAAAGAGGTAGAAAAACCAGCAGGAATGGAAGAGATTGTAGCACACCTGAAGAAAGAGTGAGTTAAGCATCTTGAGAAATTCTGAACCACTGTCCCATTCAAAGCAAAACACAGGACTAGATCAAATCAAACTGCAGTAATTCTGAGATCTTCTCTAAATTCTCTAAAAAGCCATATTAAGATGAATTCATTTACCTGGGATTAGTATTGCCATTGTTGTCCAGACTGTTTCCAATTCTGATTTCTGCCCCATTTAGTCTTGTAGGATCGCTGTCTAAAATGTTTGCAATTACCACTGAAAACACTTTGTGCCTTTTCAGTAAGTCCAGTCTCCACCAGGGATTGAGGTCTACTGGAGTGTGGGTACAGGATCCATGACTGAAAACACCATCTTTGTTCCCATCAATGGCATTGGCTGCAAAGCCATTTCCATGGAGGGAACTCTGTGTAGCTACTCCTCCTAAAGCCACATTTTCACCTACAGATGAGTTTAGAAATGGACATTGTTAAGTATAAAGTATTGTTTTATTTCAATACAAAGATTAGTGAGTGTGCCTCTCTTTTGATTATTTATTTTTGTTAGTGCCAAACTGACCATAATTGTTCATATTCTTACCATCAGGAGCAGGATAACCGTAAACCTCAACCTCGCAGAGAGTAAGAAGCCGATCACGACCAGGTAAGACCACATTGATGTAACGGCCTGGAATGCCTTTTTTCCATTTGAAAGTGAGGGATCTCCCGCCTGGAATGGATGAAATCTTTCCAGCCCTGTATACAAATGACAGCATATGGACAATATTTGATTTCATGTATGTAACCTTATCACATCGTTCTTTAAGTGATCTTCTCTTGAAAGACTTACAATGGATTGCTGTTGCCGTTGTTCAGCAGAGAGTTTCCAATGTGTATCTCGGCTCCATCAAGCCTTTCAGGACAGCAGTCTTTTCTGTTTGTGATAGTTATGGAGGTCACTACATTCTTGTCTAGTAAATCTAACCTCCACCATGGGTCATCTTGCTCTTCAGTAGCAGTACAGGATCCATGTTCATAATTTGAGTCACGATTTCCATCAATAGCATTACTGGCATGGCCATCTGCTGACCAAGGATTCTTGATCAGGTCTGATTGTGTGGCCTTGCCATATAAAGCGAGATTTTTGGCTAAAATTGACAAAGCATGGTCAAAATGTGTAAAAAAAACAAACAAACAAGTAAATTAATCAATCATAATAATAATAATAATAATAATAATAATAATAAAAAAACACTTGAACATATAATATTTTACTTTTGACATCACTGATTATTTCTCATGGTTTATTTATTTATATATTTGACTGTAAATTTCTGTATAGATGTATCCGCTTACTCAGTCTATAGGCTACAAAAAGCAATTTTACACTGCACCTTTATTGCCAAGGAAACAAAATCTTTTCAAGACACAGTCCTTTTGGGACAATATGCTCTGATCTTGAGCATTTTTTGAAATATGAAATGCTATCTAAAACATCTTTCACATTGTAAGATTAGCATTTTCAGCCAAATGTAAACAATTATGATTTTATAAAACAACAATAAACAATTCCTAAAAAAAAAGTCAAAGGGAACATAGAAAATTATAAAACCATAGTCCTGAAGACATTTAATGAATTCCTCATCAACCAGTGTTTATAATGTATTGTGAGTGTGTCTGTACAATTGAAACCATTTGTGTAGTTTAAGCTGTACCTTTAGCTGTTGTTGTGTCTGTAAAATAAGGCATCACAAAAATCCAAAGTAGGAAAAACATGTGCATTTCCATTATCCTACATATGGGAAGAAAAATTTGTTCATAGTCTTTTATAATTGTATAATTGGTTTACTGTGAAAGTTTGTTTTAATATTTAACAGAATGTAATTGGACTTTCCTATACTTGAATTTGATAGGCAATTAACTAAATTATGTAATTCGAATGAATGATAGCATGCACACAAAAACATAATCTGACCTTCATTTTGATTATTTTAAATAAGCAATTCACTCACCTGTATTTTTATAATGTACAAAACAAGTTTTTCTCATAGACAAGATGAAGTTTACTCTATGGGCAAAGGGGGCTCATCACCCTTTAAATAACAAAGACATTAATGGGCCATTAATAAATACACGGCAACATTTAAAGGCCTGTATGTTTTATCTAAACAGGTCATCTGAGATAAATGTGTTTTACCACAATTGTGATAAAATATTTATGGTTTGTTTGTTGAGCTTGCAGTAACTTTACAGAAACAGACAAATAAATAGTAATGATTTTCAGTTATTTTTTTGGTAATTTCCACTAATCATTAATTCATAAAGGATTTGACCTAATATTTCTTTAAGTAAGTAAAATAAATGTTTTAATAGCCTATTAACCTCAGGCAAAGAATGCTGTGCTGTTTTTTTCCTGTGACTTTTTATTTTTTTTCCCATAAAATCATGTTAATTACTCATTTAATTTAATAATTACTGTTTTTTATTTCACATAAACATAAGACACTACATACTTAATAACAAAATGATCATTCATTTTACAACATACAATTTTCACAACTGCATTACATTACAAAAAAACTTGTCCAATTTGTCTATTTTCCAGCATTCTTTGATCAATAGTCACCAAAATCTGTCTATACTTCCTGCAGCATGCAGTGCATTAAAGCTTAAAATAATACATGCCCTGTTTTGCAAACTCTGATACAGTAAATGTCTGGTTAAAGTAAAGCCCTACAGCCATCAATATTTTGTTTTCATATCCTGTTGTTTCAGTGCTTCTCAATCCAGCGGTGATCCATACACTTCAACCTCACAAAGTGTAAGATATTCTTTCCGTCCTGGAATGACAATATTAATGTAACGTCCTTCCATCCCATTACATTCAAACGAGGTGGAAAAACCAGCAGGAATGGAAGCGATTGTAGCACACCTGGAGAGTGAGATAAGCATCTTGAGATACGATACGACACGCATCACGATATTAATCAATTTGGTACAGCAGTTTTACAAAATTGCTTTTTATTTATTTTTTATATTTAACAGTGGTTTACTGAAGAAGAAGAAAAGTGTCTGTCCTTGAATTAATTAAATTATATCTAAAAGTTTATTGAAGATATTTCCGTAAATTATATAGGGAGCCCTTACTTGCACATTAATAGTAAAGGTTAACAAAACAGAGCCCAAACTATTCGCCTATATTCAGTTGCTATTTATTTTTAGGTATAATAATCAACACTCAAATAACACATTGTATGCAAACATGTAAACTTCACATAAGGCAGTTTTTGCATTAACTTCTAAATCTAATTATAAAAGTTTTTTTTCTCCAATTCGTTGTTGAAATATAATAATTTATACATTTTCATGACAGGTTTATTTAACATGAATGAAATAATCAAGACCTCACTAATATAATGAATATATAGGCTAATATACACTCACCTAAAGGATTATCAGGAACACCATACTAATACTGTGTTTGACCCCCTTTCACCTTCAGAACTGCCTTAATTCTACGTGGCATTGATTCAACAAGGTACTGAAAGCATTCTTTAGAAATGTTGGCCCATATTGATAGGATAGCATCTTGCAGTTGATGGAGATTTGTGGGATGCACATCCAGGGCACGAAGCTCCCGTTCCACCACATCCCAAAGATGCTCTATTGGGTTGAGATCTGCTGACTGTGGGGGCCATTTTAGTACCGTGAACTCATTGTCATGTTCAAGAAACCAATTTGAAATGATTCAAGCTTTGTGACATGGTGCATTATCCTGCTGGAAGTAGCCATCAGAGGATGGGTACATGGTGGTCATAAAGGGATGGACATGGTCAGAAACAATGCTCAGGTAGGCCGTGGCATTTAAACGATGCCCAATTGGCACTAAAGGCCCATTTATACTTCTGCGTCGAGAGTACGCCGTAGTGTACGCCGTAGGCTACGCGCGTAGCCGACGGCGTCGTGAGCATTTATACTTCTGCGCTGTTGTCTGCGTCAATGTGCAATTACACATGCAGACGCTAGTAGGCAGTGTCCTCGGGCATGTTGGTGTAATCAAGACAACAGCCGAAGAAGAAGCAGTTTGTTGTGTAGAATGTGTGCATTCATGTCGGATTATCAGCAGCAGTGAGAGAGCGGCTTTTCTTGCAGCTTGAGTTGTTGTATCTAATACAAATTAAGTATCTCTAGTTGATTAGTAAAGTTAAATAAGGCGATCTGGCGCTGGAATGCGTTTGTGAAATCATGCAGTGCTCGTGGCCGCTGTTTTCAGTAGCGGTGGCTCGAGCAATCGATTGCTGTTATGGAGACTTCATTCACGAAATGTACCCTAATGTGTCCCTTTTCTTGATATGCAATCACTGATTAACATCTTTGGTTTTAATGCGAAAATAAATAAACTATACTCAGCGGATCTATGTATTTATTTACTACCATAAAGAATCGCTGGACTGCAAAATATTGTGTTATAGCAGACGTAAGGAACTATCATCCCATTTCTGGACACACTCCTATCGCAGATTTTTTATTTATTTATTTACCTGAGGGAGGGGTTCTGGCAGACCAATCACAGCGCTTGCGGTCCGCGTAGAATTGACGCGTTGTTACATTTTTGGAGAGGTGCGCGTCAGGGTACGGCGTAGGGTACGCCGTATCCAACGCGTCTATGCGTAGGGTACGCCGTACCCTCTGCGTGCACTCGACGCAGAAGTATAAATTGGCCTTAAGGGGCCTAAAGTGTGCCAAGAAAACATCCCCCACACCATTACACCACCACCACCAGCCTGCACAGTGGTAACAAGGCATGATGGATCCATGTTCCCATTCTGTTTACGCCAAATTCTGACTCTACCATCTGAATGTCTCAACAGAAATCGAGACTCATCAGACCAGGCAACATTTTTCCAGTCTTCAACTGTCCAATTTTGGTGAGCTCGTGCAAATTGGAGCCTCTTTTTCCTATTTGTACTGGAGATGAGTGGTACCCGGTGGGGTCTTCTGCTGTTGTAGCCCATCCGCCTCAAGGTTGTGCGTGTTGTGGCTTCACAAATGCTTTGCTGCATACCTCGGTTGTAATGAGTGGTTATTTCAGTCAAAGTTGCTCATCTATCAGCTTGAATCAGTCGACCCATTCTCCTCTGACCTCTAGCATCAACAAGGCATTTTCACCCACAGGACTGCCGCATACTGGATTTTTTTTCCCTTTTCACACCATTCTTTGTAAACCTTAGAAATGGTTGTGCGTGAAAATCCCAGTAACTGAGCAGATTGGGAAATACTCAGACCAGCCCGTCTGGCACCAACTGCCATGCTCAAAATTGCTTAAATCACCTTTCTTTCCCATTCTGACATTCAATTTGGAGTTCAGGAGATTGTCTTGATAAGGACCACACCCCTAAATGCATTGAAGCAACTGCCATATGATTGGTTGATAAGATAATTGCATTAATGAGAAATTTAACAGGTGTTCCTAATAATCCTTTAGGTGAGTGTATAGGTCTTAAAGTCCACAGACTGTGCCTTCGCCTCTCTAAACTCCCCAACCACTGTTTCAACAGATGTGCCAAAAAGTTCAGATGGCGAAGCTGCCGCATGGAGGCTAAAGTTTCAAGTTCACCCAGAGATGCCTCTTCGTGGCTAACATTGCCACCATCGATCGGCAAATTGTGGCAGCAGTTTGATTGGTGGCACGGAGAGAAAGCTCTGCTACCGCCTCAGGGGAAGTCCCTAGTCCAGGTCTTTCGGCAGATCGGCCTGGTAACCCTGCAACACAGCCATTGTGCAGAGTAGCCCCGGCCTTACCTGCTGCCACATACGCTCTGCCATTCAAACGTGATGTCTTACGCAGCGGTTAGGTTGGTAGAGTGGGAGCCTTCAACATCGATGTCATCCCCAATGAGAGATAGCTAGCCAGCATCTCTTCAACTAGTGGCATTGACATATCCATGCTCGCGCATCCCCTCAACTCTAGCATAAATCGCATGCTGGAATGGTTGAATACAGGCTGAATATGGTTTCCTCCATGATCTTTATACCTCAGCGTGCAGATCGGGAAGAAACGAAAGGCTCGCGGGTGCTAACTGATCCATGGGGCACAAATGATTGTCCCCAATCCCTCGAAAAAAGGGACAGACTTTGTTTCTTCATAGAGAAACTCTCACAATGCTCGCATTCAATCCCCTCAAGGACTGAGCGAGCATGCTCCTCGCCCAAGCATATCAAGCATAGCTCCTGCGAGCCATCAAGTGTCAGATAGCGCTGACATGGATGAATGCCCTTTCTGAAAGCTTTCGCTACCATACTGCCTTTGACAAGTCCCAACAAACAAACTGCTCCTGACGACAAGAAAAAAGATGATGTGTACTACAGGTGCCCTATTTATACTCTGGTCGCACCAGTGGTGACGTCATAGGCTGTTGCCGGCCAATATTATTGTCGTTTTGACATGTGCTTCAGACATCGCTTATGCCGGAGGCATTCCCCATTAGCGTCCTAGGACGCAATAGGAGTTCCCTTTCGAAAGGGAACTCTGAACCACCATCCATATTCAAAGTAAAACATCAAGTCAAACGCAAATGAAGAGAACAAAAAATTTACAAACTCCAAATCACATTGTACAAATTTGTCTATGTCACATTGCAGTAATTCTGAGATCTTCTCTAAAGTCTCTAAAAAGCCATATTAAGATGAATTAATTTACCTGGGATTAATATTGCCATTGTTGTCCAGACTGTTTCCAATTCTGATTTCTGCCCCATTTAGTCTTGTAGGAGAATTGTCTAATCTGTTTGTAATCACCACTGAAAACACTTTGTGCCTTTTCAGTAAATTCAGTCTCCACCAGGGATTGAGGTCTGCGGAAGTGAAAGAACAGGATCCACGACTGTAAACACCATCTTTGTTCCCATCAATGGCATTGGATGCAATGCCATTTCCATAGAGGGAACTCTGTGCAGCTACTCCTCCTAAAGCCACATTTTCACCTACAACAACAGAATTCACAGTTTTGAATAAACTTGTCTTACAGACTAGAAATAAAATGTGTCTACAACATTACTAAATCTAAAATATCTGCTTATTTTTTTATTAGTGCCACACTGATCAAATCTTGACCATTTTTATTAGTGCCACACTGATCAAATCGTGATCATAAATGTTCATATTCTCACCATCAGGAGCTGGATAACCGTAAACCTCAACCTCGCAGAGAGTAAGAACCCGATTATGACCAGGTAAGACCACATTGATGTAACGCCCTGCAATGCCTTTTTCCCATTTGAAAGTGAGGGATCTCCCGCCTGGAATGGATGAAATCTCTCCAGCCCTGTATAAGAATGACAGCATAGACACTATTTGATTGCTTGTTCAAATGTAACCTCATTGCATCGTTCTTTAAGATAATCTTCTCTTGAAAGACTCACAATGGATTGTCGTTGTTCAGCAGAGAGTTTCCAATGTGTATCTCGGCTCCATCAAGCCTTTCAGGACAGCAGTCTTTTCTGTTTGTGATAGTTATGGAGGTCACTACGTACTTGTCTAGTAAATCTAACCTCCACCATGGGTCATCTTGCTCTTCAGTAGCAGTACAGGATCCATGTTCATAATTTGAGTCACGATTTCCATCAATAGCATTACTGGCATGGCCATTTGCCGCCCAAGGATTCTTGATCAGGTCTGATTGTGTGGCCTTGCCATATAAAGCGAGATTTTTGGCTAAAATTGATAAAGCATAGTCAAAATGTGTTTTAAAAACAAGTAAATAAAAACAGTCCTTTTGGGACAATATGCTCTGATCTTGAGCATTTTTTGAAATATGAAATGCTATCTAAAACATCTTTCACATTATATGATTAGCATTTTCAGCTAAATGTAAACAATTATTTCATAAAACAAAAATTTACAATAAACACTTTATAAAAGGTCAAAAAGGAACATACAAAAATATAAAACCAAAGTCCTGAAGACATTTAATGAATTGTATAAAAGTACAACATATAAATCTTAGGTGACAACTTGCCCTGATAAAAATATGATGCCATGACCAGTGCTTATAATGTATTGTGAGTGTGTCTGTACAATTGAAACCATTTGTGTAATTTTGAGCTGTACCTTTAGCTGTTGTTGTGTCTGTAAAATAAGGCATCACAAAAATCCAAAGTAGGAAAAACATGTGCATTTCCATTATCCTGCACATGGGAAGGAAAATATGTATATAAGATTATACAAAATCTGATAAATATTGTTTTATGTTTATAATCTGAATTTATAATGGATTTGTTATGAGAGTTTGTTTTAATATTTAACAGAATGTTATTGGACTTTCTTATAATTTAATTTGATAGGCAATTAACTAAATTATGTCATTCAAATGATAGCATGCACATGAAAACATAATCTGAACTTCATTTTGATTCTTTTAAATAAGCAATTCACTCACCTGTATTTTATAATGTACAAAAGTTTTCTCATAGACAAGATGAAGTTTACTCTAATGGGTTCATCACAAAAACATCAATGGGCCAGCTATAAATACACAGCAACTTTTAAAGCTGTTTTTTTTTTTTTTTTTTTTTTAATCTAAACAGGTCATCTGAGATAAATGTGTTTTACAGTTGTGATAAAATATTGTTTGTTAAGTTTCCAGTATCTTTACGGAAACAGACTATGTTTTTCAACTCTTTCTTTTGGTCATTTAATTTAAGTCATAAAGGTGATGTGCATTTTATTGCAGTGCACGAATCCACCACCTTTCCCTTGCATAGAGTATATGTATATAGAACTTCTGGCTCTGTGTGTCACACTCTGAGTCTTGATTTGAGCAGTTTATTACATGTGACCTTTAAGCAATCTGTAAAAATGCATGAAAAACTGAGCAAACCAACAGATTTACAGAAGGCTTTCAAAATGCCAAATTACAAACAATGTTGAAACCGTAAAGTCTACTTTAATGTGACATACAGTTTATATGGACGAATAATTGTTTACACTCATGTGTAGTGTTATTCTATTTTGTGCTCAAGTATAGGCTAGTGTTTTATTCAGTCACCATCATGAAGAAAAGTGTCTTCTGCACAGCATGCAGGTAATATTGCTGCAAGACTCTGTGGTTCTGTACATTTTTATATTTCATATATAAATTATCAATAATGTTACAGCATGTAATTGGACTTTCCTAATTGAATTTGATAGAGGCAATTAACTAAATTATGTCATTCGAATGAATGATAGCATGCACACGAAAACATAATCTGACCTTCATTTTGATTCTTTTAAATAAGTAATTCACTCGCCTAGATTTTATAATGTACAAAAAAAAAAGGTTTTCTCATAGACAAGATGAAGTTTACTCAATGGGCAAATGGGGCTCATCACCCTTTAAATAACAAATACATAAATGGACCAGCGATAAATACACGGCAACATTTAAAGGCCTGTATGTTTTATCTAAACAGGTCATCTGAGATAAATGTGTTTTACCACAATTGTGATAAAATATTTATGGTTTGTTTGTTGAGCTTGCAGTAACTTTACGGAAACAGACACATAAATAGAAATGTTTTTCAATAATATTTTGGTAATTTCCGCTAATCATAAAGTCATAAAAGATTTGACCTAATATTTCTTAAAGTAAGTAAAATATATATTTTTAAAAGCCCATTAACCTCAAGCAAAGAATGCTATGCTGTTTTTGCTGGATATTCCCAGGTTTGTATGTTTTCTGTGCCCAGCGTCCTTTGATCAACAGTCACCCAAATCTGTCTAGTATTTTCTGCAGCATGCAGTGCATTAAAGTATACAAAGGCTTAAAATAATACATGCCCTGTTTTTCAAACTCTGATACAAATGTCTGGTTAAAGTAAAGCCCTACGGCCACCAATATTTTGTTTTCATATCCTGTTGTTTCAGTGCTTCTCAATCCAGTGGTGATCCATACACTTCAACCTCACTCAGTGAAAGATATTCTTTCCGTCCTGGAATAACAACATTAATGTAATGTCCTTCCATCCCATTACATTCAAAAGAGGTGGAAAAACCAGGAGGAATGGAAGAGATTGTAGCACACCTGAAGAAAGAGTGAGTTAAGCATCTTGAGAAATTCTGAACCACCGTCACATTCAAAGCAAAACACGTCTGCATCAAGTAAAAGTAGTTCAATACAAATGACCAGAATAAACAAAAATGTACAAAATCCAAATCACAATGGCCCTCATTTATCAATCTTGCGTAGAAACGGGCGTATATATTGGCGTAAGATTATCCTTACACTCCTCTCACCGCCTGATTTATGAAGCTGTGCGCACCTCTGAAATCCAGGCGTACGCAAAACCTGCCCTTTTTTTTATTTTTTTTTTTTTTATTTTTTTTTTATTAAATGCATAAAGGAACAATAACAACAATTTTCATCATTGTCATACCACAATAAAGGAATAATACACCAAGGTACTTCAGTCAAGATTAATCTTCAAGTCCTTAAACACAGCCATTGTTCTCGTAGCTTTTACGTTTTTAGAAAACTCAATAGATTCAAAATACATTTTCACCTCAAGTTTAAATCTTAAAAAACTAGGTTTACCGTTAGAAAATTTACATTTATGAATGTGATATTTGGCTAACAGAAAAATAAGATTTATAAAATAAATATAATTTTTCTCTTCACCTTCATGAAAACCAAAAATTACATTTTTATAAGTAAATTCAAAATTTGGATTAACATAGCCTTTGATAAAGTCACACACATCACACCAAAATGTCACTGTGTGAGAGCAATTCCAAAATAAATGTAAAGTAGATTCAGGTTTCTCTAAACAGAAAGAACAGAGGGTATTAATGTCATTTTTAAGTCTTTTGAGATAGCACTTATCTGGATAAAACCTATGAATTAACTTAAAGTTAATTTCTCTCATTTTGTTGGTTATCAAATATTTGTGAGGCAATGTCCAAACTTTTTTCCAGGGAATATTATTTACAAAACCATTCCAGTAAGAAATGACATAAGGCACAGAAACAATCTCCTCCTGAAACAAGACTCTAATTTTCTTATTGTTTTTTGATTTAGATGTAGAAAGGCACTGTTTACCAACAAATGTTTTGCACAGATCCACCGAGTGATAAGAGGATGAAAAAGAAAATCCTTTATAAAGCATAAGAACTCCTTGTGGCACTGCATCAGCAACAATTGCAAACTCTTTTGGAGTAACAGGAATCCCATGCTTTACTAAGAACTCAGAATAATTACAGATTGAACCATTTTGATTAAAAAGTTGAGATACAAAAATAATACCATTTTTAAACCAACTATCAAAGAAAAGAGATTTATGTTTATACAGTAGGTTCTTATTATTCCAAATTATATATGAGTGAGGTGTAAAATTGTGTTTAAAAATGAGGGACCACGCTAATAACATTTGCCTATGAAAAAGGGATAATTTGATCGGGATTTTAATTATGTTATAATTACAGGTTAATAAAAATTTTAAACCACCTAGTTTGGAGAAAATAAAATTAGGGATCAGATTCCAGATAGAAGAGGGCTTATTAATACAATTCTTTATCCAATTTATTTTGAAGGTGTTGTTTAAAGTGGTAAAATCAAGAAAGTTTAAACCCCCCTTCTCAACAGTGTTCATAAGTACAGATTTTCGAACAAAATGAGTTTTATTCTTCCAAACAAAGTTGAGGAGCAATGTATCAATTTTTCTTAGAATGGCAGTGTCGACACTCAAAGAAAGAGCAGCGTATGTTAACCTGGACAAGCCCTCAGCTTTGGCTAGTAAAATTCTGCCCTTTAACGACAGATCTCGTTGGAGCCACATATTAAGTTTCTTTTGTGTACTTTCAATTAGTGAATTAAAATTTAATGGGCATCTTTCTAATTCATTCTTTGTTATAACAACACCTAAATATGAAACCTGATCTTTAATTTGAATATTACAAATTTCTGACAAATTACACACTTTGATGGACATCAATTCGCATTTTGAAAGGTTCAAAAATAAGCCTGACGCTTTGGAGAATTGCTGGATATACTCTAGTGCTAACGGAACTTGGTTGGCATCGTGCAAGAAAAGTGTGGTATCATCAGCCAACTGACTGATGAGTATTTGTTTGTCAGCAATAGAGATACCACGAAGACCACTATTAGAAATATAAGAACAAAATATCTGGGAAACTAGTAAAAACAAATAAGGGGATATTGGACATCCCTGTCTGATACCACGTGACAAGTTAAACCTCGGAGAAGTACCATATTTTAATTTGATTGTACTATTACAGTTGTAATACAAAGTTCTTATAGCCTTACAAAAATATTCACCAAAACCAAATTTTTGCAATGATTTAAAAATAAAATGATGTTCTACTGAATCAAAAGCTTTATAAAAATCCAGGAAAAGAATATAACTATTATGTTCCACAAAATCAGCATAATCAAATAAATCTAAAACTAATCTAATGTTATTTGTTATGTGTCGGTCCCTCATAAATCCAGATTGAGTCTCATCTATAACGCTGTCCAAACATTCTTTAAGTCTATTGGCAAATATTATGGCAAAGATTTTATAATCATTGTTAAGGAGTGTGATGGGTCGCCAATTGTCCAAATTGGTAAGATCTTTCTTTGGTTTAGGAATTAGTGTGATGACACCCTGCGTTAATGTAGGAGGTAAAGCTTCTTTATCAATACTCTCTTTAAAAACATTAGTTAGAAAAGGAGCAAGTTCATCAGCAAATAATTTGTACAGCTCCGCTGTAAGCCCATCACATCCTGGGGATTTATTGTTTTTCAAGCTCTTAATTGCACTTTGTACTTCCCCATAAGTAATAACGTCATCACAACACATTCTGTCACTTTCAGAGATAACTTTAATATAACTAACTGAATCTAGAAACAAATTTGTTATCTGCTCTGAACATATTGAACTATATAGATTTTTATAAAAGTTGGCACTAAAATTCGCTATATCCTTCGGATCTTTCACAATTTTTCCATCAACACATAACTGCTCAATTGTTGAGAGAGTAAAATTCCGTTTTTCAAGCTTAAAGAAATATGCAGAATTAAGTTCTCCTTCTTCAAGCCATCTTTTTCTAGATCTTATATAAGCACCCCTAGCCTTCGATAAGTATAAATCATCTAATTTAGTTTGCAAAACTGCAATTTCAGATTTTTCCTCCAAAGACATACAATTAAAGTTACGGGCTTGAGATAATTTCATGATCAGGCTGTCCTCAAGAACTCTTCTTTTTTTGGCTAATGTTGTTCCAACTTTCCTTAAATAAACACCAATCTCAAATTTTAGAAGCTCCCAATTGGCACAAAAGGAATTTTGAATTGTGGCTACTTTCCAATAGTTAGCAATTAATTCTTTAATTTTTTCCTTTACATCTGGTAATTCTAATAGCGAACTGTTAAGTTTCCACAAAGAAGCTTTGCTGTGGCCTGGTACACAATCTGCCGTTAAAGGGGTATTAATAAAAATAGTTTTGTGGTCAGTCAAAGGGGTACATTGAATGCCAACATTTAGATCAAAATTGGACATACATTTTGAAATGAGCCAATAATCAATTCGAGATTGCCTTGATCCATTTTTGTTGGACCAGGTAAACTCTAAATTGTTAGGGTATCTGTCTCGCCAAATGTCCACCAATTCAAATTTATCTATTAGCCCTAACAGTGCATGGCTAAAACATGCTGTCCTCTTTGGAGGATATCTATCCAAAGAATTATTAATTGATACATTAAAATCTCCTCCTAGTATGAAAAATGCATTAGGGAATTTATTTGACCAATATGTGAGTTTCTCATCTAACATTTCAAAGAAAATGTTATTATCCCGAGAAGTGTTGTACCCATATATATTTCCCAGAATTACTGTTTGTTGGTTAAGTGAAATCACTAATAAATGAAAGTGACCCAAACTATCTGAATCTGATCCTAATATATCCCCATTAAATGTATTTCTCAAAATGCTTACTCCAGCAGAGTGTTCAGTGCCATGTGAACTCCAAATATCGTTACCCCACTGAGATTTCCACCATTTGTAATCGTCTTTAGTAGAATGACATTCCTGAAGGAAACAGAAATCTGACTTGTGTTTTTTGGCGAACAGAAAAAGAGCTTTTCGTTTAACACTATCCCTGAGCCCCCTGGCGTTAAAAGATATTAATGACAATGACATGAACAACGAACGGTATAAAAGCAAAGAGAAAGAAAAAAAGAACACTAAAACAAAGTAACTGAGTGAACCAAAAGAGTACACCCGCTCAACGCACTTTCCTCAAAAGGAGCAAATACAACCACAAAAATGCTCACCCGGTACTAAAGTGCTCAAATTTAAGTTCAGAAAACAGAGCTATTTAAATTTCTGCTTTCACGTAGGAACCATTTCAAAGCCCAAATTAAAAAATAAAATAATAATAAATTCAACTAATGAAATCACAGCTTTTCAATAAGGATAACAGTGAGGGAGGCTAGTTGTTAGTACCGTTATGACGTAAATATGTTTAATATCATTAGGGCAAATAATTCCTAGAGTTATCGATAAGCATTCATCCCTCTTTTCCCCTTTCTTTAAGAGAGAAGGGGGAAAAAATACAGCAATGTAACAGAAATCCTAAGCAGATAGCTCACTAAACACTGAAAGAAACAGTTGGTTATGATTATACATTACTAGTGTTTTAAATAGGTCTGTTGGCAACATCTTTAGCGGTCAGTCTTTTACCCTCAATTACTGCAAAGGGACCATGAAAGCCAGCCCTCTTCCCTTCCTTTCTCGCTTTCTCTACAGTCGGCCATAGAAGAGTCCTTGCATCCTTGTCTTTTTGCGAAAGGTCCTCGAAGACCTTAATCTTCTTCTCCCTGAGTAAGTCGGAGGTTTTGGCGTCTTTCCAAACTTTGTCCCGCTGGGAGCGCGATGAGAACAGGACTATTATGCGACGGGAGGATTTTTCCGCAGCAGAGCGAGGCCCCAGCCGATGAGCGATGTCAATTCCGCTGTGCAGATCAGCAGCGATGCTTGGGGAAACCTGGCTAAAGACGTCGATGATAATCTGCTTTACGTTCTCTCCTGATTTCTCCGGGATACCAGCGACACGCAAATTCCACCTCCTCTTGTAAGCATCCAAGTCGTTACATCTGTCACGAAGTTCGACATTTTCTTTCTCCAATTTTCCGATTTTCTTCTCCATTTCGTCAGTTTTTTTCGTTCAAACACTTCACCTGTTCACTGTGGAATTCGAGAGAATTTATTATCTGTTTAATAGAGTTCGAGTTCTCAATTACCGTCTTTTCAACTCCTTGAATTCGGCGCAAAGTCTCTTCGTGCATGGCCTCCATTCTCTGCATGAATCTCATTAGCATAGTATCACTCACCGCCGGACTATCAGAACTCGGTTTGCTTTTTTTGGCAGGGTTAGGTTCAGGAGTATCGGGTAGAGGCACGAAACCACCAGACTGTCCAGCAACTGCATCCATTTCATTGTTTAGCATTCTCCTTGCATAACTGTGCATAGCAAGATGAGTTTCTTCTTTTTCTTCCATATTTGCAAGTCAGCACAGCAATTGTAGCAAAAGCACGTGGATTATGACTAGCTACTAGTTAGTAAAAAGTGTGCGTCTGCAAAGCTTAACTAAACTGTACAAAAAAGAAAAACAACTGATAAAGTGCGACTATTTAACTCATAAATAAAATGGCACCTTCAAATCAGTTCTGAACATGAACAGTTCTAAGTTAAACCGGGATTTGAGCAAAGTTTTTAAGAGCTACATCAAAACCGTCTTCTCACGACGCCATCTTGGCCCCGCCCCCCAAAACCTGCCCTTGATAAATGCCGCGGCTGAAAACGATCGTCATTAGATTAACACGCCCCTATATATTCAAGTCTCCGCCTCCCCCACGCCCTCATTTTACGCCATGGACACACGGAAGACGGCAATGAAGCAAAACTTCTCTGACGTGGAGATCGAGACCATCACCAGGGAAGTGGAAAAAAAAACAAAATTGTTTTATTTGGGAGTTTAAAGAGTGGGATTAAAGGCGCCCACAAAAAGGTGTACGGTGGAAATCCAGTTTAAATAGCTTTTTGGATGAGAAATTACCTATCACAATTCATTATTTTACAGCACGTGTTTTGAAATAATATGTGTACAATAGTGATGATGATGTGATGTGGAGTACCATTCATTCACATTAATATAATTGCATGACAATTTGTAAGATTCTTATTATTATTATTATGATTTGTATTATTAATGACGCTTATTGTTATTTAGAAGAAGAATGTCATTATTATTATTATTATTATTATTATTTATTTATTTTATTATTATTTAAAAGAAGAAGAATGTCATTTTTATTATTTTGTCAGTCTGAATTATTTTCAGTCCAGTCCGTGCGCAGCTGCCTGGCCTAACCAACATCAGGTAAAGCGCACAGGCTCGCAACTGGACGAATACATGCCTACAAATCAAATGCTTTGGTAAAGTCACACAAATTGAAGTTCATGTTGCACAAAAATAAACACTGAAGTTTATAATTAGGCCTACTTATTCGCACGGGATTAGTAGCCTATATGCGGGGACATCTGGTGATTTGTAATAATTGCAGAGAATGTCTGTGATCTTAATCCCGTGCGAATCGGCCATGTCTGTAATATGTAAAGTAAAAATTCCCCCGCAAATTACCATATTTCGCCGAACACCGAGGTGATAATATTAGTCCCGTGCGAATCGGCATCTATTTGGCCGGGATTAGGCCGATCGTATATAATTTTTGCAAGGTTTTCGTGTCCTGTGAGCATTTCTATCTTTATCTCTCACGAAGAATGGCGCTAGACTGCATATGTGCACCGTTATGAATTCATGAGCGGCCGCGCGGATTATAGGCTACTACTTTCACTTTAGAATGAGCACAATTTGGGAGTAAATTGCTTGAATGGTGTGTTTAATATTATTCTTAATGAAAAACACAAAAACAGAACAGTACAATGACAACTCGCTTAAATGGGCACTTTTACATTTAGCTTTGAAACTGAATCTTCCGCCGTGTTATTATAGGCTATTGCTTAGTTACGTTTTTAATTGCGTCTGTTCTCTAACTGAACGAAATTATTTGTATTACAATAAAACAATCAAAATGATATCGATACGACTGTTTATAATTTCATACAGCTATATAACGAAAAAACATTTTCAAGTAACATCATATCCAGGAGATAAGTCAGTAAATTCGAGTAAAATCACAGCATATCCCGTGCGAATGCGCCACGCAAAATTCAGATGTGGGGGAGTAATTTCTAAATCACACGAGGTCCCCAGATAATAGCCTACTTATCCCGTGCAAATAGGGCTTTATTTGTTGTTGTTGTTGTTGTTGTTTTTGTTTTTTTACAGTGGGTCATAATATAGCATATCTTTGTCAGTGCGTTTTGTGGTGTTAGGAATTGTTTTTCTGCGCATTTTCGCACTAACTCAAAACGTGCGTACACCACCTCCTGAGCTGGCGTAGGATTTGAGCGTGCCGTACGCCAACGTCCATATTGATAAATCTCAAAGTCACCGTGGTTTTGGGTGTACGCCAGGTGTACGCTGGAAAATTGGTGTACGCACTTTTGATAAATGAGGGCCATTGTATACCATTTTGTAGCCAAGTTAGCTATGTCACATTGCAGTAATTCTGAGAACTCTCTAAAAAGACACATTAATTAATTAATTTACCTGGGATTATTATTGCCATTGTTGTCCAGACTGTTTCCAATTCTGATTTCTTCCCATTTAGTCTTGAAGGAACATTGTCTAATCTGTTTGTAATTACCACTGAAAACACTTTGTGCCTTTTCAGTAAGTTCAGTCTCCACCAGGGATTGAGTTCTGCGGAAGTGCAAGAACAGGATCCACGACTGTAAACACCATCTTTGTTCCCATCAATGGCATTGGATGCAAAGCCATTTCCATAGAGGGAACTCTGTGCAGCTACACCTCCTAAAGCCACATTTTCACCTACAACAACAGAATTCACAGTTTTGAATAAACTTGTCTTACTGACTAGAAATAAAATGTGTCTACAACATTACTAAATCTATGATATCTGCTTATTTTTATTAGTGCCACACTGATGAAATCCTGATCATAAATGTTCATATTCTCACCATCAGGAGCTGGATAACCGTAAACCTCAACCTCGCAGAGAGTAAGAAGCCGATCACGACCAGGTAAGACCACATTGATGTAACGGCCTGCAATGCCTTTTTTCCATTTGAAAGTGAGGGATCTCCCGCCTGGAATGGATTAAATCTTTCCAGCCCTGAATAAGCATGACAGCATAGACACTATTTGATTGCTTGTTCAAATGTAACCTCATTGCATCGTTCTTTAAGATAATCTCCTATTGAAAGACTTACAATGGATTGCTGTTGCCGTTGTTCAGCAGAGAGTTTCCAATGTGTATCTCGGCTCCATCAAGCCTTTCAGGACAGCAGTCTTTTCTGTTTGTGATAGTTATGGAGGTCACTACATACTTGTCTAGTAAATCTAACCTCCACCATGGGTCATCTTGCTCTTCAGTACACTCTAAAAAAAAAGTCTCGTAATCATAAGGGAACCTTTTTTAGTGCTATATAGCACCAATTTTGGTGCTTCAGTGGTTCTTCAGAGGTGCTATATAGCACCTTAGTCAAAGAACCGGTGAAGAACCTCTGAAGAACCGGTGAAGAACCGCTGAAGAACCACTGAAGCACCACTGAAGCACCAAAAATGGTGCTATATAGTACTAAAAAAGGTTCCCCTATGATTACAAGCCAAGAACTATTTTTGGTGCCATTTAGAACCTTTTTTTTTTTAGAGTGTAGCAGTACAGGATCCATGTTCATAATTTGAGTCACGATTTCCATCAATAGCATTACTGGCATGGCCATTTGCCGCCAAAGGATTCTTGATCAGGTCTGATTGTGTGGCCTTGCCATATAAAGCGAGATTTTTGGCTAAAATTGATAAAGCATATAGTCAAAATGTGTATTAAAAACAAGTAAATAAAAACAGTCATTTTGGGACAATATGCTCTGATCATGAGTATTTTTTGAAATATGAAATGCTATCTAAAACATGTTTCACAATATAAGATTAACATTTTCAGCTAAATGTAAACAATTATGATTTCATAAAACAAAAATGTACAATAAACACTTCCTAAAAGGTCAAAAAGGAACATACAAAAATATAAAACCAAAGTCCTGAAGACATTTAATGATTTGTATAAAAGTACAAATAAATCATATGTGACAACTTGCCCTGATAAAAATATGATGCCATGACCAGTGCTTATAATGTATTGTGAGTGTGTCTGTACAATTGAAACCATTTGTGTAATTTTGAGCTGTACCTTTAGCTGTTGTTGTGTCTGTAAAATAAGGCATCACAAAAATCCAAAGTAGGAAAAACATGTGCATTTCCATTATCCTGCACATGGGAAGGAAAATATGTACAGTGAGGATAATAAGTATTTGAACACCCTGCTATTTTGCAAGTTCTCCCACTTAGAAATCATGTAGGGGTCTGAAATTGTCATTGCAGGTGCATATCCACTGTGAGACATAATGTAAAAAAAAAAAAAATTCCAGAAATCACAATGTATGATTTTTTAACTACTTATTTGTATGATACAGCTGCAAATAAGTATTTGAACACCTGTCTATCAGCTAGAATTCTGACCCTCAAAGACCTGTTAGTCTGCCTTTAAAATGTCCACCTCCACTCCATTTATTATCCTAAATTAGATGCACCTGTTTGAGGTCGTTAGCTGCATAAAGACACCTGTCCACTCCAAAAAATCGGATACATTTTTTTAATACGGTTTATGTTTATAATCTGAATTTATAATGGATTTGTTATGAGAGTTTGTTTTAATATTTAACAGAATGTAATTGGACTTTCTTATCATTTAATTTGATAGGCAATTAACTAAATTATGTCATTCAAATGATAGCATGCACATGAAAACATAATCTGACTTTCATTTTTATTCTTTTAAATAAGCAATTCACTCACCTGTATTTTATAATGTACAACAAAAGGTTTTCTCATAAACAAGATGCAGTTTACTCTATGGGTAAAAGGGGCTCATCACCCTTTAAATAACAAAAACATCAATGGGCCAGCTATAAATACACGGCAACTTTTAAAGCTATTTGTTTTTATCTAAACAGGTCATCTGAGATAAATGGGTTTTACCACAATTGTGATAAAATATTGTTTGTTGAGTTTCCAGTATCTTTACGGAAACAGACTATGTTTTTCAACTCTTTCTTTTGGTCATTTAATTTAAGTCATAAAGGTGATGTGCATTTTATTGCAGTGCACGAATCCACCACCTTTCCCTTCCATAGAGTATATGTATATAGAACTTCTGGCTCTGTGTGTCACACTCTGAGTCTTGATTTGAGCAGTTTATTACATGTGACCTTTAAGCAATCTGTAAAAATGCATGAAAAACTGAACAAACCAACAGATTTACAGAAGGCTTTCAAAATGCCAAATTACAAACAATGTTGAAACCACAAAGTCTACTTTAATGTGACATACAGTTTATATGGACGAATAATTGTGTTTACACTCATGTGTAGTGGTATTCTATTTTTGTGCTCAAGTATAGGCTAGTGTTTTATTCAGTCACCATAATGAAGAAAAGTGTCTTCTGCACAATATGCAGGTAATATTGCTGCAAGACTCAGTGGTTCTGTTCAGTTTTATATTTCATATATAAATGATCAATAATTTTACAACATACAATTTTAACAGCTGCATTACATTACACAAAACAGTGTTTTTCCATTTCCCACTATTCTTTGATAGCCACCCAAATCTGTCTATACTTCCTGCAGCATGCAGTGCATTTAAGTATACCGAAGCTTAAAATAATACCTGTTTTGCAAACTCTGATACAGTAAATATCTGGTTAAAGTAAAGCCCTACAGCCATCAATATTTTGTTTTCATATCCTGTTATTTAGGTGCTTCTCAATCCAGCGGTGATCCGTACACTTCAACCTCACACAGTGTAAGATATTCTTTCCGTCCTGGAATAACAACATTAATGTAATGTCCTTCCATCCCATCACATTCAAAAGAGGTGGAAAAACCAGGAGGAATGGAAGAGATTGTAGCACATCTGAAGAAAGAGTGAGTTAAGCATCTTTAGAAATTCTGAACCACCGTCCCATTCAAAGCAAAACACAGGACTAGATCAAATCAAACTGCAGTAATTCTGAGATCTTCTCTAAAAAGCCATATCAAGATGAATTCATTTACCTGGGGTTATCATTGCCATTGTTGTCCAGACTGTTTCCAATTCTGATTTCTGCCCCATTTAGTCTTGAAGGAACACTGTCTAATGTGTTTGTAATTACCACTGAAAACACTTTGTGCCTTTTCAGTAAGTTCAGTCTCCACCAGGGATTGAGGTCTGGGGAAGTGTGGGTACAGGATCCATGACCGTAAACACCATCTTTGTTCCCATCAATGGCATTGGCTGCAAAGCCATTTCCATGGAGGGAACTCTGGGTAGCTACTCCTCCTAAAGCCACATTTTCACCTACAACAACAGATGGTTTCCCATAAATTCATAGTTTTGAATAAACTAATTTCACACTGATGAAATCCTGATCATAAATGTTCATATTCTCACCATCAGGAGCTGGATAACCGTAAACCTCAACCTCGCAGAGAGTAAGAAGCCGATCACGACCAGGTAAGACCACATTGATGTAACGGCCTGGAATGCCTTTTTTCCATTTGAAAGTGAGGGATCTCCCGCCTGGAATGGAGGAAATCTTTCCAGCCCTGAATAAAAATGACAGCATATGGACAATATTTGATTTCATGTATGTAACCTCATCACATCGTTCTTTAAGATAATCTCCTATTGAAAGACTTACAATGGATTGCTGTTGCCGTTGTTCAGCAGAGAGTTTCCAATGTGTATCTCGGCTCCATCAAGCCTTTCAGGACAGCAGTCTTTTCTGTTTGTGATAGTAATGGAGGTCACTATGTACTTGTCTAGTAAATCTAACCGCCACCATGGGTCTTCTTGAGTTGTAGTAGCAGTACAGGATCCATGTTCATAATTTGAGTCACGATTGCCATCGATAGCATTACTGGCATGGCCATTTGCCGCCCAAGGATTCTCAACCAGGTCAGACTGTGTGGCCTTGCCATATAAAGCGAGATTTTTGGCTGAAATTGAAAAAGCACTATAATCAAACCGTAAGCTTTATGCGCATGTAATATCTATAGACACATAATAAGTGAGTAGGTAATAAAAGCTTGAACTTTTACATCATTATTAGCAAGGAGAAAACAGTTCAAAACGATGTCTTTTTTGGATAATATTACCAAAGACCCTTTAAGACAAATCATTTCACTCAGCGGCCATCTTTGAAACACCTCGGGCACTCAAGTGCAGCTCCTATCTCTTTGAACGGGGAAACATCAAATTCTCCAAAAATGTTTGCCAGGCTTAAACTAAATTTTGTTTTTAAACACTGGAATAATGACAAAAAAAAAGGGAATTTTCAGCCAGCCCGGAAAAAAACACTGCCACTTTCTATAGCAACCGGAACAGAAGCTGCAGTGATGCAATGACTTAAGTAATCAACGATTGGCTCTTTAATTTAGAAGAAGGGGCTTATTCGCCATATTGGGCGTTGCACTCTCCTATAATCGGAGTGCACAGTCTTCCAAAAAAGTAACTTTGAATATACTCTTATGTTATCAAACTTTATTTATAATAAAACTATGAAAAATGTAACATTTATGCAAGACAAAGCAATTCACCAAAAAGTTTGAAGGCAACACAAAAATGTGAAACCAGTGTCTACAATGTATTGTGAAGCATGTCTGCATTGTTGAACTTTACCTTTAGCTGTCGTCGTGTCTGTAATATAAGGCATCGCTAAAATACAAATCAGGAAAAACACATGCATTTCCATTGTTCTGCAGGTGAGAAGTAAAGAAGTTCAGAAACACAAAATTAAGCTTAAATTAAGCAAAATGACGAACAAAAACAAATAAACAAAGTTTCATTGACTCACCTTTGTTTTAAAAGCTACGGAAAAGGTTCTCCCAAAGACAAGATAAATGGACAAAGAGTGCTCATCACCCTTTATATAGGCCTATCAAAAAAACAAAAACCAAGGGGTCAGCTAACAATCAAAATCAACATATAAACGTGTGGATGCTTTATCTAAATCATCTGAGATAAATGTGAATTTTACAACTTTGGTCAATTTTATGAGATATGTTAAACAATGTATGAGCTTTCAGAAATGCTAAAGGGACTACGTGTTTTGTGGCTACTTAAGTGTTTCTTTGTCTGTTAAGATCTATCATTTAAGTTAAGAACGGTTAATTGAGAACAATTAACAAGATGAATTACAAGTTTTAAATGAACATAACCTAACTTACTTGAGACAAACAAAATCATAACAATTAAATATATTTTATATACCAAGAAATATTGCGGAAAAGGAATGAAACTGGAACTTGCAAAGATAGCAATTAAATAATGGTAATGGATTGCTGTTGTTGTTTTTAACTGAAAAGAAGAAGACTAATTTAAATGTTATGCAAATAGTGGCACTATACCATTTGCAGGGTTTAGAAACACTGAAATCTTAAAGAAATATTACACAACAACCAGTTTTACAGACATTGGAACTGAACCTTCAAACTTTGTCTGTCTCCATCCCCATATCTTATCTAAAGCTACATCTCAAATTGCCCATTGGCACATGTTTTATGAGTTTATGTGAGTTATGTGCACTGATAAAATTGCCCTTATTTTAGCATCAGCAGATTTTGCTCTTTTTATTTCATTTAGCTAAATAAATATCTTTGCATTCTCTGTTTTGAACAAACGCATAAATCAGAAAAATGTAATTAGTTTCAGCTGAGGTTCTGTGTGTTCATCTGTGCATTGTGTTTGCAAATAAACATTATTAGTTGGTTATGTACATTCCACTTGTTTTAAATTATTGTATTTTGAATCAATTTCAAATTTTTGATCACTTATTGCAAAATACTTCTTTCTTCAATCAATCAATCAATATTTTTTTTCTCAAATGATTAACTGATTATTATTTTAAGGAGGAAATAGCTCTAAAACTGAAAGCCTATATTAAAACTCAACAGTCACTACAGAGAGCTTGATTCGTCAGTATGACCTTGTATTGTCAGTCGATAGACAAGAGTCATAACTTGACAGAACATAGGGCAGGCAGTTAAGATAATACTTGTTTCATAATAACATTTAATGGTGATGTATTTTATGCTTACACTGCCATACACAGGCAGAACAAAGTAATTACACCTTTTGCCAAAAATGAGTTGATTGAATGACTGAAAACCGGGTCTCTTCTATAAAATGGCTTGTTTGTTGAGTTTATTGTCACAAATTATTATGTTTACTATGATGAATAAACAACCCTGATGCTTCTGATTAAGTTCCGCAAGACCTTTTACTATCTACGATAACCTAGAATGTTGGGAATCTTCTGAAAGCTGCGTAAGAAAACATTTTCAGAAATTCAGTTTAAATAAAGTATAACATAATAATATAATGGCTCTGTCCAGTTAATATGATTAGCTCAAGACTAACAGAATGCTGCCCTGTTGCCTTTTGTAATATCTTAACAAATACCTTTTGTATTATTCTGTTTGGAAAAAGAATAGACGATAGAGTTATGCCTAATAACACAAGTCTATATCAAACAAGCTTGAACAGACTTATATTTGTAATACTTTTTTTGTTGCATGAATGTTTTTTTGTTTGTTTTTTTCAAATCGACTTAATGTCAAATTTACAGGGATTGGAATGTTGGCCTACAGTTTGTTACATTTTAAAGGTAGCTCACTATCAGTATGTTTCAGTTCATTCATGGAGCATCACATTTTTTCAGTGATAACATATTACAATTGATTGCTCTATAGTTATTTTCTTGAGCTCCATCAATCATCTCATGTTTTCCATTCTCTTGGTTGGTGATGGTCATGATATAGTCTTCTGCAGGTCCACCCTCCAAAACAAGCAAATAGTACAATATTGTGTGGGTGGAAGTGGTGATGTAAATAGGCTACATAAAAACATATGATGTGTTATATGCATAGAGGATCCAAAGGGAACACTATAAAAAAAACGTAAAGGGGCACTTCAGTGCTGGGAAGATGAATGTATATTTAAACGGTGTCATTTATGTAGTAGAAATGGGAAATTATTTTTGAATTTGATGCCTTCTAGACTGAGAAAAGACAGAAAATGTATTTTTGTCTCATATGGATGAAAGACAACAACTCCCAGAATGCACTTGCTTCGCTGCCCTACGAGGCCACTCCCTACACCGTCGTTTTGATATTCATAATAATACAATAATTTCGTTAATTTAGAGAATAAACACTACAATTAAAAAATGAACGTGTCTTTTCAATAAAACGCTGCAGGAGTCAGCAGGAGACGAAGTAAGATCTGAGCAGAGCTGAGGTAAGCGCGACAGTCATTCTCAGCGCGTGTCCAGTCTGGCGCGTTTTCTGATCGCATATGGAAAGCTAAACTTTCATAGGAATTCATTGAAAAGTTGAAACACTCACTTTGCTCTGCAACGCTCCGGTTATGAATGCCCGAGGCAGAACCGAGCGCATTTACATTCTGTGCGTGTGATCTCTCCCCTGTGATAACATGCGGAATAGCTTCATCTACTGGCTGTAGTTTTTAGCCTCTGGCCAAAACAACCCTCCGATGACGCAAAATGACGATATTTGCGTCATCGGAGGATTTTTTTCCCCCAGAAATAAAATGCATTATTCTCTCGTCTCAGGGGGATATGAGGGGGGAAAGTACCACCATTCAAATATACTACGGGGTTTCTACTGATACAAAGCTTAATGCTAAATCACAAAGTGACCCTTTAAGTATGTGTAGGATCACATTGTAATCACTAGATGGCACTACTTTCTTGTACTGGACTGACAAAAATGATTGCTGGCTCTAATTTCACTCGCATAATGCGCATTAAACTTTGATTTATATTATAATATTTTAAATTTAAAATGTTTTATATCAGAATTCTCTGATTAGGAATAAACATTCTGCCCAAAACATATTTTAATTTAACTATTATAAATTGGAGAACAAAATAGAATGTAGTCTTATAATTGTATATCCTCTGATATGCCAAAGAAATATGTTTTTGTTCTTACATCTCGTCTAGCTTGTTACACTCATGAGGTCTCGCGAGATTTCCCCCAAGCAAGCAACTACTCCAGCGTCGGCCGTTGCGCAGGCGCAGTGTTGTTTTAAAACAGTTTCCACAGACTAGCCTCTATCGCTAATAAAGAAACAATGGCGACAGCGGCGACTGCAGCGGGCGGAACGGGCTCCGGAGGACCATCGGCCGGCCAAGCGGGAGCCGGTTCTTCAATCGGACGGAAAAAAGACGGAGGGCCGTCTTCCAAATATTGGGAGAGCTCGGAAACGGTGTCTCAGTTGGAGACAGTTCGGCTCTGGATCGGGAAACATTATAAGAAGGTCTGCGGCTCATGAGGCGCCCGTTGAATGGGGGCGCGCGCGCATCACACAATAGCTACAGAAGCGGCACGCGCGCTTGATATAGTTTATTCGCTATTATAGTCGGTTATTCGAATAGGTCGAAACAGAGTGGTGGTGCAGATGTTGTTTAGGTTCCGGGCTGGATTTGTAGTCAGCGAGTATTGTTCTTGTGTAGTTTTAAACGGCAGTGTTGTGGACTGTTGAGTTAGCTCGCGTGCTAACGTTGGAGACTGGGATGCGCGATCTGCTATAAGGATGGCTCTGTTTTAAAATCTGGTAAAATACTGTCTTAGTTTTCAACATTTTGGGGACACGCTCTGCAGTAAGATCCACTGGTCAACATCTTAAAAGTCAGAGGACATTTAGTCCGCATCACGGACCCTCGGCTGTTTATGTTGAAGTTTGTTTACTGACTCTTCAATGTTGATTAATTAGAAGTATTGTTGGTACTATGGTGTAAGATTAGTTGCCTACATATGGTACTAAATTACCATTGTTATTAATTATGTCATTTGCATGGTACTCTGTTATGTCAAGAATACCATGGCATTAGTAATGGTAACGTACTGCGTCTCTTTAAACCATGACATTTTGTTAGTGTGCTATTTAAATCAACTAATTGTTATCCTTTGCATATATGATTCACTTCAATCTCTTTATTGTCCAGCAATAGTGTTGTGTAATGCCAGTTTGTGGCTGAAGTTTATATATTTTGCTTGTTTAGAATTGTTTTCTCAGATATGTGACCCTGGACCACAAGACCAGTCAGAAGGGTCTTTTTTTTTAAATTGAGATATAAATATCATCTGAAAGCTGAATGAAGCTTTCTATAGATGTATGGTTTGTAAGGATAATATTTGGCCGAGATACAACTATTTGAAAATCTGGAATCCGAGGGTGCAATCAAATCTAAATATTGAGAAAATCGCCTTTAAAGTTGTCCAAATTAAGTCCATAGCAATGCATATTGCTACTAATAAATCTGATATATTTACGGTAGTAAATTTACTAAGTATCTTCATGGAACATGATCTTTACTTAATATCCTAAAGATTTTTGGCGATAATTTTGACCCATACAATGTATTGTTGGCTATTGCCACAAATATACCCCTGCGACTTATGACTGGTTTTGTGGTCCATCCATGGTTACATATTTGTATGATTGCTTAAGATCTAAATAGTTTTTGTCCTTGTATGTTTATAAAATAAAGCAACATGACTGTTGAATACTTGGATGTTTCCAATTGAATTGCTGGTATTTATTTTGTCCTTTTTTTCTGCAGTATGTCCAAACCGACTCTCCTACAAGCAAAACTTTGGCTGCGCTGGTGGTGCAGTTGCTACAGTTTCAGGAGGATGCATTTGGACGTAGGGTCAGCAATCCTGCCCTTACCAAACTACCCGTGAGTCTGGATTTGCACCATTTACACTTAATGTTGTTCATGTTTCAAGTCTATAAGACACTTTGTTAATCTTCATAACACAAATTAATAGGGGTGTAACGGTACACAAAACTGACGGTTCGGTACAGCAGTTTTAAAAAATGGCTGTTTATTTATTTTTTTATTAGAAAAAATTGTCTGTCCTTAAATGAATTAAATTATAACTAAAAGTTTCTTAAAGATAATGCTGTAAACTATATAGGGAGCCCTTACTTGCACATTATTACTATAATATTAAAGGTTAACAACAGAGCCCAAACTATGAGCCTATATTCAGCTGATATTCATGTTCAGTTATAGGATAATCAACACTCAAACAACACATTGTGTGCAAACATGTAAACTTCACATAAGGCAGTTTTTGCATTAACTCCTAAATCTAATTATAAAATTATGTTTTTTCTCCAATTCGTTGTTGAAATATAATCTTAGTGTCTGTCATTGTCATGACAGATTTATCTAAACATAGCATTAAATAATCAAGACAGCACTGTGGACACTGAATGACTTCTGAGGTAAATGATGCTGCGTGACATTGTTTACAAGCTGTTTGACGTCTTCCGCGATTGAAACACTGAGCGATTAGATGACATATGATATGTTTCAGTAAGTGTTATCCTCAACATACCGTAAGATATTAATTCATGTTGCATGCCGCGGCCCCTTGAATTGACGCGCCTATACAGTGATCAGTCGTCACATTAAAGAGTGTCAAAATGGCATTTATCGTTTGAATTTTGTGATAAAATGGACTACTTGAATACTTAATTTAAGTAGTCTACTGGAATAGTTAATATGTTCGTGTGGGAACTCGGATTGAAGTGTGTTCCGCACTTAAAACAAGCCGACTGTTAACTGTTAAAGATTACATTCAGAACCGTTCGGTACACATGCGCACCGAACCGAAAGCCCTGTACAGAAACGGTTCGGTACGAATACGTGTATCGTTACATCCCTACAAATTAAGATATTCTTTGTGAAATCGGAGCGATTTCTGTCTCTGCATTGACAGTCCATTCATCATAGTTCTTAAAATGTAAACAAACGTAAGCCATATTAATCGTGCGATTAAATCAAAGTATTCTGAATAGGTATATAAAACAATCTGATGAACGGATTTAATTTCGGCTTTTATTCACATATAAACTGTGATCAAAGCACATACAGCTCTGGAAAAAATTAAGAGACCACTTAACATTGAGAAATCTATGTTAAGTGGTCTCTTCATTTTTTCCAGAGCTGTACATAGAGCACATTAAATATGGTAAAAAGAAGCTGAAATATTATCACTTGAAGCACAAGAACCAATGAGGTTTGTTTTTGCATGTCACACAAGCCTGTTTGAGCTTCCACGAAAACCAGTGAGGTTTATCATGCATCAGTCAAGTCTGATTGAGCTGCCGTTGACCATATTGTGTTGATCAATGTTTACATATGAATAAAATTAAATCTGTAAAGTCTCTTCAGAAGACTTGGATTAAATCGCTCAATTCATATTCAAAAGATTTATTTTAGGATCTTTATGAACCTTTTGAAACCTCAATTTTGTTGGAATGGACTTTCAGTTGAGAGACCGAAATCTCTCAGGTTTCATCAAGGTTAATATCATCATCTTGTCTTGTGAGTTTGGAACAACATGAGGGACAGTAATTGATGAAAGTATTTTCATTTTTGCTTGAACAATTTCTTTTAAAATGGTCTTGATCACACTTCTACGGAGCCCCTAAAGGGACGTGGTGATGGAAAAAATTTAGGATGGGAGGAATTTTTTTTGCGTTCCCCCGAGAAACTTTGCGTTCCCTCGCGATATTTGCTAATAATGTCCCGCTGTCAGTGTTTCAAACAGCGTATGTTAACAATTAAGCGGTTAGAGTTTTATTTTGAATTTGGGCTTAATAAATAAAGTATAAATAAATAAATACAGTCAGTGCTTAGTTCGTAGTTCAGTAAAGTTGGCAATGTATTCACAGATTTGAACTTCCCGGATCAATAACTTGAGCTAAAAACGTTGATAAAACACAAATGACACCTCTTTAACGTACGAGCTGCAACCTAATTTTCCTCAAAACGAGCCTAATATGAGACCAGTACAAAGGGACCGTCTGCAAAGTGTAAAATCCGAAAAGCGTTACTAAAAAATGGGCAATAACAATGTTACACATTGTGTCTCCAAATTCAGTTTACACATCAATGCTCTCCTACTACAATATACTAATACAGTATACAGTGTAATACAGTATACAGTCAAAATCAGTAAGCAATTATCATACAAAAGCTATGGTTTCAACCACTGTATTTTAACTGGGTACCAACATAATTTGTGTAAAGAATAGGCCTATAGCTATGTGCTATTACTTTTATTATTTTTGTGCTATTACTTGCCAAACTAAGCGTTGCAGTATAACCAGCAGGAGAGTGTGATGTGTGAACTGAATTTGGTGACAGTAGGCTACAGTGCATTTCAGTGAAGTAAGCTGAATATTTTACATAATAAAAAAAATCCTAACAATTATGCAAAAGCAAATTTTATCAAACTAAGTGTTTTTATCAAACTAAGTGACCATTGATGTGTAAACTGAATTTGGAGACACAGTGTGTAACAATGAAGTTAATGACTTGTAGTAGGCTAACGCTTTTCGGGTTTTGCACTTTGCAGACAGTCCCTTCGGACTTGTTTCTCAGCCGCCTTCTCATTTAGAACAATTTATATTATAAGGCTCGTTTTGAGGAAAATTAGGTTGCAGCTTGTTGTCTACGTTAAAGAGACATTGTGTTTTAACAACGTTTAGCTCACCGAACACATTGAAATAAGTACTGACTGTATTATAGCCTAGCCTACTTAAGTCCAAGTTCAAAATAACTTTAACCGCTCCATTGTTAACGTACTGAGCTGTTTGAAATAGCCCGCGGGACATCTATCTTTGCGAGGGAACGCAAAGATTCTTGGGGGAATGCTAAAGATTTGGGGGGGGGGGGGGGGGGATCCACCACCATGTCTCTTTTAGGGGCTCTGTATACTTCTTCTATACCATCCATTATTTGACGCGAGACACGGTTAACGTGCAATGCCACATTTTATGGTCCAATTCTGCAGAAAGGGCAAACTAA
Source organism: Gobio gobio (assembly GCF_949357685.1). NCBI lineage: Eukaryota > Metazoa > Chordata > Actinopteri > Cypriniformes > Gobionidae > Gobio > Gobio gobio. Next base: position 40,675,341 of record NC_137108.1, on the reverse strand, counting down.
TTGTATTGCTGTTGAATTTTGTTTCTGTCATTCTAGGCAAAGATCTTTCTGGACTTCAAACCTGGAGGAGCCCTTTGCCATATTCTGGGTTCTGCATACAAGTTCAAAAGCGAGCAGGGCTGGTAAGTAGAACCTCAGAAAAGGTGAACAACAGGGTGGGGATAATGAATCACAGTATGTGATTCTCAGTGTAATGCTAACAAGATAATGCTAATATGTTTAATATTAATGTGCCTGTATTTCTTCAGGAGGAGGTTTGATCTGCAGAACCCATCCAGAATGGATAGAAATGTGGAGATGTTCATGACTATTGAGAAGACTCTTGTTCAGGTAGATATCCTTGTCTGTGTGTCTAAATATATAGGCTAATTGCGCTCAATGAAAATGTACTTCTTTGTGTGATTTTTGTTATTTTTGTTCTTCCCAATCCTGAATATGTGGTTACAATCGTGGTTCTCATTCTTGCCTGCAGAACAACTCTTTGACCCGACCAATTGTGTACATTGTGTCTGACGTGGAGCAAAAACAAGCCAATAAGCTCAAAGACATCATTAAGAGACATCAGGTAAAAAAAAAAGATCAATTAGGTCATTTTTTAAATTCCATTGTTTGTTCTGCACTTCTCTGATCTGTTTTGTTTTACTTGCACATCTAGGGAACCATCACTGAAGATAAGTCAAAGGCCACTCATATCATTTACCCCTCCCCAGCCCAGCTGGAAGAAGGTTGGTGTTTAAATTTTTTAAAAATGGTATTCAACCTGGTTTTATTCACATCCTTCTTCAATCATTTTGTTTAATTTGACACTATAATTGGTGTTTCATGAGATTACCTTGTGAATTCTGCTTTTCAGAGGAATGGCTGCGTCCCGTCATGCGCAAAGACAAGCAGGTGCTGGTTCACTGGGGCAATTACCCTGACAGGTTAGTAGGACTGCAAATTATAGTGATCAGGGGATGGATCAGCCAAAAATGTATATTCTCATTTTCTCACCCTCATGCCATCCGTGATGTATGTGACATTCTTTTTTCAGATAAACGAAATTTTTTTTTTTTTTAGGCAAATATTCCATCTCTTTGAGTCCATATAACGCCACTGAATGAAGCGAAAAGATAGGTGTGTGCAAGGCAAATACTATGAGGGTTTAGGGGGTGATTTCGGTTTCAGCCCATGTCGTTTCAAAGAATATCACAACGGTGAGCGAGCGTGTCGTGTATAAACTCCTCCCCAAACGAACGAGGCGCGCACGCTGTCAGCGGAGGCGTGCGTTGCGGAGCCAGACGAAAGTATAAACAAGGCTTAAGGCCCTTTCACACCGGACACGTAACGAAAAAGCGAAGCAGAAAAAGCGAATATTTCGTGTGCGAATAGTTCGCGTCAAAACCATTCACATCAGCCGCAACGCAAGTTTGCAACGTTTCAGAGCTCCAACATTCCAAAACATTCGCGCCGAAAGCTGAGAAAACACGGACACTTCCTCATTCAGTGGAGACGAGCTTTTCATTTTCTTTAAAAGACTGAAAAGAAGGTTTTGGGAGCACCCAGTCTAAAGAACAGAGAGTCTGAAGGAGAGTATGCTAATCTTGTACAGGAGCTAAAACTTTATCTCGGCCGGTTCCGCACTTACTTTCAAATGTCCGAGGGACAATTTGAGGAGCTCCTCCAGAGACAGTAGCACCGCATCTGACGGGACACACACACACTTCAGGAACCAATCGATCCGGAGCAGCTGTTTCCAGCTATGCTTCCAGTTGAGTCACAATGTAAACATTTAAGTGCCACAATCGTACTGACGGAAACACATTCACTTTCTATAGTCGCGGACACAATTAGGTTAGAAAAAAATCAACGTATTGATTATAATATCGTAATCTGTAGCCTATAGTGGGCAAACACAGCTGCATCTGTACAGCTGTAAACACAACTACAGCTGTAATCTCGTGAGAAATGTGATACCTGGCAAAGGTTAATGTTGATTGAATGGCTAGTGACATCAACTGGACATTTCGTCACCTTTGTTTCCTTGTATGTGATTGGTTTAAGCCTTTTCTATCGCTGCGAGTGTTAAAAAAAATCGACATAGAAACGAAAAAAATAAACGTCGTTTTTTCGCCGCAGCACATTCGCGTTCAGTGTGGAAGCTCTCATTACACCAACAGCTGATCAAAAAATAAAACCATTGCGCGTATTATTCGCGTGTCCAGTGTGTAAGGACATTTAAGGTGGTAAAACCAACATTATGAAGCTGCAGACTCGGAGCCTGCTGCATCTACAGTCCCGCACCCAGAGTCCCGCATTCTCAGGCCCCTCGTTTTTCGAGACAGCGCCTCCTGCTGTTTGGAAGATCGTATAACACCTTCACACAGAGTCCCGCATTCTCGGACTCCGGATGCAATATAACGGTCTCGCTTCTTTTAAAGTTTTTCACATAAATAAACACAAAATAATAACAAAATAACATTTGCGTTCCCTGCTCAGTGCATGTTCCAAAAAACACACTGTGTTCTCTGAATAACAAATTACCCAGTAGTTATTTTTTGAGTGTGGGTGGTAGGCTAGCCTAATCGAAAGAAAATTACTGATGGAAGAGATACAATTACAGATTGAACTATCTTATTATCAATATTAATATTGTGTGATTATTATATTGCCTCAATGTTTTTCAAATTCCAATGTTTCTTTCAGTTCAACCTAATGGTCTAATTAACATATACCATGCCATTACAAACGTTTTTTTTTTGATATTTTGAATGCAATGCAAAGCTCAAAACTCAAATAAGAATAGACAAAACACCAATAATAAACAATTCTGTACTTTATTTAACGATCACCTAAACATCATGTTGCTGTAAAAAGGACAAAGAAAAGAAAAAAGTAAGAGAGAATTTTGTTAGTGACTTTACTTTTCATCTTCAATTGCATAAGGTAAAATAATAACTTTACTTTCTGGTAGGTGACTGTTTTTTCATTCGTTTGGCAATCGCTCTGTCAAATTCCTCGACTTCACTAAAATAATTGCCATTGTCAAAAATATTGTGTAATAATAAATTATATATTTTTTGCAAATGCAAATTACAAGCATATCTAGGGTTATAAGTAAGGCCACTGAGGAACACCTCCTCAGCCTCCTGCCAGGACAATGCCTGCATCTCACATAGGCCATGAATGATGGCCTGTCCATATAAATTAATTAATTAATTAATTAACATATAAAACATTGCATATATGGCAATAATAGAAACAATCCAATTGACAAACATGTTTGGGCCCACCTCAGGAAAAGAAAACTACAAATTAACTCCACTTCATCTGTGAAGTTCAGTTGAGTTTTAGACTTAACCAGCAGAGCTTTGAGGGGTTCAGAACGAATGTCTGCTGTTGCTTATTGTCCTTGTAGACTGGCACACGTGGCTTTGGAGGAAACCACTTTGGTTTCCCATTGAGAACATCCTGTGGGGCAAACAAAGTGTTATTTTATATACATAATTTCATATTCATATTATATACATTTATATTTATATTCATTATATATATGTGTGTGTATATATATATATATATATATATATATATATATATATAATTTCACATATTTATATATTCAGATACAGTTATTTCACCATTTGCAGGAACCTTCATATCAACAACTTCATATCACAGTTTAATTAACATGGATTAATTTTAATATGTAAGTTTTATAAGTATAGGCTACTCATTTAAGTAGGCTACATAAATTATATAAAGTAAAAAATTACTCCATTTGACATTAATTAATTCAATTTATAGTTTTAAGATAAAAGGTAATAAAAAAAAAGGTCAAACTGTAAATCTGATTAAATAATGAATGATGACGTTCTTTGATATTAATACACTCACACTCAATGTATTTAATTGGTCTACCTTAATTTTAATCGGATTTTACAATGGCTTGTCTACAAAAAGTCTGCTAAGCTATAAAAAGTATTTTCGGGAAAAAACTATCTTTACAAATATTAAATGAGCTATTCATGTTGGTGTCGATGAGCTATAAAGTGGTTTGATTAAAAAATAAATGTGTTAAATAAAATTGATACTCACGTTTCGGCCTAAATCCTTCACATTGCAATTGCATTGTTTACACGATCCAATTTGATAGAAGGCGCTGTCTCGAAAAACGAGGGGCCTGAGAATGCGGGACTCTGGGTGCGGGACTGTAGATGCAGCAGGCTCCGAGTCTGCAGCTTCATACTACTCGGTAAAACAAGTTTCTGATGGGGACGACGGTTTTGCAAATTGTGCAGATGACCTTGGTTTGTCAACGGTCAGACTTATAAAATCCCCAAAAACTGCCTTACTGGCGAGCTGACTTGTTTTCCTGATTTATCAACAATTTCCTCGCTTGCTGCGGCACTCACTTCACGCTGGTTCTGTTACTGAAGAATCCAGCACGAGACCACGATATGACGCAACAAAACATGATACTGTTACATGATTGGCTGTTAGCGTGTCACTCCCTACGTCGCTAGGTTACCAGTGTCACTCGTGCCTTTGTTCATGAAACCAACTTGCTTCTTCCAACGAAAAAAAAAAAAAAGATTGAACGTTTTATTGAATGCATTTTTTATTGATATCGATGCATCTATCGCGATACATATCGTTATCGTTTTATCGCCCAGCCTTATTCTCACGTGAAATTCACACGTCACAAAGTCCCCCTCAAGAACGCTCGTCAACAGTAGACCAGAAGCGGTGGTTTAAAGTTAAGTTTTGAAAATATTTGAAATATTAGTATTTTTCTTACGTCCATCTACGGTTTTGGTTCATTCAGTGGCATTATATGGACTCACAGAGATGGATTGTTTGGATCGTAAAACATTGGGGATGGTGTGAGGGTAAATGAATGGAGAGAATTTTCATTTAGGGGTGAACTATCCTTTGAGCCCAAAATATAAATGATCATGTTGTGGACTAATATTGCTCAAACAGAAAAGGAGATATTTACATTTCAAGTCATCTTATAACTTTTTGTTTGTTTCAATCTGCAGTTATGACACATGGGTATCAACAAGTGATGTGGATGGAGATGTTGAGGATCCGCCAAGTTCTGAGAAACCATGGAGGGTAAGACCGTTACACCATGTCTACACCGGATGCAAGCTGTACAATCCGATGTGACGAAAGACAACATAACCCATTATAATTAGTGATGTTGTCTACACTTGATGTGGCGCGACGCAACAAATCCCAGACTGTAAACTGATGCCTCGTTCTGTTTATGACGTACTGACATGAAGGACAAATGCTTTGCAACAGTCGCTTTGTCGCATCCAGTGTAGACCGCTTCGAGCTGTTGCGGCGTGACGTGTCGCGTCCGGTGTAGACACACACACACAGTGTTATAAGTTCCAAATTCACAGTTTCAAAAGCCTTACACTATGAAGCCTGCTCATATTGTAAGCTATACAGTCAGATTAAATTTTCCGGCTTTTTCTCAGTAAGCTCTGTGATTCCCTCAGGTGCATGCTAAATGGGTCATCGACACAGATGCTTTCAACGAGTGGATGAATGAGGAAGATTACGAAGTGGATGAGAACAAGAAGCCTGTGAGTTTCCGCCAGCGGATCTTTCCAGGGGAAGAAGTGGTAAGAGACCCTTAGACATGTGCTAAAGTGCTAAAGAAATAGATATGGTACACATTTAGATTTGTGTTGTGTGCTAAGCCAGACCTTTGAGGTCTTTGCAGGGTTTGTTCTGTCACTGTCTGTCAATCATCCTCTAAAGCTTTTCCTCGCTGCCTCACCCTCACGTACCTCACCTGCCCACCCACCCAAATATCCCCTCAGCAACCCCCTCCCCTTTGTGTGTAAGACCGTTCCATTCTCTCATTCTCTCGCTCTTTCTCTCATCCTTCACACCTCCATGGTTCTGATCAGTCTTCCCGTACACCCGATCGTAAGGACCGCAAGTCCCTGGTTGGCGGCAAGAAGAGGAGACGCTCTCCATCCCCACCCAGCACCCCTGCGGAGTCTCGCAAAAAGGGCAAGAAAGGGTAATTATCTGCTAAAGTAATAAATGTATTACTATGCCGTTTATTACTCTCTTTCAAAAGTTTGGGGTTGGTAAGATTTTTTTTATGTTTCTGAATGATGTCTCGTATTAAGGCTGCATTTATTTGATCGAATATGCAGTAAAACTTACATTGTGAAATTATTACAATTTAAAATAAGTTTATATTTGAATACATTTCAAAATTTAATTTATTCCTGTGAAGGTAAAGCTGAATCAATCTTCAGTGTCACATGATCCTCCAGAAATCATTGTAATTTGCTGATTTGGTCCTCAAAAAAACTTTATCATCATTGAAACCAGTTGTGCTGCTTACTATTTTTGTGGAAATTATGTATTTAAAAACAAAAAAATTTAAATAGAAACTTCAGAAGAACAGCATTTCTTCGATATAGAAATTTTGTAACAATGTAAAAGTCTTTACTGTCCCATTTGAGCAGTTTACTGCATCCATTTGTCTCAAAGTTTAGATTATGCAAGTACAAACTATATTTAGTCATGATCACTTTAAGTGTAGCATAGTCTCATTCATTCATTTACATAAAAAAACAGGAATCCTGGAGCACAGTGGAGGCGCCGTGGACATCAAAATGATGACGAGCAGGATGAAGACCTCACAAAGGACCTGGAAGATCCCTCCCCTGTGCCAGGAATGGAGGAAGTTACATTGCCAAAAAATGGTCATTCTTCTTTATTAATAATAAACTTATCTGAACCGGTGGTGTTTATTTCTTGAACTGTGCAAGAGGCAATTGAAGAACTACCACCATTGTACTCTTGATCTTAACCCCAGGTTACCTGAGGTGACCTTTCCCTAATATCAGTAGTATGCTTAGTCATTTTAGAAAGGCGTCTGGTTGATGAGCATTTACTTGACATAATTTGCTGAACTACCCTTTTTTTGTCATGTTTCAATGCAACTATTTTAAAAGCCCTCTGGATACATGGCAATTCATTGCATGGCTAAAATAGACACTCTGGATATTACATGCTGCAGCCCTACTTTCATTGTCCTACTTTACACTGAAAGCTTTTAAATTGTATTGTATTGGAATTGTTTGATTCTTCATCTGCTCTGCTTGATGTCCTCTGCTTTTCTGTCTGCAGTCAATCAGAAAAAGGACAGCGAGAACACACCAGTGAAGGGTGGAACTGTTGCAGATTTGGGTGAGTATTTTGCTTCTGATTTGTTGCAGGAATAAATGTGATTGCTGCTTAAATATACATTGTCAAAGGAAATGCAAATGGTCACGTTCATTTTGTTTGCTGTCTTAGATGACCATGAAGATGATTCGGTAGCGTCTGGTGGCAAGGTAGGTTCTCTTCATACTTTAATCCAGATATAGTCCATCGTCTCTCTATTATTATATCAGATGCACAGCATTTGGGGACAACAACCCTTTTTTTTAACCTATAAATTCTTCTTTTTTTATATATATAGACTCAATATATGACTTAAGTGCCAAGCCATTTATAGTGAGCCAAATTGTTCTGAGAGTGTTTACAAACTGTAATTGACAGGAGGATGATGAACAGAGCAAAACCGAGATCAATCGTCTGATCGACTCTGAGGACAACGTGACTGAGCAAACACATCACATCATTATCCCCAGCTATGCTGCCTGGTTTGACTACAACAGGTATTGAATTCCTCCTTCCATGTGCTGAAATGTTGTCTGGAGAAATGTGTTGAAATTGTTATAGAGCAATGGTTCTCAACCTTTTTTTACTTGAAGACCCTGCATTGTCCAAAACAATATTCAAAGACCCTTCATATAAGCAATGATATTTCCTCCAGTATGATTTGCTGTAATTATGATGCTGCTTGTTTTCAAACGTTTATTAAGCTGGGAGTGTCAGTTTCAAGGACTGAATATATTTTAATTTAAACAGTTCATACATTTAATTAGCTTAAATTCAAAATTCAATCCTTGGAATCCTGAAAAATCCCCCTCCACGTTCTCCACATTTTGGATGTTAAATGAGTTGTGAATGTCTTTGCATATTCACATATTTTTTTGTTCTTTTTCCTAGTATACATGAAATTGAGAGACGTGCCCTGCCAGAGTTCTTCAATGGCAAAAACAAATCTAAGACTCCAGAGATGTAAGTTCCTACCAGTCAATTTGTCATGCACACAAGCCTTTTAATTCACATTAATATCTTACATTGTTACCTCAAGCTCCCATGTTTTTCTGTGGTTCTTCTGCGATGCATGCATGTTTTACTCTTCCGACTGTCATGCTCCGTTTATTACCTCTTCCTTAGATATCTGGCTTATCGTAACTTCATGATTGACACATACCGGCTGAATCCTCAGGAGTACCTGACCTCCACCTCCTGCAGGAGGAACCTCACTGGAGATGTGTGTGCGGTCATGAGGTCAGAATTCTCATTTATTCTCTCTGTGTACCATCTTTATATTATGCAGAGAACGCCTTGCATAAAATTAATTGGGTTAATTTATTTTATTATATCGATTTTAATCAATATCCGTTCTTAAATCCTTATAATCTTTTTGTCTGTGCTGCTTTCAGTTGATGCGTAACACATTAAATCCTGAGTTTTGTTTATTTTAATCAATCTGTAATGAAAACCATTATATTATAGCCACGGTTTATACTTCAAAAAGCTATCTGGAGTAAAAATGTTATATATTATTAAAAATGTAATTTGTTTAATTAAATGTTATTTGAATGTTTTGTATTTGTTTTACCTTTTTTAATATCAATGTACCAACTGGGTTCCCTATAATTTACAGTAGATTATTTTATTAATATTTTTAGAAATATTGACGTACTGTACCTGATTATATCCAGAAGAATTGATATTGAATGAGATATCGAATCACTAGCTTGTGAATTGAATCAAATTTGTGTAACTACACAGGCCTGTTGTATATTTATCTATTATTTCTCTCAGAGTGCATGCCTTCTTGGAGCAGTGGGGGCTGGTGAACTACCAGGTTGATGCTGAGAGCAGACCCCTCCCAATGGGCCCTCCACCAACCCCACATTTCAACGTTCTAGCTGATACTCCCTCTGGTTTGGTGCCGCTGCACCACCGCCCCCCACAGGTCAGACTGGGGCGACTTTCCTATTAATTCCCAGAAGGCACAAGCTTTCTTGTGAGATAGTTGCAATAAAGTGTCTGCTATTCTTTTCAGGTTCCCCCTGCTCAACAGATGCTGAACTTCCCAGAAAAGGGCAAAGACAAGCCAAGTGACCTGCAAAACTTTGGCCTCCGTACAGATATTTACTCAAAGAAGAATCCCAAGGCAAGTCACAATCCCTGTGCCTGCTGCCTAATACTTTCTTTTACTTCATAGTTTCTTGATGTGATCCATTTTACTCTTTTGCCTTGCAGGGTAAAGGGGCTGCAGGTGGCAGAGACTGGACTGAGCAAGAAACGTTGCTTCTGTTGGAGGTGAGATTTTGAATAGTCTAAACCAAATCATGGGCACCATAAACCTCTCAATATTCTCCTTTCTTAAACATTTTCTTGTTAATAACATTATTTAAACTGATTATTCCAGGCTCTGGAGATGTATAAGGATGACTGGAATAAGGTTTCGGAGCATGTAGGAAGCCGTACACAAGATGAGTGCATCTTGCACTTCCTGCGGCTACCTATAGAAGATCAATACCTGGAGAGCTCTGAAGCCTCGCTAGGCCCTCTGGCTTACCAGCCGATCCCCTTCAGCCAATCAGGAAATCCTGTCATGAGCACAGTTGCGTTCCTTGCCTCTGTGGTCGACCCACGTGTGGCGGCAGCTGCTGCCAAAGCTGCTCTGGGTATGTCAAGTTTTGACCCATATGGAGCATTTAATAGATATGTTTCTGAGGGGCAAGATTGAGTTCGTAGTATATTTTGTGATGTTTTCATCCACTGTGGCCAATTTAACTTGTGTGAGAAAATGGATCTCCATCCCATGTGTTCAAGAGAACTGAATCGGAAAACCTGGGAAATGTGCGTAAAATATAAAAAAAAAATATATTGGGGCTGCAATTGGGGAAGGCACTGTGGCTCTTACTTGTAGGCATAAATTACTCTGAGCACGCAGATTAAATGCCATAAACGCTGTTATGTTATCTTGCGTTCAGAGGCAGATGCCTGGTGTTTGGGAACGCAATCGTGAGAGACATGTCTAGGTGGTAATTCTACCCTACCATTCTGATGACAGACATTGGCTCAGGAATTTTAGAAAGACCAAACCAACATTTGAGATGCTGTGCAAATTGGTCTGCTGGATAGTCTGGTTATGCCATATCAAAGTCCCATTTTTCTGATCACATGATCTGTTTAGGCAAAGTTTTTTTTGTTGTTACATGTAGAGGGATTTATTGAGTAAATGTTTCCATTTATAGTTTATGCGCATGTAGTCTTATCACATAAAAATCGGCTCAATTGAGCTCATAAGTTGTTTTTTTCATGAGCTGCTTGGTGTTTTCATCTAGAATTTTTAATGATATCCCAAAGATGGCATAAAAATAGGTGGATAGAAACGGCCTTTGTCAATGCTTGTATTTTAAGATTGTATTTCTGACCATTGCATTTGTAGAGGAGTTCTCCCGTGTGCGTGAGGAGGTTCCCACGGAGCTGGTGGAGGCTCATGTGAAGAAAGTGCAGGAGGCCGCACGCAGCACAGGAAAAGTGGACCCTGCGTTCGGCCTGGAGAGCAGTGGCATTGCTGGCACAGCCCCTGAGGAGCCAGAGAAAACAGGTAGGAAATTAGGTTTGGGTGGGGTAACAATATTTTTGCAATATTGTTTTTATTGCGGTATGTAAATGTGTCCGCAGAGCACAGTATGTTCAAATTGTCACTTTAGATTGATTGAAAAAATTCATGAATGAGAGAGAAAGGCGTGCATGATGTAAAAAAGAGTTAAGTGCAGTAAGCCGTGAAATACATTGACACCTGAAGTGCGTGCACTGAAAACCGCCTCTTTCAGACAGCATGTGATCCCAAATTCAGTTCTCTCTCGTGGCTTTTTGCTACTACTGCCTGCATCACGTCGGAAAGGTCACACTAGATAACGTAATCCGTATCGCGCCGCAGCGCAAGATGAGCTATTTAGTTTAAAAAGTATATACATTTTTATTTGAAAATGACCAATCGGTTTGCTAGATAAGACCCTATTCCTCAGCTGGGATCTTGCAGAGCCTCTGAAGCCCCTCGATGCCCTTTGAAACTGCATTGATTTGGACCTTCAACCCGTTGGTTGCCATTGAAGTCCATTTATATGGAGAAAAATCCTGGAATGTTTTCCTAAAAAAAAAAAGTAAAAGATGGTAAATTATCAGGAAATCTTCATTTTTAAGTTTTAAAGTCACAGGAAATCACTCACTGTTCATGATGAAATAACTTCTGTCAATCAATAAGAATTTATTCATACTTTTAAAGGTTTTGCTGTTTTTTTACATTTCTGTGGAATTTCATAAAACGTGTTAAATAAACCTACTGTACTTGAAAAACCTAAAAAAAATTATCTTTGCTGTATTTTTATTAAAAAAAAATCTATTTGTTTAGGACAGGGGTGCTCCCTTTCCTGCAAAGTTCAGCTCAAAGAACATCACTGAACCTGCTAATTGAGATCCTCTGGAGCGCTTGATAATTACAGACAGGTGTGTTTGCATCAGGGCTGGATCTGAACTTTGCAGGAAGGTAGATCTCCAGGATTGGGCACCCCTGGTTCAGGACATTGTTTGCTGCTTTGTTTTTTTTGTTTTTAAATAACGAAAATAACTAACTATATTATGATGTATTTACATTTTTCATTTTGTGAAATAAAATGTTGGTCATATTGCCCACCTCTAGTAGGATTCGGGAAGCTCTGATAGGCAGGCTTTCAATCTTACCTAATTGTGCCAGTGTAGTTGTAGCTCCTTCCACCAGGTGGCATTAAATCAGTACTTATGAACAAACCAAGTCCTGTCAAACCCAGTGACCCTGATCAGCTGTGCGTAGATTGGTCATGATCATTTAGACATGATTTGAGTTGAGGAAAAAAAAAAAAAAGATGCACTCCTTTCTGAAAATTTAAGAAGCAGTACGAGAGCACATTTACTGTGCGCGTCATAACAGTACTGGAGGCTGCATGTGCGACTGCATACAATGGTAGCCGATGGCTTTAATGCAGCGCTGGCAGATGGGGCACAGACATGGGAGGGGTTGAAACTGGGTCAGTGGAGTGACCTAATGCTACATGGTTTGCCACTGCAGGCTTTGCCACACGTACCTTATTAAAGGCTCCAACGTCATATGTGCCATAACATTTTTCAGCTGTGATGATCGAATACCTCATAAGGTCATTTTTTTTCACCCAGTTTCTTTTACTTGTCTTCTGTGTGCTGTCAGGCTCTTTAGTTTGGATTATGGAATGTGTGGGTTCGACAAAGAAATCGCTATGACCATTCACATGCATTGAATGCATTGGTGCAAAGTGACAGAGATAACTCTTATATTGTTACATTTGGATTTTAAAGAAATGCTGTTCTTTTGAACTTCCTATTCATCAAAAAATCTTGAAAAAATCTATCGTAATTTCCACAAAAATATTGGGCAGTACAACGGTTTTCAACATTGACAATAAGAAATGTTTCTTGATCAACAAATCAGCATATTAGAATGATTTCTGAAGGATCACGTGACACTGAAGACTGGAGTAATGATGCTGAAAATTCAGTTATGCCATCATAGGAATAATTACATTTTTATAATGTCTAAAACTGTTTTACTGTATTTGATCAAATAAATGCCTGTTGATCTAATATTTGGATCAAAAACAAAGTAAATGTGCATTAACTTTCTAATGTCTGCATTTATAAAATAAAAATGTATCAATTGTGAACTCTTTGTAGGCTGATATGGGCCACATTAAAAAGGTCATATCAGTTTGAACAGAAAATAGTGTTTTACTTCATCTGAAGTACTTTTTAGGTTATATTTCTTTGTCTTTATGTTCCTTTTTTTTGTCCATTGCACTCCTCCATCTGGCATTTGATGTTTTAAGCAATGTTTGTTTTCCTTTACTCACAGAACCTATAGAAACTGAGAAGATGGACACAGACTCTGACTCCCAGCAGCCTGATAAGGTCAGATTTAGCTCTGCCACCAGTATTCAGATGTCTACTACAGTGTCATGTTTACTGGTTGATTGGATTCATATCAGAAGGGATAATCATTTACTGCACTATTTAGATTCCTCACAATGCACCCTTTTTATAGTCTGTCTCTCCATATAGTTCTTCCAAGTTTGCGTTCTATACGGTCGTCTGTACCTGTACTTCATTTGCATTTCACCAGTCTCATGCTGTCTGACTCATGTCTCGCCATTTCCTGTCTCATCTGTTGCAGGCAGAGGCGAAGGATGAAGCGGAGAAGCCCAGCGAGTCTGCAGAAAAGCCTACAGAGGCAGAGAAGGAAAAGAATGAGACCACAGAGAAATCTGAGCCACAGGAAGAGGAAGAGAGTGAGGGAGTAGAATCCAAGACAGCAGGTACAGACACTGACTGCCACAGCGGCACCGAATGCTCATGGGCTTGCCTGAAATCTGAGACAAGCCTACTTCATGCCTTTTAAATTGAGCTGTGATGCTTGTGCATGCGATGGAAGATTGAGTGCAGTTGCAACAACACCCCTTTCAATGGAAGACTTAACATGTTATTTATGCAGATGTTATAGTACTAGAGATGCACCGATACTAAATTTCCTGACTATTCAGAATATCTGATGATACAGATAGTTGGATTTTCTTAAGGGAAAAAAATCTCTCCCAAATAATGCTGCAAACTATACAGGGAACCCTCTAACTTGGTACTTTACTATAATATTAGAGGTTAGAATGAACAACAGAGCTATTAAATTCAACTGCTATTTATTTTCAGATATAGTAATTACACTCAAATAAAAACTGAAATGTTTGTGCGCAACTCTATTACACATAAGGGAGTCTTCATAAATACTTGTCTTCATGGCAAATTTATTCAAACATGCATGTATAATTAACAGTAAATAAGCTTCTCTAGTGTTTTTTTATTTTTTATTTTATTTTTACAAACTAACAAACTTTAAACATTGTGAGGTAAATGCAAAATCAAGTGACATTTGTTCACAAGCTGTTTGTCATCTTTCCTCGCGCACATGGCATCCCCCTCGACACGGTTCTCATTCGTGCCTGCAAATGTTTGCACTATAAAATCCTTTTTTCCCCCTTTTTTTTTAACTATTATTTTATAGCCTAGCAGTTTTTCATAGGATGGGCAGTTGAATAGGAACCCAACCTCGTTATACTTAATAATAAATATATTTGCTTCTACTTAGTGTTCCCTGCAAAAGTATTCTCTGGGTGCATTCACACTTGTCATGTTTGGTTCGATTAAAATGAACCCAGGTGCGATTGCTCGGTTAGGGCGGTTCATTTGAACATATGTGAACGCTGCTATCCGAACCCTGGTGCACACCAAACAAGTGGACTGAGACCGCTAAAAAGATTGCTCTCTGTCCGCTTCCAAACAAACTCTGGTACAGTTCGATTGATATATGAACACAACACGGACCAAAGACATGTTAACAAACCAAAGACATGTTAACAAACCAAAGACAGGACGTGCAGTCACAAGATGCGACGATACAAGTCAGCTGATTTGACGACGGTGAAAGATCGGTGTATCCAAAATGAGTAGAGGGCAAACGTGGAGCAACGAGGAAGTAAAGTGCCTCATCAATATATGCAGATCTTCGTTTCTGCAAACAACGGAGGAAATCCTGTTTCTGCTTTGAATGTTTTGAACATTTTATGAGCTCTTCGTGAGTTCTCAGCTGGTAAAAATAAAACTATGTACACGCATAAAATGATGGCGTTTAATCCAGCACACAGCATTGTTTTGAATGTTCGGTAAAGAAGCTCCGTCGTGAAATATACGTCATAAAAGCCGACCAATCAGGTTGTGACCGTATTCCTATGCCTTTGGTTCTGTAACTTTAGGTTTGCTGTTAAAAATGTCTGTGTGAACGCTAAGCGGACCAGGACTATGTTTTGTTTTTGTTTTTTGGTCCGGACCAAACGAACCAAATTACAAGTTTGAACGCACTCTGTCTAGAGCGCACAAAGTTGCACAAGCTTATATGGAAGAAGTGCATGCCTGAGCTTGCATTTTGGGTTAAGCTGCGTTGGTTTGACATTGTGGAAAATAGAATAATAGAATCAAAATGTATTAGCCTTTTTACCCGTTAGGGATGTGACAGTGAGAGAATTTTCCCTCACCGGCACATTGCAGTGCTTGTGAACGAATGCAGCCGTGCGCAGTTTGCTTTCGGTTTGACAATTTGGGGACGGGTTGCTTGAATTTTGGGTTCATTAGCCTATTATTCTTAATGAAGAACACAACAACAAAACAGTAGCTACAATGACAAACTCCCTTAAATAGGTGCTTTTACATTTCGCTCTTTAAAAAAAAATATGATTGAGCTTGGTCTGGTGTTAGCCAGACAATATTTAAATGTCTTTTTAGACCCTGGTTTCCTGGAAATATATTAACAAAGCAATTTGAAAAATAAAGTATTTGGGAATTTAATTATTTTCCTGCAATTGTCATGGAAATAAACTATAAAATATCTAATTATATAGTCTGTTTCATTCTCAGCTGTTAGGCCTGTTGGACTAATGACCCTGTACATTTTTATGTTTCAGAGAAAGAGAAAGAGGAGGACATGGAGACCACAGAAGAAGGGAAGGAGGGCGAGGAGGAGCAGGAGGAAGGAAAGAAAAAGCTTGAGTTGGATATCGGAGAGGGCAACATCGCCACTGCTGCTGCTGCTGCCCTGGCTTCTGCCGCCACCAAGGCAAAGGTAATGCATCCCAGAGATGTTAATGTTTATAAATTTTTAACTTCCTCTGTTGGCACCAACACAAACTGTGTGCTTTGTGCAGCTGTTTCCAATCAAAGTGTTGGTGGTCAACTTGATTTTGTGCATTCTCTTACTTGGTTTTTCTGTGTCTCAGCACCTGGCTGCAGTGGAAGAGAGGAAGATCAAATCTCTTGTGGCCCTGCTGGTAGAAACTCAGATGAAGAAGCTGGAGATCAAACTCCGACACTTTGAGGAGCTTGAGACCATCATGGACCGAGAGAAGGAAGCCGTAAGTATTGCTGACTATTTGGGTAAATCTGGCTGTCATGAACATGTCACTCCAAAATCCGAAATATTAATAAAAAAATTGACAATTAAGTGACCTATCTCCCCCAATTCTCCTTAAAATTCACTGTATTAAACTATATATTATGTTTGAAATAGCATTTTTTTTCCGTCTGTCTATCTCCACCATTAAATGATGACTGACGCTTTGTTGTAATTTAATCCTCTGCTAAATATAGTCAGTACATTTGTAACTTTCTTCCCTCATGTGAAGCAGTGTTGCAGATTTTTAATTAGTTGTACTGAGGCTGTGATTTACACTCCCGTTTACACATTATTTTGATAGTTTTGTCTTTTGTGTAAGAAAAGGGCATTCTTGGAAATATATTTACAACTACTAATTTGCATAGTTAACGCATCCTCTGAATTGTGCTGTGCATTGTTCTTTTTTTGTCCTGTAATCTTTTGTCTGCACACCAGAGGCACTCTACACAAGAGACTTGAAGAGCTCTGCAAAATGCTTAAGCAAATGTAGCTGAAGATAGTAACCCAATTTAGCTGCTGTAAATAGTGTATGAAGGATGTCTTTATATAGCCCAGCGGTACTTACAGCGTTCATAAATTCACTGAATATACCTCTGACTTTAGTTAAAAATCATGTTGGTAATGTTTGCCTATGCAAGCTCGGTTCTGGGAGGGCCACAGCCCTGAAGAGTTTAGCTTCAACCCTAATTAAACGCACCTGATCCAGCTAATTAAGTTCTTCAGGCTCATTTGAAAACTACAGGTATGTGTGTTGAAGCAGGGTTGGAACTACACTCTACAGGACTGTGGCCCTCCTGGAACTGTTCTACACCAGTAGCTTTCTATTCTTTTATTTGGCATTATGCTCACATTTATATAAAACAACCAGGTTTAGATATACCAGATGTTGGCTACATCACTCAAACAAATAGATCCGATTAGAGTGCTTGCGAAATAAGTGCAGGCATTCCGTTCTAATGATTGGATCTGAAAAACAAATCGAAATTGATTTCTGAGGGTTTACTCACACGTACACAATTTAAACTTTCCCTCATGTGCCATCAAGCTAGGAGTTGATTTTACAGGAGTTATTCTCTTTTTAGCTGGAGCTCCAGAGGCAGCAGCTCTTGACAGAGCGACAGGCATTCCACATGGAGCAGTTGAAGTATGCCGAGATGAAGGCTCGTCAGCAGATGGAGCAGCAGGCAGCCGCACAGCAGAACGCTGGAGGACATCATGGACCTCCTACACACGGCCCACCTCCAGGCATGCACCCTGGACACCCAGGGCATCCCGGACACCCCGGCCCTGGATATCCCCCCATGCACCATACCATTGGTCCCCACCATGCCACTCCTACAGGTCAGAACTTAGCCTCATCCTCTGATTTATGGTGTAGTAATGTAGTATTTAGCAGGACATATGGCTGCGTAACATACAATTTTAGATATCAGTGAAATTTCACAATTCTCAATGCCAAATCTGTCTTAAACATGTGCACAACGCAAATTCTTTTTTGCAGCTTAATGCCCAGTACACAACATTTCACGGCAATCACATAACATGTTTGACTGATTTGGGTGTTAAATTTGGGCTTTTAATAAGGGGCATAAGCACACTGCTGAAGGTGCAGCACAATAATAGCTTTATCTCGATTAACTAAAATTAAATTAATCTCACAGCCCTAATTATTCTCAAAGCAGTTTTGTAGCACATCAATACGTCTCTTTAAGTGTCTTTTGTTGCTTCATACAGGACCAATGGTTGGACCAGGCCAGCCCATGCCAAGTCAGCCTATGCCAGGCCGAATGATGCCTGGACCACCCCCTGTTGGACCCCCACAAGGTGGCATGCCGCCCATGATGGGACCTCGACACCCTGGACCACCCAACGGCATGTGTGAGTATCCGTTCTGTCACTAGCTCCAGTCCTCTTGTTCCTCTGTATGGCACATTTATCCTGGGCTGTGTTTTTGAAACTGCATAATTTTCTCCTTTATAGACCCAGGTCCTCCTCCTCCAACCGCACAGCCTGATGGGATGCCCCCTGGCCCAGTGGGAACTCCTGCATCTGCGCCCCCTCCTCGTGCTGCTGAAAACTAAATATTCCCGTCCCTGTCCCCGCACACATGTACACATCTACACGCAGATACACATGCGCATTCAACTCAGATTAATCCGGGATACCTGCAGACCTGCTGTTGTCGCCCTCTGTAGTTTTGCCTTGCTGATGGGTGGGTCATCTCTAAATCCTCTCTTTTTCCCCGATGGAGCTGAGCACTCGCCACCTCACCTGTAAACATTCACACGCTCAGGGCACAAAGTCAAGGGTGCTGTCGTTCCAGCATCTCTTGGCTAGTAATAGCACTGGCTTCTGTTCTTTCTCTCCTCTGTGTTTGTGTTAGAAAGCGTGCTGCAGGCTCCTACGTTTGAGGAACATCGCTGCTGGCGTCCGGCTTCTCCCTATAATGTGACCGATAGAATCATATGTGTATATTGTGCTAATCCACGTAAGCTAAATGCTCCAAGATCGAAATCACACTGTAGCTACGAGCCGTCTCCTCCATAGATTCGGAGCCTGTGGCGCGCAGAGAACCTTTCCACTGCCTTACGCGTTTGTGGTACAGTATCCATTTCAGCAGGGTTTCCGGTGGCTTCCTTGAGCTTCCTTTTAGTATTTACATCATCATCTAGTTGATAATCTACCTCGCCGGTGAAATTGTATTTAATCTGTGCACAGTGTGTAAAGCAGACTTGCTTTATGGTGCTCTGCTTGGTCAGTCACGCTGTGTAACTGCGTAACTCACACCGACCGAGTGCTCCACTGTCCAAAATGTGCCCCGAGTACTGTATCGTCGAACGAGAGCACACCAAACTGCTGTTTTTAGAGATGTACCCACACATGCATTAACCTTTTTTGCTTCAAATACTGTGCAGATGTAGAAACACAGACAGACAGACACACACACACACACATACGAAAACCTCCGTTTTTGTTCTCTCTGAGAATGCTAATGGAGGTGTATATGGTATCACACTGAAGTGATGGAGGAACTTTGCTTATCTTAGGTGTAGCTGGCCTTTTGTGCTCCTCCCTTAGGTGCTGACAGAGTAGCTGCCCTGCCTCGCTCTACCTCTCTCACTTTACTACCTCTCTTCTCTCCTTCTCTCTTTCTGTTTTGGCTGTTCTCTCTTTTTTTCATTGTGTGTGCGCCCATGTGACTGCTGCATTACTGCTGTGTGGAGGCTGTCGTCCTCCTCCTCCTCAGGTGAACCAAGCCCTCACTTCAACATGGCCCGCCCCGCTACACTACACACACACACACACACACACACACACACACACACACACGCGCGCTGATACACGCATTTCCTCTTCCAAAAAATTCCAGGCTGTATATCACAGGAAAACACATCCCGATCCCCATATATATCTTTTATTGCTTTTTATTTTATGGTAATGTATTTTTAAGAAAATAAAGTTTGTGTAGACTCAGTTATCGCTGTTCTTGGAAGTTTGTAGCTTTCTCTTTTAATTTTTACCCGGCACATTGATACTGAGACCTGAACACTGTCTAAATAAAGTGGGTTTTTGTTTTTCTAAGACTGCTTTGTTTCAGTTCTAGCGTTTTTCGTTATGATGTAGAGGTTTCTAGGAGTTCGGTTTAAGTGTATGAGAATCTCAAAATCAAAAGGAAAAAATACTGCATTTTAAAGTGTTTTTTAGGACCATTTATATTTTTTTGCATTGTGATGTATTCATGGCTTTATTTCTAATAACTGTACGATTAATGTTAATTGTACTAGTTTCAATCCTCATGAATGGTTCAGTAGTCGGTTTACAATTGCTCATCATTTGCTCCTAAATGCACTTTGGCAAATCCTGCTCTGTGAGGGAAAAACATGTAGGAATTATAACAGCCTCATGAAATGTAATCTCTAACCCGTATAATCCGACATGTGGAGGGCTGGAACGTGTAAGGGCCGGGTCACACAAAATGTGTTTTTGCTGGTAAAAACACAAGATGCAAGTCGGTGAAACGAAAAAAGCGAAAGGTCAAGAGATTTATATATTAAAAAAAGGTTTAACTTATTTTAACTTGAGCACCGTATTTTTAGAATGTTGTCATGCGCGAGATGATGTCTGTCTAGCGCGTGTTTGCGTTGAAAAACCGTGGCAAAAGTAGAATAGAAAAACGTGTTCTGTGTGAACGGCCTGATAAAATGGCTGTGGTGGATTTATTAAAGATTGCCTATTTAAAATAATTACCCATTAGTGGTTTGACCCCTAAGGAAAGGGATGTTTGCAATGACTAAATGTAGTTGATTTTTTTTTGTTGTAAAACTACAGGAATGACAACACAAGATTGCTTTTAATAGTTGTTAAAATCTGGCAAGTAGAATTCATTAGACTAATTGTAGCCTGTTTGCAGTTCTTACGTAACAACTTGGCACAATAATACAAAAAGTGTTTTCATACATGCTTCTATCTTACATGATTCTGTTTGGATTTGGATAATCTGATTGTGGTGGCAGTTTCAGAGGTTTTACTACATTTATCCTTGATCTGAAAAAAAGAAAAGAAGTCATCATTATAGACCCTTGTGCTTTGGGATGGGAACTGCAATTATATTGTTTTTGAATT
Source organism: Gobio gobio (assembly GCF_949357685.1). NCBI lineage: Eukaryota > Metazoa > Chordata > Actinopteri > Cypriniformes > Gobionidae > Gobio > Gobio gobio. The sequence goes on along the minus strand of NC_137108.1, from coordinate 40,654,496 downwards.
AGTGATGTTTGGTTCAGAACAACCAATTTTGATTGAGATTATATAATTTTTTACAAGGGAGCAGATCCAACCTAATCTTGTTTCAAAATGAAAAGCTGATTATGATGTTTTCTTATATAGATTGGATTTTGTCACCTTGGTGTTTGAGCACCTCACTGCCTCCATGTGGAAAATTTACAGCTGTTATTTACGTTTGGTGTAATGATACCAGATGTGGCCCAGGTCATAAAATTGTGCTTGAGGTGTACCTAAATGCCCAGTGATTTTGGGGGATATCAAACACCTCCACTACGATACAGACTGGTCTTGCTGCCCTCTTTGAGAGGCCTTATGCTTTGGTAAAGAATAAAGATGAGTACAAGGCACAGATTTCCCTATTTGTTGTGACAAGGTGTGGCTTCTTCACTAGTTTTCACTATCATTTGTTTCATACTGCCTGAATGAGAGTAAATGGTGGGAAATTGTATTTTCAAAGAATGTTAATGCTTAAGTGAATGTTAGAGCAAATTGGTGATAGACTGATTAATTGATCAATATCAGGCCACTTTGAGATTATCGGCATCAGCCAAGCTGGAGAAATGGTCATTTTGAAATTTGGTCAAATACAATAAAAACAGTAATAGTATTACAGTTTAACTTAACTCTTCTGTTTTAATATATTTTAATATGTAGTTTATTCCTGTGATGACACAGCTGAATTTTCATCATCATTACTCCAGTCTTCAGTGTCACATGATCCTTCAGAAATCGTTCTAATATGATGATTTGGTGATCAAGAAACATTTATCAATGTTGAAAATAGTGCTGCTTCATATTTTTGTGAAAAAAGTGATAGTTTGTTTCAGGATTCTCTGATGAATAGAAAGTTAAAAAGAACTTGAATTGTATTAACCTCAATTTATCTATTTAGGGGCCGTTTACACCATTTTAAATTTAAAACCGAAAACGTATGCGTTTTGACCGCTCATTTACACAGCAACGACGTTTGAAAACTGGTTTCACAGTGCAAGTTTTTGAAAACTTTACCTTTTATAGTCGCCGTGTACACTAGAAGAACGTGAATTTGTGAAAACGGTGATGTCATGCGCAAGCGTATTATGCGTGTGGTGTTTCTTTAAAAAGTGACATCGCCAACTACTGGCCTTGCATGATTAATACAGCGTTTTTAATAATTTTTGCAGCTCCGTGTGAATGGGGATCGTTTTGACAATGTTGTCATCCGTATGCGGAAAAATGTTTCCATTTCGTTGTCCTGTAAACATACCCTTAATGTGTCCTGGGGCCCGTTTCAGAAAGGAGGTTAAGTGAAAACTCTGAGTATGTTAACCCTGAAATAAGGGAAACTGGGTTTTCTGTTTCAGAATGGGAGGTATGTCAAACCCCGAAAAAGCAGGGTAATTCAAGCCCGTTTCTTACCATGGTAACCTAACCTGGTCAGGGGCAGGTTTTCATTGGTAAACCCAGAGTTTCTTTCAGTCTCCTCCCCTTTTTAAAGCGTCACCGGTGTTTAAATACTTAATTCATTTATTCAAACCCCACAAATGCTTTTCTTACTGAGTATTTTGGTTGTATTCCAAGTACAAATAGCAAAAAAAAAAAAATTTAATCTAAAGTAAGCAAAGTTTACTTTATCACAATTTTCTCCAGAGCGGCTGTGTTGGATCAGAGAACATTTAATTATATGAAAAGAGCATTAGACAAATATAGACTATTATAGATTATGTAGACAAAGCAGCTGCACATTGAAATAGACACTGAATATTTATTTCATATGTCAAACATTTGAAAAGTCATGCAGCCTACAATCAATATTTTATGCTTAAAGCTTTACCTGATTTAATTGCTTTTTATATGTAGTTTTTAGCTGCTGCTAAATTATTTTTTTCTTCTTTTTTTTTTTGGCCAGTGGAATACCATACAAATTAATATTAGTTCAATAACTTACTGTTCTGCCAGTTTTCACCTCAGATTTTATAACAATGATTAAGAATTAAACTAACGCTTGACCCAGAAGTATGCGGATTACTTTTTGTTGGGTGTTACTTTTTCCATTGATAATGGCTTTTCATAGTCGTGGTGCACGCATTTAACTCAGGGTAAGTCAACTCAGAGTTGGTTGAACCTCCTTATTGAAACAGGCCCCTGGATGATCAGAAAGAGCTTAAACACACAAGGACTAATACGTATTGTTGGCTTCGAAGCTCAAGTAGCCTACAGACACATAAATATAACAACACACATAACATTTAAGAATAACAAAGTATAAAGACATAGATAGGTTTAGTCAGAATGAACATGTAAAGATAATTAACATATTTACTGTATTGTGAATAAAATGAAAATGGGACTAAATGAAGTTACAAGCATATTGCCCAAAAACATGGGGAGGCGTATTACGGTGGCCCAGTAGTGCACAACACAACGAAATTTAAAAAGCATACATAAGTTCACAACACAACGAAATCAAGCCACAACACAAAGAAATAAAGCCACAACATAACGGAAATGCTCCCGAGCACGAGGGGGCTCTCGGAGTGTGGTAAAGTTAGTTTTCCTTGCATTGTTCTATTCGCCAGTTTTACAAATATTTAAACACTATCAGTTTTAAGTGTGCAATTGTATATCGACATGAAATATCAATTCAAAATCACCTACGTGTATTATAGCTGCATATTTATACTCGAGAACGCTTTTACCCGCTGCCACGGCGCTAAGGGAACGTCTGCCAATTCCACCAAGTTGAAACATAATTTGTATGAATTAAATTTACTTTTTTTTATGTTCAAATTCCAATGTTGTGTTGTGCATTACTAAGTCAGTTTTACCAATGCAACCAAGCTGTGGAATTTGTTTTTAAATGTTAGAAGTAATTTTAATTAATACAAATTATACGTTTCAACCACTTGGTGGAATTGGCAGACGTTCCCTTAGGCGTCATGCGGGTCAAAAAATGCTCAAGCATAAATATGCAGCTATAATGCATGTAGGTGATTTTGAATTAATATTTCATTTCGACAATGGTTAGACAACATACTGTTAAAACTAATTGTGGTATTGATACTGCGCTCCAAGTGCCCCCGAGTGATTGGGAGCATTTCTGTTGTGTTGTGGCTTGAAGTTTTGATGTGTTGTGGCTTTTTCGTTGTGTTGTGAACTTATGTTTGCTTTTTATATTGCGTTGTGTTGTGCACTACTGGGCCACCGTACATTTAACTGTTCAAGAGGAGAAATAGCCTGTGGTAACAAACAGTTCCTGTGCCTAGTTGTCTGAGGGGCTGTCTGGGACGGCAACAGTTCAAATAGATTGTGGCCAGGGTGAGTGGAGTCTGTGATGATTTTACCTGCCCCTTTCCTCACTCTAGAAGAGTACAGTTCCTGAAGGTTGGGCAAGGGAGCATCCATTATCCTCTCCGCAGTCCGGACTGTCCGTTGTAGTCTCCTGATGTCTGATTTGGTGGCTGAACCAAACCAGACGGGTATAGATGATTACAGGACAGACTGGGTCAGTTTGTATGATAGAAGATCTGGTCTGATGGTGTTGAAAGCTGAACTGAAGTCCACAAATAAAATCTTTGAATAAGTCCCAGGTCTGTTGAGATGTTGCAGGATATATTGCAGTCCCATGTTGACTGCATCATCCACACACGTGTTTACTCTGTAGGCAAACTGAAGAGGATCCATCAAGGGTCCAGTGATGTTCTTCAGGTGGGCCAACACATCTCTCAGATGACTTCATGACCACAGATGTGAGAGCGACAGGTCTGTAGTTAAGTCTAATCTTTTTTTTTTTTATTATAGTGGAGCGTTTGAAGCAGCAGGGAACTTCACACTGCTCCAGTGATCTTGGTGAAGATAGGGGCCAGTTAGTCAGTGCAGACTTTTAAACAGGCAAGTGAAACACCACCTGGGCCTTAAGCTTTCCTGGTCTTCTGGTTTTTTGAAAACTCTGCTCACGTCCTCCACGGACGTGTCTCCCTCCAGACCAGGTTGAAGAGCAGGAGATGTTGGTCTATGTGTGAAGAGCCGATCAGAGTGGCTGTGAGAGGGTTTTTCAAACCGGAAATAAAACACATTCAGATTCTCAGCCAGATTCTCCACAGATCGTGGGGGTGGTGTCTTGTACTTGGTTCCTCAGAACCGCGTTTTTGGCTAAGATTGAGAATTGTTTTCAGAGTAGCTTCTCTTTTAGCCACTTTCGCATTTCATTTTCGCGATCTGGTGTATTTCTAGGTGAAAATCATTCATTCAGTAAGGGAAAATTACTTATTATTATCCACCTGAAATAGATTGGATTGTGTAACTTGGACATTATGAATGTAAAATGGATTTGTGACGTATACAGGAAAGGCGAATGGCAAATAGGTATTTTGTTTCAAATTAATTTCTTTGTAATATTTGTACATAATCAGACCAGAAATGTGCATCAATGAAGTAAATCAGGTCAAATGTCATGTTGGCTTTAAATTGTATTATGTTTATAAACCCGCAGCTTTCTAGATAACGTGTCAATCCCATATTGGTCGACCACTTGTTCAGAATAACACTTATTTTCTTGAGCGGCAGCTGCCCTGTCATCACAGATGAAACGATGAGGTCACTTCGCAGGCGCTCCGGTGAACTTGTCACTTAATTTTTCTCTCATCATCTCCCTCTTTTCAACCCATTTCGTTTTCCCCAGTTTTTTCGCAGGTTTCGTCTTATTCTATGACTTCATTTTCCGCCCTGGTTCTTTTCTTCTCTTTCTCCGCCTCTGTCCCTCACCTCTTTTTGCTTGTGTGTTCTCCCATCAGTCTTCATCCTTCACCTCCGTAACCATGGTGGCAGATCCAGAGATGTGTGAAAAAAAAAAAAGAGAGGGTGCTCTGCTCAATGCCACAGGCTGTGTCGCTGCACGGAAGGAACGAGGACAGCTTTGTAAAAAGCCCATATTCGGCTAGTCACGTTTATGTTCAAATAATGCTATGATTTGTTCCTGGAAGTTTATGGGGTTGATTCCCAGGAAACATGAATGCTGTATACCTTGAATGCACTGAATGCATCTCTAGATTTTGATCAAACCTGCCTGGTTTACGGTTACAGCTAGTACAGAAGGCTAAATGTACGGTATGTTCTTCAATGTCTTCTGTATTTCAAATTGATTGCTTTGCGTGACTCCCTGTGGAACTGCAAAAACCCCATTTGTAAAGACTTTGAATTAAAACAGCAAACATTGACAGCCTGTGTGTAATGTGCAGATGGCTCGATCTCTTGGGCTGCCAGAAACAGTTGGCGTTCTCAATCGAATATAAAGAATACTTCCCTTGTATTCCAAGCACCATCGTTTCATATTTAAAACTTTATCAAGTAAAGTTCCAGCCAAACGCCTTCCGTGGAAAGTTGAAAGTGAAACTCAAGATGCGTACATGACGTCATGATGAAACCGTACCTGGTCGCGTTAGTCTTTCGATCGGCAGAGGACCTTTCAACACTTTTTCACTAATTTGAACATGGAAGGCAGTCGGCCGAAACTTTACTTTATAAAGTTTTAAATATGGATATTTTTCTTACACAAACGCATCGATTCGCTTCAGAATCCAACGCTCTCCATTGACTTTGTATTGCGTGAAGCGGCCTCCTTGTCATTTCGGACTTATAACAAAAAACAGAACAATGTCTAAAAGCGGATATGTGACAAAGCAAACAAGCTAAACAAAACATAGAAGTTTTTATAAGCTGTTGACCCAAAAAACGAGCGTTTAAGGACAAAAAAGCGGATTCAGGCGATTTAGACAGCGCGACACAGAACTACACCCACTGGAGGGGAATGTAATCAGCCACAGGAAATATAATTTATTAAACTGACATTTGGATATTTGAATTAACAGTGACAAAATGTTTACTGCACACGTAGGCATACTGAGGCATACTGAGTGTCAGGATCCCAAAATTTACCCATTCTTCCTGCTGATGCTTCACGTCTTATTGCCTGTATCCACTTTTGTCTCCTTAAACGCTATTTTTTTTTGGGTCGACAGCTTATAAAAACTTATTTCTGTGTTTTTTAGCTTGTTTGCTGACTGTACACCTTGTCACATATCAGCTTTTAGACATTGTTCTGTTTTTTTGTTATGAGTCCGAAATGACAAGGAGGCAGCCTCACGCAATGCAAAGTCAATGGAGAGCGTTGGATTGCCTAAATGCGCTCTGTCTCTATAAGAGGGTAACCTGCATTATATAGTCTAAAATTGCTTTTCTAGGCTAGTGGTTCTCAAACCTGTCCTGGGGACCACTCACCATTGCACATTTTGTAACACTGTTCTACTATTTTACTAACTATTTGTTTCTTTAGTTGTAAAGGAGAGTGCTATTGGAAAAATTGCTTGCCTTAAGGTCCAATTCTTAGTCTCAACTTTCTATATGAGCCATGTTGGGGTGCATTTCCCAAAAGCATTGTTAGCCAGCTATGGTCGCAAGTTCCATTCATCTTTGTTGGTTACGGCAGAACATGCGACCATAGTTGTTTTTGGGATGATGTAATTTTGTAGGCCAACCCAAAAGTAAGCCCTCGACAAAAAAAACAAACATCCTTTTCATCATCTTTTGGTTTTTTGCAGAAAAAGCCTAAAGTTCATGATTCTTACATGTTTTGTTTGTCAAGATAATCTTCACAATTGAATACAACTTTTATACATTTTGAAGCCTAAATACAATGGCCAGAATTAAAAAGCTAAATTAAACCATAAACAAACTACACCGCAGACACCACCACTTATGCTGCGTTCACGCCATGTTGGAATTACCATAATTACAAGATTTCAACTTGTAAAAAGCGTGCAAGTCCTCTTTGAGCTCGTAGTTACAGCTTGTAAGATGGGAATTTTCTGAGAGCTCCTACTTGTACCCCATGACCGCTGTTCGTGACCACTGTAGATTCATGTGGATAGTGTTGCCATAGAAACGCATAATTCCCAGTCTGAGGACATGAACAGCTTCAAATAGAAAGTCACGTGTTGTCATCTCAAAACTACGGTAATTACGACATGTGAACGACATAACGTGAACTCTTTCAATCTTTATTTAAAATATGGACCTGGAAAGTTTAAATGATAGCCTAATATTTTGCAAAAGTGCATGCATAAACACAACAAGGCTGTTAAAATCGAGCAAGTGATTGGATGTTTTCTTGTTCTGTGTGATGATGTTGATTGTCCCTGATAACCTCTGTAGCAACCTTTTTAAGACAAGTGAAAGCTTTTCAAAAAATCACGTGGGGTATTACCGATGTGTTTTATGTAAAACAAAAATATATTGAATTTGTGTTAACCTCAGACTTTCAGGCATTTAACCAAAAACATTGGAACGATTTAACTATAACAGGGGTGTCCAATCCTGCCCCTGGAGGGCCACTGTCTTGCAGAGTTTGGCTCCTTCCCCAATTAAACACACCTGAACTAGCTGATCAAGTTCTTACTAAGCATAGGCCTACTAGAAACTTCCAGGCAGGTGTGTTGAGGCAAGTGGGAGCTAAACCAGAGATGGTCTTATTATTGGGAGATACAAGAGTCCATGGATCTACCATTGGAAAAAGTGTATGGCTAACTTGGATCACTTCTACCTTGATAACAAATCACATTATAGCCTTGACGTCATTGAATTGTGTTCAAAGTTGTGAGACAGTCAATCACTGTTTGCAGATACCATAGAAATGAATGAGAAGAGCTGTAAACTGAATCATACCTGTCGCACAATTGTCAGTGACTTCTCTTATAAAACAGAATATTTTATTTCGGTGTAAACTCTAAAAATAGAACAATCCAAAACAAATATTTAAGAGCAAACATGTTGAAGATTAGCCAATGGGTTGTCGATTTATTAAAGAAGCCATTTCCTCACAAAAGCGCAGTGAAGCCCCTACTCTAATGACATCCATAAAAAAACGTCTCCTTCCCTGCTTAGTGTAGCATTAGCAGGCATTACGGTATGCTTTTTTTTTTTTTGGCTAATGTTGCAGGCTTGCCTTCAAATGGCTTTAGCTAAACTCTGCAGGACAGTAGCCCTCCAGGAGCAGGTTTGGGGTGTGTCCGAACAGCTGACTTGTACCCTTGCTGCCTTATCACGCAATGACTTCACAGGCAGCGTTTGTGCAAAAGGTACCTCACGAAACGGATTTCAGAAGACTTATGAGGCAGCGTAATGGTCTACAACAAAATAAAGAGCTTTGGTGATAAATAAGCAAATGTTTTATTACTATAGCCTAATAGTAATTTCTGACTAGAAGTGGAAAACATTGGTCAAAAATGTACTTTTACACAGAAACTGACCACCAACCGCTGCTTTCAGACGCCAGTTTGTTTTTTGTTTTAAGCTTAACTGTCACAGAATGGAAAGCACAGGATTGTGGGATATCAGAGACAGCTAAGGATACATCTTTGCAGCCTTCAGAAATCAATCAGATGCAGATATCTTAGGAGACAGGAAGTGAAGCTAACATTGGATTTAGAATGCGTCCTGCGAAGACAGCATTTTTAAGCTTTTGGACGCAGCCTTGGATACCCCTGTTATAGTATGCTTTGTAAGACCTTGATTAGCTGGTTCAGGAGTGTTTAATTGGGGCTGGAGCTAAACTCTGTTGGACATTGAGCAGAATGCTCAGAAAACTCGGTTCAGGGTTTTAGGACTACTACCACCTTTTTTTGCAAACATGCACGAAACAAATGATTTCTGTCCCCCCTTTCCTTCCAAAGCCATTTTATCTCAGTTGCTTGAGTCGCACAGCCAGATGAAACAATGCAGTAATTATAAGGTACGTGTAAAGGTAAAATGTTTTTTGGAAGCATCTCTTGATTGCATTGAAAGTGTTTGACATTGTACACTTACAGTTTTGCTAATAATTCCAATGGTTAAAAACACCAGAAATTGATAAGCTTGTGATGGGCTGTTTTTGTTTATGACTCACTGTAGTTCAGTTTCCCAACTCACCGCCTGAGTCATGCTCTGTGAACACGTCAAGATCCTCCCAGAAAAACTGGAATTATGAAATTATTTTGTTTCCCATTTTTGATGGGTGAGAGCGAGAACATGACATCCTCTCAGCTAAATAGGTTGTAGGTTTTCCAGGAGAGGTTCCTTTGCCCTGAAGTTCTTTGCTTGACGCATTAGAAGCACAGGTGTGACCTCCAGCTTGCCTGCAGAAAAGAAATTGAATCTAATGCCAAGTTTCCAGCAGGAGGTTGAACACACGTGTAAAGGTAAGTGTGATGTCTTTCTTTTCAGCATGGCCTGTTAATTCACCATGTTTCTTATGGCCTCATTTGTTTAGAATTACCCTGTTGCTATCAGTTGCAATGGTGTAAATCTGTTTTTGGTTACTTCTCTAGACTCTTGCGGGTAGAAAAACCAGGAAAACAAGGTGATAGACTGACTTTATTCCACACATCTGGAGCACTAAAGGTCAACCGTATTCCTTAATAAAATGCATCCAGATACCACAATGTTCTCTGATGGCATTTCCAAGAGTCACTCGCATAAATTTCATAGGGACCCGGAGCCGGGAACCAGCTGTTGGCAAGTCTGAAGGCCACTAAACCAGTAGTCTTTCAATATTTATTACAGTAACTCTGTGTTCCATTCACATGGGTTTTTTGTGGATGTGACAGGTTGTTGATTGGTGAGCTCCAGTGCGGTGTTGGAGGAACTCATTAAAAATGGAAGCTGTGAAAGTAGGCCAGCGGTTCACTTATATAGAGGCAATGGGTAAAGAGAAAGGAAAGCAATTCCCAGTTCTCCATCGCCTATCCCATGTCATTGTCTTCTCCTGGTCCATTCTCTGCATGAAGAGGTTGGTGTCTCCGTTTTCCCAATTACAACTAATCTATTAAAACAACATCTCATACAAATGACTTGCACTGTTGAGAGTTAGAAATAAAGCCTTCTTGATTGAGTGCTTTGAGACAACAGGAGAATAATCACTGCATTATTTATCACGGCTCTAAGTTATCCAAATATTGAAGCCAGTTTCTTCTGTTTTTGAAGCTGAGGAATTAAGTTTAGTTCTGGGTCTGCCAAAGGTCAACTTTTGTTGTAGAAATTCCATCAAGTAAAAAGCCTACTTACCATTTCTGTTTCCTTAAACCAATTTACTCGATTTATTATTGTTGATCCTGGACCAACATTCTCGTCCAAAAATGAAGTCTTATCACCACCCCTAAACCTAACCGTACCCATAACTTGTCCCTAAAATCAGAGGGAAATGATAGGTGAATAACTGATGTAGAAGCACCTAACCCTGGTTGTAAGCCTAAACTTGACATAAACTGTAAACTTGTCCCTCAAATCTGATTGGAATGTTGTTCCAGGATCAACAAAGATGTTGATTTAGGAAAATGTTGTACTTGGTGAAATCACATTCACCATGAAATGCTGTCGGAAATTCAAGCATGACTTTGCGTCATTATGTCATGTCTGTAACTCTGTATACATAAAGGAGTCTGGCTAGTAGTAGTATCGCATTGAGGATGCTGCAGGTGACGGATCATTTATAGCCTTTTCTCACAGCAGCTGGAATAATTAAAGGTATCATTTTGATGACGGATTGTAATCCAGAAAGGTCCAAACGACTGTCATCAGTGACAACTGGAGATTCACCCGTAGTCAAAAGCAAAAGAATAGACTGTACAGAAATTGAAATCTACAGGTAACGGTAATACACATTAAATACATGTAGTCATGCCCAAATACACACCCAAAAATGAAAATTAGCCCTTGATTTACTCACCCTCAAGTCATCCCAGGTGTATATGACTTTCTTCTTTCAGACTAATATAATCAGAGTTATTAAAAAAATGTCTTGGCTCTTCCAAGCTTTATAATGGCAGTGAATGGTTTCTGTTTTGAAGTCCATAAAAGTGCATCTATCCATCATAAAAGTGCTCCACAAGGCTCTGGGGGGTTAATAAAGGCCTTCTGAAGCAAAGCGATGCATTTGTGTAAGAAAAATATCCATATTTAAAACTTTACAAACTGTAATCTCTAACTTGCGCTAACTGGTCGTAAGTGTGTTCACGAGAGACTGGCGTTCCAGCGTATGACGAAGGACACTCCGGTGAGAATATGCTAGTTCTCGCGAGAACCAAGTTTTGTTTTGCTCTATCCTCTGCCCTTCCGTGTTAGTCACCGGAATTTACGCTAAGCCTGCTTCCTACGTCATATGCTGGAACGGCAGTCTCTCGTGAATGTGCGTACGACAGTTTGCGGAAGTTAGAGATTATTATAACAATAATAATAATTTGCATGATTTAATCACCGTTGGTAGCATGATTGATTGTAATGCTTTTTTTCCTCAGTTGTTCAGACTTCAGAGCAAAGGTGGCAAACATGTTACTTTGTTCAGATAGAATATTGCGGAGAAAATTCTTATTTTGGTCATACAGTACAGTATCCACACTGGTGCGGTGACTGACAGCAAGCCGCACATACTCCTCAAAACAGATTAATTTGTGCTGAGGAACCATGCCGATGCACAACCCATGTAAAGATGATAATTCTGCAAATAACTGCAATTAGAGGTTTCAAACAGAGATGGCAACAAAGAGGCAAAACTAACAGACTGCAGTTTTAAATTGTATACTTGTTAACTCTTTCTCCACCAACGGTTTTTTTTTTTATTGCCAGCACCCGGCAGCATTTTTGATCATTTTCACAAAATTGTCATGGCCCCCAGAATATTTTATTGTATGAATATCTGAACAGAAAGAATGAAAGAAAGAACAGAGCCTCTGCTTTAAACAAATAAACAAAAACTTTTTATTCTAGCTTAATGCATTATTTTGTATCAACACTTGAATGTTGGTAAGTTCCAACAAAAGCAAGATTTTGAGCAAAAAGCGGAGAAAATCTAATTTTTGTCAAAGACTATGTCTGGATCAGATTCAGAATGATGATCAAAACACAGATGGAGAAGATTGAATCCATCAAAACCCCCAAAACTTGCACAGTCCTATAGCTCGTCCCTAGGTCGACATTTCATTCAGTTAGGACGTTTTGATTTATATGCTGTTTAATGTTGATGATCGTGTTATTTCAGCTTCGTCACCTCTTATTTGATCCGGATATTCTGTAGTCTTTCAGTAGACGTGTCGTAGATGCGCTTTAACTTTATCAGAGTTTAGAAAGCGGTATCATGTGTATGACATTGAAAAAGACGCAAGATGCGATCGCAACGGTTAAAAACATTATTTTAGGGCATATTTACATAGAAAAACAATGGGAAAGCATTGCAGTGTTATGCAAGAAAAAACATGTTCTTTGTGAATGGCTCTTAAGAATTGTTATAGTTTCCATGGAATTGCCAGCAGACCAGAGACAACGTGTTGATTTCTTTGCAAGAAGCATTCTGATGGAGGGACTAATGGACTTGCCCCAGTAAAAAGAAATATGAACAATCCAGAGTTTAAGACTTGTGTGCTTTTCTGTGGACTTGTCGTCTTATTCTTCTGACTAATGCCATTTTATGTTAAATCTCAATTGCTCATTATTACAATAATGTGAACACTGGGAAACATGCTTAAAGCTGCCATTTTGATTTACATTTGCTTCCTAATGGATTAAGGAAGTGCAGTTAGCAAGCTTTTGTTTTTGATTTATACTTACTAATTGGAAAAGAAAGCTGGACACTATTGCCAGAGCAGACCAAACATTAATGAACACATGTGAAGTGAACTTATTTGCCCATCCTCATTTTTTGACTATTATAACCTGCATATAGCAAGGCTGAATGCCCTTTAGCCAAACAAAGAGTGACAAACATGCCATTGTGCTTTGATTGTCCCATTACCTTCATTCCCTTTGTTTCCAATTATCTGAACCCTTCATTAGAAGCTTTAGTTCGTTACATAACAATGGACTTCATTGTTTTCTCAGTCATTTTGTGACTTAGTGAGAGTTAATATAGGCATCTGTTTAGCTGCGTGGGCCATTGCTGGCAACCAGACTGCACCACGCAGGACGAAAAGATCTGTTTAATTTGTTTTGTGGTATTTGTATATGGAAAAACGGCTGTGTATTTTTTGGTTTAATGTACATACATTCTGTTGCCATTTTGCAGCAATTAAACCTTGTTTTGCACTTCCCGTATTCGTCCTTAACATTTTGCCAACTAGTAACAGAACGCAGCACTGCTTAACACTAGCACTGTTGAAATTGGACTGCAATATTCCTACAGTCCAATATTGAGATTCCACTCTCCAGTGTTCTGCCAAGTGTCTATTCAGTAAATCGTCTGTGTACCATGTGCCACGATTAGCTTGTAGTGTGTACTGTGTTCTATTCCTACTCAAGTGTCTTTATTTGTTCTAAAGTCTGCGGTAGAAGCGTCATAACCGTCTCTTTCTCTTGCAGTCTCTCTTATATTTGATGTCCATTCTGGATGTCACCTCTCCTGCCAGCATCTTTGGTTTGATGCCACAGCTAAAGCATACTTGGCCTGTTTGTATCAGCCCGTTTTCATTGCCGTTGAGTCTGACATCTGGATCTGACAGGTTTCTGATTGGTTGTTATGATTCATATGAACCATATGTTGTCCTTGCTGGTCTGTCATCTTTTGCTATTCCCAGAAGGAATTTGTTTCTTGACTGAAGAATTATACCATCACGTTACTGAATCCTGTCATTTACGCAGATATATGCAGTTAGCTAACGCTTTTATGTTAATGATTATTCAAAAGGATAAACAATGAAGATTTATTTTTACAGCCATCTTTGATCATATTTACCAGGGGTGCAAATAATTACCATATATATATACAGTGAGGAAAATAAGTATTTGAACACCCTGCTATTTTGCAAGTTCTCCCACTTAGAAATCATGGAGGGGTCTGAAATTGTCATCGTAGGTGCATGTCCACTGTGAGAGACATAATCTAAAAAAAAATAATCCAGAAATCACAATGTATGATTTTTTTAATTATTTATTTGTATGATACAGCTGCAAATAAGTATTTGAACACCTGAGAAAATCAATGTTAATATTTGGTAGAGTAGCCTTTGTTTGCAATCACAGAGGTCAAACGTTTCCTGTAGTTTTTCACCAGGTTTACACACACTGCAGGAGGGATTTTGGCCCACTCCTCCACACAGATCTTCTCTAGATCAGTCAGGTTTCTGGCCTGTCGCTGAGAAACACGGAGTTTGAGCTCCCTCCAAAGATTCTCTATTGGGTTTAGGTCTGGAGACTGGCTAGGCCACGCCAGAACCTTGATATGCTTCTTACAGAGCCACTCCTTGGTTATCCTGGCTGTGTGCTTCGGGTCATTGTCATGTTGGAAGACCCAGCCTCGACCCATCTTCAATGCTCTAACTGAGGGAAGGAGGTTGTTCCCCAAAATCTCGCAATAATTGGCCCCGGTCATCCTCTCCTTAATACACTTAATACAAAAACACCCCCAAAGCATGATGCTACCACCCCCATGCTACACAGTAGGGATGGTGTTCTTGGGATGGTACTCATCATCATTCTTCTTCCTCCAAACACGTTTAGTGGAATTATGACCAAAAAGTTCTATTTTGGTCTCATCTGACCACATGACTTTCTCCCATGACTCCTCTGGATCATCCAAATGGTCATTGGCAAACTTAAGACGGGCCTGGACATGTGCTGGTTTAAGCAGGGGAACCTTCCGTGCCATGCATGATTTCAAACCATGACGTCTTAGTGTATTACCAACAGTAACCTTGGAAACGGTGGTCCCAGCTCTTTTCAGGTCATTGACCAGCTCCTCCCGTGTAGTTCTGGGCTGATTTCTCACCTTTCTTAAGATCATTGAGACCCCACGAGGTAAGATCTTGCATGGAGCCCCAGTCCGAGGGAGATTGACAGTCATGTTTAGCTTCTTCCATTTTCTAATGATTGCTCCAACAGTGGACCTTTTTTCACCAAGCTGCTTGGCAATTTCCCCGTAGCCCTTTCCAGCTTTGTGGAGGTGTACAATTTTGTCTCTAGTGTCTTTGGACAGCTCTTTGGTCTTGAAAAAAAAAATTTTTTTTTTTTTGATTATGTTTCTCACAGTGGACATACACCTACGGTGACAATTTCAGACCCCTCCATGATTTCTAAGTGGGAGAACTTGCAAAATAGCAGGGTGTTCAAATACTTATTTTCCTCACTGTGTGTGTGTATATATATATATATATATATATATATATATAAACTGAAAAGTTATTTTATATTGTAATAATACTTTATGAAAAAAACCTATTGTCCAAAATCAAACACACACACACACATATACAGTATATATAAGGCCTATATATTAATCAAATCAAAAAGCCTTGATGAGCATAAGAGACTTCTTTAAAAAAACAGTAAGAAATCTTACTGACCCCCAAAATACATAATATTAAAGGTCCCATGGCATGGCATTTTGTACTTATATTGTTAGTATGATTTTTACATCATAAAATGTCATAATTTAGAAATAAAATGCATTTTTTCTATACTGATGTTTGCCCTGTGGCTGAATGTCCTGTTTCAAGGGGCGTGTCTGCTGTGAGACTTCAGTAAAAACACCCACTGTTGTGATTGGCTGACATCTTTGCATTTGAAATGAGTATCAGATCTTGTAGCGGAGGGGGGCGTGGTTTAACGAGGTCTACCAGGCAGGAGCAGGCACGAGCCTGCTGCAAGAGAGACGGATGGACCGGAGTTCACTTCACATCAGTTCTCTCAGCACGTCTCAGTTCAGTGAACTGTTGTAGTTACTAGCATATACTTCAGGTTATTAGTTTATTTCTAGTCGGAGGGGCTGTCTGTCACTCATGTCAGAAAGTTAGTAACTTTAGTAAATTATGGATCAGCACTGACTGGAGACGTGAACCGTTTAGAGCGATTCCGTCCGATTTGGTGAATTGGTTCGACCATGTTCACTAAAAAGAACCGGTTCAAAAGAACGATTCGTTCGCGAACCGGACATCAATGGACCAGAGACGGAGCGATTGCTAGCAAAGTTATTTATAGTAACTACTGAGTTGTGAGAGCGCTGTCAGCGTGAGTTTGTGTTGTTTGTATCTGAGAGTTCTGAATAAACACGAGTCCCAGTCACGCCGAGTCCGTCTTCATCATTATTCTACCAACTTTGTAACACATGTAATGTACCATTACAGCTGTCGAGATGAACAAGTTATGAGTAAGTGTTGATTATAGCATTATTTTTAGATATTTTCCTATCATATGAAAAGCGTCAGTGACGCGCATTGAGTACACAGCGCAAACAAATACACAACAGCAATGTAATCCATTTTATTGTGGGGATAGCTGGCTAGCCTAGCCGGATACCCTCACGCTTACCCCCCTTCTGCTTAATCTCGCACCACGTAAGGCGCCTCCGCTGTGGGCCAGATGCAGTACTGGGGGTCGGTGATGTTGAAGGCCGACCGGTCAGTGCAGCCCGAGCTTCGGCGTGCGTGAGGTTTATCTCTAAAGATGTGGCTTTGCCGATGTTGAGCAGAAACTCACGACTGTATGCACATTTTAGAACAGATAGACGCGACGAGGACGTACAAAAACACTGACTCACAAGATAGAAAACACGAAGAAACCGTTCTGTCGGGAGAGAGAGAAGCCGCAGCGTGTGCACGAATAATACAGTTCTGTGTGAACTTGAATAATTAGCTACACATTAGAAATCACTGATCACAGATCAGAAGGAACTGAAAAAAGACTTCTGTTTTCATTTGTACATCCAAACACTGAGAAACTGCCAGCATTCACTCGTTCACAAGCCATGATCTCTCGAGG
Organism: Gobio gobio; assembly: GCF_949357685.1. Lineage (NCBI taxonomy): Eukaryota > Metazoa > Chordata > Actinopteri > Cypriniformes > Gobionidae > Gobio > Gobio gobio. The sequence continues at coordinate 40,637,729 of NC_137108.1, read as the reverse complement.
ACAAACAAATATGGTGCTCGCATGGGCGTGCCAAATTCTCTGGGCGGAGGAAAAGGAAGTAACCGTTCCTGTTATGACGTCACAACAGGAAAATTCAAGATCAGCTTGTCTGGGCTGTCATTTTCTCAAAGGCAGAGGAAGACAGCCAGAACTCAGTTTACACCGATCGAAATTTCTAGCCACTTGGGGACAATATTCAGGCTAGGGGAACTCATATTAATGTTGAAAAACCTCATAAAATGAAAATTTCATTGCATGGGACCTTTTAATAATGCTGTGCAGGACACTTGAACCACAGGAACTACATAAAGGAAATTAAGTAAGTGATATTGATCATCATGCTAATCCACACTGCTGTGATTCATGCTCGTCAATAATGACATGGAATCAGTGATCATGTTCCTGTAATCTGTTAATATGGCTTTAATTTGACACCACTAGCACAAGTCAACATGACATGAGTGTGTATGAGATATAAATACTGTCCGCTGTATAGCAATGGACCACAGCCGAGAGAGACGGAGCATTCAGGGAGCACAGACGGGGGGATGGGCCACTGCTAATGGTGGGGAGGGGGGCTGCACAAACAGTTTAGTTCTGCTCTGGTTGGCAGCACATAAGCCGGTGTGATCCAAACTCCAGCCTGTGTCCAGAGCCAGGAATAGCAGCAGTGTGCCGCTAATGGCACTTGAATAAAGGGAAATGAAAACGCTGAAGTAGGTGTAGTAGAAGAAAAAGGAGGGGCTTAGCTCTGGCCACATGGCCAGAGGAACTGGATTATAATATATTTTGCATACATACTGCTTCTTAGTAGCATTCGTTGGACTGATTCAAACCATCAACGTGAGTGAAAATAAGATGAATCATGAAAAGAAGCTGCTCAAATGAGTCATTTGTTGGCGAATCGGACTACACTAGCATTGTTTGATTGGGTGTTGAGCTCGTGAGGACAGCTCAACAGAGCGATGTTTTTGTCACCACATTCAATTCAGCCTTCAAAATTATATTCTCAAATGTAAATAAAGAAATCTAGGTAAAGTTTTTTTTTTACTATTAACAATTTTTTTTTTATAAATATTGTGCGGCGCTGGAGAGGCCTCATCACAAACAGTGACATAACCGCAAACGTAAACGATACTCGAAAACTGGTAAATCACTGATATATTGTTGCCTAAATTACCTCTAAGGTGATTGAAATCGAGTCAGTAAACGTAATCTGAGTACAGGAATTTGTGTTAAATTATTTAATTTATAGTAATAATATATAGATCATAGAGCGTTACGTCACAGTCAGCACAGATTAAAAAGCTAAACATGCTCGCAGTCTCAGCATCAGCGATATTCTGAGCAGAGGCGAGTTTGAGTGACACATCTACCGATACATTACAGCAGAAATCTACCGATACTAACTTAAAGGTGGGGTAAGTGCTTTCTGGTATCCGATGTTGATATTTCAAATCACCAAAACAAACACGCCCCTATTTTGATTGCTCCGCCCCACACATATGTAACCCAGGCAACGACTATGGCGGAATCTGCTGTGCTATGGTATGATGCCATCAATAAGTGAAAGCAATGTGTGTTACTATGGTAATCCAGGTCGAATGTTCAGTGAAAAAGTCATCCCTTAGTTACATCCCAAAAACACGAGCACGACAGATCAACTAACGAATATATAACAAATATGAAAAGATTAGAGGGTTATATCGAATTCTGTGAAACAAGACAACAAACCAATTGTTGTCAAACAAGACAAAACCAATGTTACTCGCCTATCAAGAATAAATAAAGCAACCTCGGTGTCCGATTGCAGGCCTTCGCTCCTTGAGTTCTCTCCAGCGCTGGAAAGCTGATACTTCTTGCCTGATCGTAAGCCTTCTTTTGTTCCTTAGACATTTTCCACGTGTTTTTTTATCTGCCATCTCTCTCTTTTTGTTGTCGCTCGGCTAATGTCCGTCATCATTAGTAGACACGCCCCTTACTGCTGATTGGCTACAAGTTTGTTTTGGTCCACGGCCCGAGACACTTTTATTAAGCATTTTTGAAATAACACTTACCCCACCTTTAACAAACACTGTTTAAGACGTCATTCCATACTGAGTCTATACTCAGCGTGTATTTACATACTCACAGTTTATAGACTCAAACTGTACGGGGTCACACACAGTGTGTGTATCACATACAATTTGATAACTGTAGTGTATATCTGACATTATCAGTTACATTATCCGTTATAATCTGTCAGAACTAGATACAATGTCTACAGAGAGGTGTGTCTTGAGTTCTATTGAGGTGACAGTTGCTGGGTACCAGATGAGGAAGATTTGCAGGTGGAGTTAGAGATCATCAATGCCATCTACGACCTTCTCGGTTGCTCTACATCGGCCCAGATAACTGAACTGGAGGTTGATACGCTTGATGGCATGTCAGTCACTGCGGTTTAGAGGGGGGCGATGTGCAGGTTGAGGTTGATATGAACGACTCAACCTGTGAAGCCTGTAAAGCGAGAGATGAGCAGCTGGAGACTGACGTCAAAGATGTCATCTCAGAGGCCAGAAGTGGCAGGGAGCAGCAGTGGGGTCGATCCTGAAACCCCTGAGAACAGCCCGACAGGTGAATGTTCAACATGCACCACTGCCAAATTTTCAGTATATTGTAATCATTAAGATCACAGACAGAGAGGGAGACACACACCCATTTACAGTTGTTCAAAAGTAATCTGATCGAATTTCGGCTATCGGATTGGATCAAATCTTGAAAATGGGGTGTTCAAAAGGAAAAAGAATTCTGAGATCAGATTAGATCACAAAATCTGGACCAAAACATCAGTTTGTGTTGTTCAAAATGTTTTTGTCAGATTGGGATACCTTTGATCCAAAAAAAATTTGGGGATAATACTGATCCCAGCAGAAGGGACATAAGAAGTAAGGTCCTACTATGAACCTTTTTGTGGTAAAAAAGGTACAAATGTGTCCTTTTAAGGGTACTGCCCCAGCGACAAGCTGTTGTACCCCTAAAGGTACAATTTTGACACCCTTTTTCTCTATGTGTAGACACTGCCTATAAAGCCTTTCGGTAGCCTACAGTAAAAGTAAAAAAGAAGGACGTTAGGACGATTCTAAGGGCCCACGCACTTTTAGGGCCCACAGAGATGTTTTTTTATATATATATATTTTATTTTATATATATTTTTTATATATATATATTTTATATATATTTATATATATTTTTTATATATATCATCATCATTTCGGACATAAGGCTTCAATGAGCACTCTCCATGACAGGTTCATAAATATATATATATATATATATATATATATATATATATATATATATATATATATATATATATATATATATATATATATATATATATATATATATATATATATATATATATATATATATATATATATATATATATATATATATATATATATAATATATATATATATATATACACACACACATACACAGACACAAACAAATATAATAATTTATTATACACTAATATTATGTATGTATGTGTGTATATACAGTATATATATACACAGAGTCATATATAATATATAAATCAAATAATATAGGCTATACACACATATTATGAAAACAAAGACTTTTGTTAGATGCGATTTAATTGCGATTAATCGAATTGACAGTAATTATTATGTATATATAAATACACACTCATTCATGGTTATATATAAGAAATATTTGCATGTATATACTGTATATATATTTATATAATTTATATTATATATAAATATTTTATATATAAATATAACACATTTTTCTTAATTATATACACAAGTGTGTAATGAATAATAAGTGAATAATAATTATACACAGTACACACACATACAGTATTATGTGAACACTTACTTTTATTTTGGATGCGATTAATCGATTTGACAGCACTTGTTGTAAATGTGAACTCAGTATTTTGGATCTATCAGTTCTTTGGAGATAACTACTTGGGGAAACTGTTTTTGTTATTTTTGGGATTTAATATGTTCCATTTCTTGTTCCTTTTTAATTAAACCAATGGAGCTAACGCTATCAAAACAACACTCATGCTGAAGAGATGAAAAGATTATGATGGATCTTTAACCTAAATATTTTTTCTTGACTGCCCATATTGGTATTGTGACATTATTATTTTTGTAGGTAATCTGCTTGGGCTTTACACATTTGGAATTAATACAACTTGTTTTGTTAACTGCTTATCCATCTGTTGAAATTTTGGATCATCAGTAACAAATGTTACAAATACAGAATAATCCTAAATAAATATGTACACCAACATTAACATTTTCGCAAAACTATATGTAAAGCAAAATAGCATTTGAATGCAGTTTAACAGGAACATCTCATAGTGCACTGCCCTTAACCGCAGATGGATAATCACTATTATTCATTTTTAATAGGCATTCCCACTGTGACTCTATTTTTAAACCTAACCATATTAATAATACTCATTTCTCATGAGTGCATTAAAAGAAACCTATACTGCATTCATTACCAGATAAATGTGTATGTTCAGCAGGGAAAACACTTGCAGTTTTACAACCATCTCTCAGGCAAGTGTCTTGCTTTACTATGTTTGTTCAAAAGTGTGGGATCCTTTTTTGTTTAAGAAATTAACTTTTAAGACTGCATTAAATGGATCAAAAAGACAGTATAGACATTTTATAATACAAAAGCCTTCACTGTAAAAAAAAGAAAAGAAAAGTTGACATAAAATTGTATTTGAAGCCGTTTCTGTATTTGGTTGCGTTGTGAGTATTTTCAGTACATTTCTGTATTTGGTTGCATCATGTTTCTGTATTTGGTTGTGTTGTGAGTATGTGCAGTGCATTTCTGTATTTGGTTGCATCATGTTTCTGTATTTGGTTGTGTTGTGAGTATGTGCAGTGCATTTCTGTATTTGGTTGCATCATGTTTCTGTATTTGGTTGTGTTGTGAGTATGTGCAGTGCATTTCTGTATTTGGTTGTGTTTTGAGTATTTGCAGCGTGTTCTGTATTTGGTTGCGTTGTGAGTATTTTCAGTACATTTCTGTATTTGGTTGCATCATGTTTCTGTATTTGGTTGTGTTGTGAGTATGTGCAGTGCATTTCTGTATTTGGTTGTGTTTTGAGTATTTGCAGCGTGTTTCTGTATTTGGTTGCGTTGTGAGTATTTACAGTGCGTTTCTGTATTTGGTTGCGTTGTGAGTATTTACAGTGCGTTTCTGTATTTGGTTACGTTGTGAGTATTTTCAGCACATTTCTGTATTTGGTTGCGTTGTATTTGCAGCACCTTTCTGTATTTGTAGTGCGTTTGTGAGTATTTGCAGGCGTTTCTGTATTTGCTTGTGTTGTGAGTATTTGCAGTGTGTTTCTGTATTTGGTTGTGTTGTGAGTATTTGCAGTGCGTTTCTGTATTTGGTTGCATTGTGAGTATTTGCAGGCGTTTCTGTATTTGGTTGCATTGTGAGTATTTGCAGGCGTTTCTGTATTTGGTTGCATTGTGAGTATTTGCAGGCGTTTCTGTATTTGGTTGTGTTGTGAGTATTTGCAGTGCGTTTCTGTATTTGGTTGCATTGTTAGTATTTGCAGGCGTTTCTGTATTTGGTTGCATTGTGAGTATTTGCAGGCGTTTCTGTATTTGGTTGCATTGTGAGTATTTGCAGGCGTTTCTGTATTTGGTTGCATTGTGAGTATTTGCTGGCGTTTCTGTATTTGGTTGCGTTGTATTTGCAGTGTGTTTCTGTATTGGTTGTGTTGTATTTGCAGTGTGTTTCTGTATTGGTTGTGTTGTATTTGCAGTGTGTTTCTGTATTTGGTTGCATTGTGAGTATTTGAAGGCGTTTCTGTATTTGCTTGTGTTGTGAGTATTTGCAGTGCGTTTCTGTATTTGGTTGCATTGTGAGTATTTGCAGGCATTTCTGTATTTGGTTGCATTGTATTTTAGCACGTTTCAGTATTTGGTTGTGTTGTGAGTATTTGCAGTGTGTTTTTGTATTTGCTTGTGTTGTGAGTATTTGCAGGCATTTCTGTATATGGTTGCATTGTATTTGCAGCACGTTTCAGTATTTGGTTGTGTTGTGAGTATTTGCAGTGTGTTTCTGTATTTGGTTGCATTGCAGTGCGTTGAGCTCTCTTGGGCACAGTGGATAACAAATACTGTATTTAACTATGTTAGAAATGTTCCAGTTAAACACTGCTGACAGAAAGTGAAAAGTAGATAATTACATTTTAAAGCATCCGGGTGAAAACAAACCTGGAAGATGTAAAGATTTGGGGAGAAAAACTAGAGATTCTTTGTGCATTCCGTGTGAAATATTAAAGGGATATATCGTAATTTAAATTGGGAGGGCAGACATCAAATGCACTGTTTTTTTTTGTTGTTTCATATTGTTACAGCAGAATACAAAGAAAAAAGAAAAGAATCAAGAGAAAAAGAATCCAGCGACTGAAAAGAGCTCTTGCCATTGTTATACCGTGTCACATTTAAATACTTCTGACGTCTAAAAATAAAACATGAAAGGAATTTCATGTCAATTCAGTCGAACTATCTGATAAGAATTATCACATCCTTATTATTTGAAATTATTTATTTCAGTCTTTTTAAATAAAAATTCTCCAAACCGGAAGTGCGTCTCATAATTCAAAACGCAGTAGGCTCATCAGGAAAAAAAGTGGATAAACAGAGCCACTATTTACTGCTTTATGGAAAAGAGTAACCAGGACACCTTTTTTGTTTCACAGAAGAAAGTGATATCGGTTTGGAATAACATGAGACATGATCCCTTTATGCATATAAGTTATCAAAAGCATTTTAAGATCTGAAGCATAAATTCAGTCAAGTGCATACAAACCTTTGACTAGTACTGTCAAACAGTGTTTCTCCCAGCACCTATAAGGGAAATGTATATTTGTATTATTGTAAGAGTGCTGGTTGGAGACCACAGTACACCAGCTCTTCGCTTCCATGGTCCCTTTGAAGCTGAGCCTGTTGGCACTTAACCCAAATCTTGCACACGGAGAGCAGTGTGGGAACCAGTAGGGGGGGAGAAGGAGGCATAGAGACCGGGTTAATGAGTCTGTGGGAGAATATCACTTCTATGGGATATTTTTTATGGACTATCAGTTAAGATTGGTTTAAGAATAATTTATTATATAATGCAGTGTTTTTGTGTGTATGTGTATATTCATGTGGGTTTTTTTTGTCGACGTTTCTATATTACTGTTGCAAATACTCACTACATTAATGCTGTACCAATATAACTGTTCAGTGACCAGAGGAATATAATATATCCTATTTGAAATATTTATGTAGTAATATAGTATGACCCCTGCAGGGTCAGGAAATGCAAAAAGAAAGAAAAAGCCACCCAGTGAAACTTTCCATTGATTTTAAAGCCTTTTCCTTAATGAATGGTGTTTTTGCTATACAAGTGCTAAACAATTGCTATCTTCAACTGTTGCCTGATGAAACGAATTGCTTACATGTATGTTTTAATACAGTGGGAAGAAACTTAAGAGATTTTTTCATTAAGAAAAACTTTCTGAGGATTTTTTTCTCTATACCTCAGCTTCATCAAACTTGTGATAGCTGAATAGGTTCAGATGAAATTTACATTGTAAAAGGAGGGGCATTATGGTTCATTTGTCCCATTATTAAAGGACAGTCATCCGATTTATCAATTCTTGATGATGCAGTGAATTCTGTGTTCTTCCCTTTTTGCTGATAGCTTTATTAGTTATTTTGCCCATGAGTGAAATTTCAACCTTGGACTTGGGGTGATTGGGACACTTTTTGGCGTTGAGATGACTTGGAAAAAGTGTCCCAATCACCCTGAATTCACCCTAGTGAACGCTTTTAACACACACACACATAGAGCACAAACCCAAGGCATTGGTGAAACGCCTGTTGCTGGTCCCTTGTGTTTATCAATGGTGCTGTGTGGAAGAATGCTGCCGACCCCCACTGACACCTCCACCCCTCATGCATTCATCACCACAGCCGGAGGAGTGTATCTCATGCCTCCCGCCCCTCCTCTTCCTTATTGTCCTATTCTGCTCTCCTTAAACCATCAACCCGTAAACAATCTGGACCATATCACAGCCCTCGATAACACATGCATCTCCTCTGCCCTCTTGTCCACTATTAATAGATTCAAATTCATTATTCAAATCTGCATGTTTCTGCATGTAAAGGGCCCCCATGTCTGAAGCATTGCTTGCTTAATTGGTAATTTCTGTGGTAACCATTTAGATATTCGTATTTTAGGCAAGATAAAATAAGATGCCACCTTAAAATATATTAAGAGCATAGGCGTGTATATTTATTTGTTTATTTAAACAGTTTTTTTGTTGGCCTAGTCATACTCAAACATTTGCATAATATAAAAAAGATTATTATTTATGTAATTTACAAAATGTACAATTAAATGTTCTTCTTATAACATATATGCTAATATTTGAATAAGAAAAACTAAGCCACACGCAGTAAAATCCACATTGGTTAAAGCTATTTGTTTATTTACTCAGTTAAATAATAATAATTACTATTATTAATATATTATTATATGTAATTTACAAAATAAACAATTATATATACATATTCAACAATGTACAATTTTATTTTCTTCTTTCATATTAACATATATGTTAATATTTGAAAATTAAAAACGAAGCCACAAGCAGTAAAAATTATATTTATTTATTAATTAATTTGTTTATTTATTTATTTATGTAATGTTGCCTTTGGCAAATGGCTTAGTCTTTCATATTTAAAAAAAAGTTAATTAATAATAATAATAAAATAATAATTAATATATGATTGTTATATGTAATTTACAAAAGTATACAAAATAAACTATTATATATACATATTCAACATATGTGCGAATATTTGAAAATGAAAGACACAAGCAGCAAAATCAGTTCCAGCCACTGCTCTATAACCATCAGCGGTTCCAACTATCCAAGATAAAAGCCCATTGGATGAGCAAAGGAAAAATCCGAGCTTGTACAATGGAGGGCTGTTTTTGTGTCTGTCAGTAGTTGAACATTATTGAAAGGAGTAAGAACTTGGGGAGGGGTTGGGGAGAAGAGGGGGTGGGGAGACAGTGGGAGCCGAAATCATTTTCCCTCTCATACTGTGAGAACGCGTAGAATCGCATCTCTCCAAGTGGACGCGCGTCGGTTTGGTTTCCGGAACCGATTGATTCGGTCAGCGTCCGTTCGTCCGTCCGTCCGGTTCTCAGCAAGATCACCGACTTGCATTTGCTCTGTGGCAATGGGACCATAAAGGAACAAATTCCATCGCATTGAGAAAAAATAGAAGTAAACAAATACGACCAGAGAAGACACCTCACAAAAGAAGTGGACATGGAGAAGCGCAGAGGAGATACGATATAACAGATCGGACAAAACACATCTAGGATTTACTTCTCGAATTGAACATTTTTGGTTTCCAGGAGACTATAGAATTTTTATTCCGCTAGATATCTTAGTTACACGCAAGCATGAACCGAAAAGAGATGAGGCTGTGTCCGAGATGCTGGAGCGTGCCGATGCTCTCTGTCCTCCTGGTTGTCTTCTTGACACCGCTGTTTGCACATGGTAAGATTTTTTCACATGCACATTAAATCAGCTGATAGTTAAAACTCAGTAGCCTTCAAACACGAGGTGGCATGACAGAACATCACAAAATGAGAATGTCGGTCAGTAGTGCAGCCGCTGCTGGGTTTTGCAGCGCGTAAATCATGACTGCGCGCCGGCTGCTGCTGATGTGCCTGGACCAGCGCCGTGGAAATGTAGGTTAAATGTCGAACTGGGATATTTGGGGATTCGTCCAAAGTGCACATCATTAATTAACCCACATTAAACCACAGAAAACATCTGCGAGCAATTTGCAACCCATTTTTTATCTTAAATATTTGCTCATTATGCGCAAATGTCTTTTTCCTCCTGGCCATTTTATGCAGTAGTATTCGTTGTAGTAGTAGTAGTGTAGAGCTGTGATTACTCCACAGAGCAGCTGTTGTCACTATGGCAATGATGGAGGCGCACAAAGGCAGGATTAGAGCACCAAATAATTTATGCTCGGACATTCGCGCGCAGCAAATCACACTATTTATCCGTGTAGTTTGATTTTACGCACAGAACAAGAATGTCTTTGTAGTTGTAATGGTCAGTCACTTGGGTTATTTAAGAGATGTGTCGTTCAGCCAGGGAAGGATGGAGGACCAGCCCAATGGGAGCATGTTCGACCAGTGGTGTGTTTCAAATTCCGATAGATCCCAGAGCATTAGGCATGATCTCATTGACGCGCTCTGTGTTTGTAAAAAAAAAGCCGGTCTTTTTATGAAATATTATAAAGTCTATTGTATAATTCTGCAATGGTGGCTAGAAGGTCCATTGTCCATCTAGTCAGATGCTCAGTTTCTGCATTTTGTCACCCAGCAACAGGACAGGGAAAATCTGATGTTCTTGAATCTGCTAATAGACATATGAATATTGATGAGCTGTATCTATAGTAGCTATGTGTTCTTTTTTTATATCAAATTTTACTTGATGATTCCCCAAACTGCACTTGATCAGCAGAACACCTTTGTTAAAGCTGTGTGATGGCGGTTAGTGTGGTCAGGTAAAAATGATGTCACCGGCGGCCATGCCCTTTGTTAGCTTCATGCATGTACCGGCTTTTGATTTTTAGTTCATTCACTTCATCTCTTCATTTGAACAAGGAATTGTTTGAGATTAAAAAAAAAAGCATTTGAGTAGAAGAGGAGTGCCATTGGCCATCATAGACAGCCTTTTCCAATCCATTAGGTCCTTATTGGTGCGGTGAAACCTTTCAGGCAAATTTTATTTGTGCCACTAACTGATTTAAAAATATATTCACTTTCAGTATTTGCTGAATCGCCTTTTTATTGTCACAAGAGCCCAATGGACACACTCGCTTGTGCTGAGAGATTCAGCTGCTGCTAGGGAAAAAAAGGTGTTGCCCGCCTCATCTTGTCTTGATTTTAACACGATTCTAATAAGATTTTTTCATACATTGACACGTGCATGATTAATAGCAGTTTTATCTATATGTACGTGTGCCACCTGTTACTGTGCATCAGTCCAAAGCCATGAACGCTTAAAGCAGGATTCTGATCTCAATTCCCTTAATTGAGGAGGATATGGAGATACTCTGATATCCTCGGACACTAGCCCTTGCTCAAATTGAGGTAATGCTGTATGCATCATATTCATCAATCCCTACAAATGGAATCCACTACTGAATGTAGGCTACTATATTCCCAAATGAGCCGAGGCATGTAGTTTTAGTCATTTTCAATGCAACATGTCCAATCCTGAGTATTTCAAGGATTGCAGTTCTTTGTTCCAGGGATATGATGTCATGTGCACAGCTACCTGATAAAAATGAAGGTTCTTTATTGGCATTGATGGTTCCATAAGGAACTTTTAACATCCGTGGAACCTTTCAAGGTTCTTTATAATTAAAATGATCTTCACACTAAGAAAAATTTTCCTTTTGAGAACGGTTCACTGAAAGGTTGAAAATGGTTCTTCTATGGCACTATGAAACAAAACAAAAAAACCTTTTGGAACCTTTATTTTAGTGTATTAGAGTGTATTAAGTCTCGTCGTGACATAAATAGGGCATTTTTGTCCTTAATTTATGATTGTTGTGTGGATACATTTGTGCATACGGATTTGTAGGCAAAAGGGCTGTGTCTTTTCTGCTGGATCTGTTGCAATGTTCCCGAAAACAACAGCTCACACGTTTTAGATGGTTTTAGGTGAGGTTAATCAGATTTGCATTCATTCATAATCGTTTGCTGCCAAACAAAGTCAGTGCAGTCTGTTTTCAGAGGAAGGGAAAAATTACATTATTGGTGATCTTGGAATCTTTTGAAGGCATTCATTTACTGGGTCTTCAATGCCTTGATTTTTTAATTTTTTAAATTAGTTAATTTAAAGCAACCAAAAGAAGGGGGTGGTGGATTATAAAGATGTGCTGTGTTAATGTGGGCTGCTGCCATTTTGTGTTTCATCAGAAACCGATTACCCCACCCTTATGTATCTACCATGTGAATTCATACATGTAATGACAACACATAATTAGCTTATTTAATTAGCTTATCAAAGCAGACAAATGGCAGGGAAGATATATCAGCGGTTGTGCAGATGCTAGAAAATTGAGTAGTCTAAAAGACTTAGCACATATTTGTTTTTCTAGGTGTTTTTTTAACTTGAAATTGTGTTGATGTGGACGTATGAATTTGTGATGATGGTTTTTCACACAGCGCATTCGAGCTCCGCCGTTGCATTCGCTCTGCACAGTGAGGGCAAGCTGGTTCCCATGGCAACACATCCCTCCTCCATCCAACCACCTGTTGAGTACAGAAATGGAAAGATTTATGCATTGGGAGGTGGCGAGATGTCCAGTGGCAGCTGTCTGACTATGTTTCAAGGTCAAAAGATCTGGCGGTTAATACCTGCATAATTAGTTAAGGTAAACTATTGGAGGGATGGAATAAAAAAAAAAATCCTATTTTTTTGCACAGGAAACTAAGGCGTTTCACAAAAGCCTATTGAATGGAGGCAGTGTTACATTTTTCCCTCTACATTTTCCACTCTAACTTGCATCCTTTATTTATATTTTAGATATGTACTTAATTCTTTTTAGTCTTTGCAAAGTTCTGGAGGGAGACAGTGATTGAGGTGCTTCATTCTGGGATTGATCATCAGATAATCAAACATTTTTGGCACCAGATCCTGGACGTACTGCTGTTCATGATTAACATGTCTCTCTAGTTACAGACTAATGACACTGATGTCTTTAGTTACAAATTCATTAGCTTGGTCTGCTGTTTTAGGGGCCGTTTACACGACACCGTTTTCAACTGAAAACGGAAATCATTTGATGCGTTTGGCCGTTAATTTAAATGACAACGGCATTTCGGGGGCCTGAAAAGGTGTTTAAAAACGGTCTTAAACGGATTTAAAAGTGCATGTTTTTGAAAACGATATCGTTATCGTCTCCGCAAAACTACAAAAAAGGGAATTTGTGAAAACGGTGATGGCATGCACGTGTATTACATGTTCAGTCTAAAGGGGCGTGGTGTTTCTTTACAGTGATATCGCCAACTACTGGCCTGGCATGAATAATACAGTGTTTTTAATCGTTTTCGCTGATTCGTGTGAACAAGGATCATTTGGACAGCGTTGTCATATGTATGCGAAAACAATTTTTTTTAATACATTGTTGTCGTGTAAACGATACCCTAAGTGTTACATGAATACTTAAATATTATGTTTTCTTTAGTCATCCTTTAAATAATCTTGTAATCTGTGTTTTCAGTACTATTTTATTTTCTAAATCGACATGAAATCAAACTTGACTCTTATACTATATATTCTGTTTTTTGTTTTTTTTTAAAGAAATTAATACTTTTATTCAGGAAGCAATTAAAGGATGATGCAGTGTGCATGAAATTGATCAAAAATCACAGTAATAACATTTATAATGTTACAAAAGTTTTCGATTTTTAAATTAATGCTGCTCTTTTGAACATTCTACGGGAGTAATGATGCTGAAACCACAGGAATAAATGACATTTTTAAATATATTAGCAAAGACAACAGTTATTTATTTTAACTTGTAATAATATTTCACAGTAGCCTATTACTGTTTGATTGCATATTTGATCAAATACATGTAGCCTTGGTGAGCTTTAAAAAACGTATGTCCTTAATACACATTCCCAATCTTATTGTAAACGTTTCATGATATTCCAAAGAAACTTTTTTTTCTTTTAGATTTTAATATTTAAAGGCCCTTTGAAGTGCCTTGAAACGTGCAGTATTATTCAATGTTTTGACATAATTTCCACTGAAACAGGAATACAGGACAAGACATATCGAACAGCTCCTCCCCATTTTTAAAATGGCCAATAGCATTTAGTTTATATCACAGACAGCTCGGCCAGAGCCGTTGAGCTTGGTAAAGCCACAGTTTCCTCCTAATCTCTAACCATTTCTCCTCCTAATCTCCTCCATATCCCTTTAAAATATAGCATTCTGTGTAGTATTCAAATGGATCCAATACGTTTTCTGGTCTTCGCCGACTTGCGCATATGATCCGCTCTGTGCTATTGTGTCTCTGGACCACTGCAGTGATTTGCGTGTCACTAACTTGAAACCAGACTTCATTTGCACAATGGAAAGCATATTTTCACAGTTTGAATCGTTCCCTATCCCCTGCACTATGTGCCATTCACAATGTCGAAAATAGTAAACGTGTGAGCAAGTGATTTTAGCCGCAGTGTCTATTTAGAGTGTACGGGGCGGGATGCTTCAGATTCTAGAGAGGATTTGATTGGATAGAAAATCTGATAAGAAGCTGAAGTGCATCGTGATGTCATCAAAATCAATTATCCATATTGGCAGAAGTGAGAGACTGTGGGTCCTATTTTTAGTTGTCTGAGTGCAGAGTCTGAAGCGCATGGCGCAGGTGCATTTAGGGGCGTGTCTGAATCCACTTTTGCTAGTATAACGATGGAAAAATGCATGGTCCAAAAGCGTTTTACCTATTTTCTTAATGAGTCATGGGTGTGTTTTGGGTGTGTTTTGGGCGTAATGTGCAATAAACCAATCAGAGTATCATCTCCCATTCCCTTTAAAAGCCAGTTGCACTTGCACCATGGTGGATTTGCTATTTACATGGCGGAATTTGCAAGCGGAAAGACTGAACTTTTAAAAAAATATATATATTTAAAAATGTTTGTGTGCTGCTGCGCATCCCTGTGTGTGTAATAAGCAGAGTGTACACGCGTTGTGCACCCACCTATAGGCGCATATTAGTTTTCAGTTGCCTCAAAATAGCAACATGCCAACAAATGTGCCTGCCCTGAACACACCTCGTTTTCATTCCAGCACGCCCATCTCGTCGATGTGCGTGAGTCCATTTGCTATTTAAACGAAGTGCTGGACGTGAAAAAGATATCTAGCAAAAAACACTAGCCTGCCATCGCATTGCGCCCTGATAGGGCCCTGTGAGTTTTGAACGCAAATATCTTCTAAATGTCAATTGTCATCGTTTTGGAGCATACTAGTTTATAGATAATCAGTAATGCTAACATATTCATACTAAAAGCCAAAAATCTTCAATTTTGATTTCAAGGTGACTTTAATATTCATGCGCTTCCCTCCAACCACCACTTTTCATGATCCAGTCAATTCCTTATGGATGAATATTTGATTGCTGACCTCATAGAAATCACAATGTTACTAGACCTATAGATGACTGGGGGAAAAAAACGTTAAATGAAGCTGTTGGGTCCATGGTTTCTGAGTTGTACCTCCCACAGTTCTTGCTCAGGCAGTCTGCCATCAGACAACCATCTGAGGTACAGACGAGCTGTCAGGGCGCTTTCGCTGTCCTCCCTTCACTGTCTGCAGTGCTGCACAAACAAAGAGCTTGGCGTCTCCCCAAAGTCATGCAACCAAGACCCGTGGCCACGATTCCTCTGAGCCTTGCCACCAAATAAAAGGGCCAAACCCCAAATTACCTCCTCCCCACTGGGCTGCATTGGGGTGCCTGAGAGAAAAAGGGGTAACTGAGTATTATGTAACAAGATTTGACCATCTGAGAGAAAGGGGGAAACACAAGGACCCTTTTGTGTCCGCTTTGCCAGGGGCCCCCGGTTCCTCACTTCTGTAGTGCGTCCCGTCTGAGAGACGCATTATGGCAGGGGATCTTTGATAATGCTGTGGCTGTAAAGATCTGACCCAAATCTGGCTATTTAACCCACACAGTCTAAATCCAGCGTTCCAATTATGGTGTCAGATGTTTTTAAACTGAACAAATAGTCTTGACTGACTGACCGACTTGGTGTATTTTACTAAGAAAAGGAGATAAATGAAGGCGAATGTGAAAATCCTGCTCCTAATTAAATTACCGGCAAGTATCCATGACACGTCTGCTAATGGTTGAAGGACGCCGAGCATTAACTGTTCGCACTTATCAAATTCAGACCTTCCACACCAGAGTTTGGTTTTCTATCTCTAGTTTAATCACTGGCTGCTCTCTACATGAGTCACACTAAAACATCATTATACAATTTAGCAGATACACTAAACTGCAATATTATGCTACTCAAATGAGAGCTTTATTACTTAGCATTGGCCATGTTAATGGTGCAAAACACTTTAAATGTAGAGATCATGTGTTTTAACTACACATCTGGTTTCTATCTAGTCAGATTGATGATGTCTTCCTGAATTAGTCATCTTATTTAAAAATACTTTTGTATTAAAATAAACACCAGACTCGTTTTTTTTGTTCTGTGCATGTTTTGTTAAGTTGTATCAGAAGCTAAAGATATTTGTCAGAGAGCTTTGATTTTTTTGTACCTTAAGTTTCATCACACAAATCAGATATGAATTTCAAATCAGATTTTTAGGACTGACAGTACACTATTTTGCACTACAATGTTCTACTTATAAGTGTACTGTTTCAATAATTTTTGGGACTAAATTGGCTAAATTAGTATATAAAAGTACACTTTAAGTGTAACAGAAGTAAACTTTGAGTACACAACTAGTTTACAACTATGTTTTTTGTTTGTACTGCAACTATACTACAAGTGAACTTATAGACATACTGATAGTTTACTAGTCAAATACTTGTAGCATGTATTTTTAGTTTATGAAAGTACACTTTGAAGTGTACTCTCAGTAAACTACTAGTTTAGTAGTTTTATTCTGCAAGTATACGTGTAAGTTTTCTTTAAGTGAACTTAACATCGTACTTATGGGGCAAGATTAACTAAACTGCAAATAAGTGTGAATGCGCAATTTAAAAAAAAATTGCGGATGGGAGTGGAAAGTTCTGCCCGTGATCTACTGACTGATTAAAGAACACAAACGCAGCAGTTAATTTCCATAATGACCAACGCAATCTACAAGAGAACCGCAAATTAGCGACTGGTTTAAGACATGCTTTTTTGGGGGCGGTAAATAATGGCACAAATACCAGCAATTTATAGCACAAACCTTAGTAAATCACCTTGCGTGATTCATTCAAATACTCTCCTCCCATAAATTGTGCATCTGGAAAGGAAAAACTCCTAAAAATGCGTATGCAATAAGGTCAGACGAAAACATTACTCTGTCCATGCCTTTTCATCGCTAATTTTTCACTGCGTATCTTTAGTAAATCCTGTTTTTTAACGCCAAAAGAGGGTTTGTGATGGCGCAAGCAGTTAGTAAATCTGTCCAATAGTTTACTATTTAAGCTATATATTATTTTTGCATTAAGTATTTTCCTATTATCTGTTTTCTTTGTAAATAAATATTTTCAAACTATGTAAGTTTATAAGAGTATGTAAAATTATGTGAAAAAAGTATTTAATAGGCTACTCAAAAGAGTAAACAACTGCAAGCTCAAGTATACTTAGAATACTTAATTATATTTTTAAGTTTATCTCGATCAAAAGATTGAGTACAAGTATAGGCCAAATATACCTTGAATTATCTGTCCGTGTAAGTCAAGTACTTAAGTGTAATTTTAAAGTACTGGTATATTTCTGAGAATTACATAAAAAGTAGACTTAAAGACTTAAAGTTATTTTTATAAGAAGTATACGCTAATAGCATAATTGAATAAACTTTTTTTATTTTAAGTTTTACTGTATTTTTAATCAAATAAATGCAGCCTTGGTGAAGAGGTGTCTAAATATCTGTTGTTTCTTTTCTGTTCAGTCTAGAGAAAACTAAATGGAAAAAGTTTCAAAGTGTTTGTGCTGGTTGTTTGGTGTCAAAATTGCTGATGTCTTGAAAACAGCAATTGATGACCTCCTCACCCTCTATGTTGTGTGTGTGTGTGTGTGTGTGTGTGTGTGTGTGTGTGTGTGTGTGTGTGTGTGTGTGTGTGTGTGTGTGTGTGTGTGTGTGTGTGTGTGTGTGTGTGTGTGTGTGTGTGTGTGTGTGTGTGTGTGTGTGTGTGTGTGTGTGTGTGTGTGTGTGTGTGTGTGTGTGTGTGTGGTGTTTATGCTCCAATGACTGATTTGACATCTGTGTTTGAAAGGCATGTTAATCTTGCACGAATGCAGAGATCTAAATGCTAATTTCTAGATTCGCTAACGTCTAATGTTACCACAAAGGAGCTGTATCAGATTCATCTCTGTCAGATTTGTCACATAAATACTACATTAGTGATTCGCACTCCAATAAAATCCAGACCGAGCACATCTGGCCATTTTTGGGAACCTATTTCTGTCTGAGGGAGCATCTCTGTGCCAAAGATCTTAGTCTCCACTGTCATATGTTAAGTCTCCGACAATATACTCAGTTTATTTCTTTAATAGTCACCGGTTTTAAGTGAAAAAACACAGATGTTCTTGAAGCAAAAATGTCCTGGCAATACAGAAATAAATAAACTCATCATCAATAGAGCAGTCAGATAATGGCACAGGAAAATCAATGCAAAACAATCTTCAAACAACGGTCAAGTTCATGTACTGTAAGTTTGCTTGGACTTTTGCTCTGTGCGACAGGAAAGCAGGATCACAAATCCACTTTTAAAGCACACGATTGACTGAGTCCATATACTTGTTCACAAAATTTGCTATTGCCATTCCAAAAATACACACAATTTTCTGTGTAGTGGAGGCAGCAACATATTTTTGAGCTTACAATACACAAGTATCTTTGTTTGTTTTCAACTGCTATAGAAATGTTTTACCAATCATTGCGTGAATCCATGCTTTTTTGTTCCTGGGCATATTGTAAAAGATTAATTTGTTCATGGTGTTCTTACCATGTTTTTAGTGAAGTGTTTCTGACTTGTTTCCAGTAAAAATATCTAATAATCCTTAAACTAAGATACATTTACTTAGAAGCAACACTGTAAAAGGTATTTAGACTTGTTTTAATTGACTTTTGAATACAAGTAGGCCTATTTGTTTTCCACTTGTTTATATTTAAAGCAAAGCAAGTTACACACACACACACACACACACACACACACACACACACACACACACACACACACACACACACACACACACATAGACGTGTGCATACATGTATGTATGTATGTATATTCATGTATGTGTATGTATGTATGGATGGATGTATGTAACTATATATATATATATATAACATACACACATGATGAAAAAACTTATGAAAAAACTTTTATTTCATTATCACCAAGCCTTTGACGAAATTACATTAGACCTGATGTAATTTTTTGTTGTTGTTGGATTAGACCTGATAAGATAGAAGATGACAAAAGAATTTATGTTCTTTTCTCGTGGTCAAAGATGTTGTGTGTCTTTTTAGCTAATCATTGATTCAAGTTTCGACCCCTAATCCCTAATCCTGCCTTTGAGAACCATGTACATTAGTAAAATAATTGCACCTAATCTCAAGGCTTGCTAAAGAAGCTTTTTAAAGATATTGGGAGACCTACCACTGAGAAAGAAATAAGCAAAGAGTTAAATACAAGTGGCTTTATTGTTTGGATAAATGTGAGGCCCTGTTTGCACCTGGTATTAAGATGTGTTTTGGTCGATCAGTTCACAAGTGGAAGATGCTAAATACAGGTGTAATCAGGGTCAAACACGTTTTGAGCTTGTCCACTTTCAACCACTTCCAGAGATAATCAAAAATGCATTCGACCGGATTGCTTTCGTAGTGAAGACGCTCGTGTGGTTGAATGTCTTCGAACCACCTTCTCTCCACCTACTGACTTAATGAGTAAACATTACCCCAAACGGGATTTAAACTTTGTCAGGTGAAGACCCAAGTTAGGTTTGTAGATGAAAAACGTACCAAGCACAATGTTCTCTCACCATTCCTGATTTCTAATATGCCCTCACCGTGTTCGCCGTGGTCTTGCGGCTGTCAGAGCAGAAACTAACGCTGCTGTTCTTCAAATGCTTTTCTGTTGTCTCAATGCACGTTCACATGTAAAGTGCGCAAGCGTTTTTTTTTTTGTCCATTAGATCGAAAGATCTGAAAATACACTTACATTTACCCGCCCATAGTCCCTCTCCTCAAAGAAATCAGGACAGAAATGGTTGATCAAAGAAAAAAGAGACATTAAAACACCAGGTGCAAATGGGTGTGAGGCGTCTACTTGTGATCCGATTGACAAAAACACATCTTAATACCAGGTGTAAACAGGGCCTAAGGATTTTCATTCCTCCTAACTGTAATCTGCTTCTTTCAACAGGTAACTCTGTGGAGGGGAATGAAACTGATGCTGATAGTGCTGTTAATGTGACCTCCTCGACTACCAAGGGTGATCAGGATGTGTCACAGTTCTCCACCTTGTCCAGCCCCTCAGACCTGACTCGCACTGGACGAAAGCTCAGAGAGGAAGAAGTAGGCAGTGGCATGCAGGAAGAAGTCTTCTCGCCAACTCCAGAAACTCCAACTTCCAGTGAGGGTGCCTCAACCACTTTGGCAAGCCCAGAGATCAGCCCCGACTCTGCTGAGGATGAACACTTGCTTCCCCATGGGCCTGTTAAGCCTGAAACCATGAAGCCTTCAAGCCATGAGCCTGAAGAGGAACATGAAGAGGAAATGGAAATAGCTACACAACCACCCTGGCAGGATGCTAAAGAAGACATGGAGACCACTGTGCTTGACCTTGACCATGAGCAATCTCCTACGACTGCGTCCCCAACTCATCCACCGTCCCCATCTGACATCATTGTAGATTTCTTAGACTCCGGCTCCCGCCGCAAGAACCTAGACCCACCATCTCTGTCACCGCACGAGCTTCAGGGCCGTGACCCCACCTCCTTGTCCATGCCCGACAATTATGACTACATGACGCCCTATGACGACAGCGTGTCTCCCACTACTGACGATTACCCCTACAGCAGCACTACTGAGTCTGACGGTGATGACATCTCCCCTACACCTCCTTCCAAATACTTCCCTCCCCGATTGCCCTCCAACCCTGATTCCTCGCTTCCCAAAGGAGCCACTGTGAACGAAGACCCCCGTGCTCCCCCTGGTGTGATCGAAACAGTTAATGGCTCAGAATGTCGGCAGGGCCTTGTCCGCACCAATGGCACCTGCAAGTCCCCATGTGATCTGCAGCCCAACTACTGCTTCAACGGGGGCCAGTGCTACGTCCTGGAAGGAGCTCAAATGCTCTGCAGGTAAGCGTTTTGAAGAAGCAGTTTATTCACTAAGGCAAGAATCACAATTAATTTTGCTCATACTTAACATTTAGTTTGTTTAGGACAGGGGTTCTATTACTTTACTATGTGATTAGACTTGTAATTTTCACTTAGTGGGTGTTAAAACAGGTGACAAAATCCCATAGGCTTACATTGAAGGCATGACTCGATCCATATCTAGCGACCAGAGTACTTGAGGGTCGGCTTTTATATTTCGGCTTTTCTTGCTCACTTAGCAATCATCCAAAAAACCCTAACAAACCCAGCAAACATTTAGAGCACCTTAGCAACATGGCTGCATGCCATTCAGAATTGAATTGAGGGTGTCTAAATGGAATACATGAATGGGATACAGAATTGGAAAGAAATTCAACTGTAGCTTTTTAAACAAAGTTTGTCCAAATTTGAGTATTGGCTACACAAAGCTTTTTTTTAAGTTTTG
The DNA here is from genome assembly GCF_949357685.1 of Gobio gobio. NCBI lineage: Eukaryota > Metazoa > Chordata > Actinopteri > Cypriniformes > Gobionidae > Gobio > Gobio gobio. Next base: position 40,616,071 of record NC_137108.1, on the reverse strand, counting down.
TTTAGAAACAATGTTGAAAACCCTGAACTTTAAAGGTTTAGAGGCCTCGGAGAGAACAATACAGATATAGACAGACAGATCCTTTACCTGTCATTCCAATTCAACTTCTTGTGGGATATGGCAATTTCGATTCAAATTCATAATCATATATTGAAAGGGAGTCAATCTGAATTCTGAATTTGCACATCCCTGTTAGCAACCACATAAAAATGCCCTGGCAACCCTCCACAACTCCCTAGTTTATGCATGAGCAAACACCACTGGTATTTTCTTTGGAAAAACCTAGTTCTAAATTGGAATGAAATGGAGGGAACCTCTCAAGAAGATTGGCCTTTCCTCATGGCACATCTGGTCACAAGGGGAACTAAGGACTTCCACAAGGACAGGCCGAGTGCTGCAGAGCAGAAAGTACCACATGTTTTCCCAGATTCTTTATGAGGAAACTTTATTAGGAAACTTCCCTCTCGCTGCCAGATTATTTTGAGCACAACTGTTTTTGCCAAAACATGTGATCAAACATGAAACATTCACACTAGTCTAGTCACACAAGTGTGTTTGTTTTCATGTGTCTTCTATTATGCCTAAAATCCTGTCTTTTACAAGGAAAACATTATTCAAAGTCCAATTTTGAAGAATGTCAATAACAGCGGGTTCAATAACTTCACTATCACTGCAAATACAGAACATTTACCATGAAAGCAAATGCAGGGCCTGTAGCAGTTATAAAGAGGTCATCATGAGGATTATGTTTAAGCTGAAAATAAGTATGAGGAGATGTGAAATTCAGCTTGTTCAAGGGTAGATTAGGTCAAAATGGGGGGAGGATGCTTGAGAGCCGAACTCACTGCTTCCTGAAAAGCAACTACCATATTTTCTTACATAAAAGTCACATATGGGTGATAGTTTGGGGGGGTTTGGTAGAGTAGACCTTGGGTAGATCATGCAGTCATGGGTTCAGATGATCTCAGTACTTCAGAAATGTGAAATTGACCATCATTCTCCCTCTACAACTCTACAAACACCGATTGTAATTCACATTGTGATTAAGATCTAAGACAATCCCCTTGCCAGCCAGTGCTCTATTAACAACCTATCCATGGTCATAAATCTCTCGCCCCTCCCCCTTTTTGGATTTGTGCAATGACCCTGACTGTATCCCCAACCTTTGTCAGTCCCGAGGTCATGGTTAGCTGTAAATTTCAGATTTAGTCACATTTATTATTATGAATTTCATTCCTAACTGAACGTTTTATTGCTCAGAGGTTGCTCTTTCATAGCACATGAGATTTCTCAGGTATGCTTCATATAAGGATTTTGTCTTAGATGTTTCTCCTTAGACACTGTTTGAATTTAGGATGGTTTACATGCAGTTTACAATAAATATAGAGCTATATGCATGAGTAAATAGATAATTTGATTTTAGAAGAAGAGTGAGAAATGTTTGAGTACATATTGAAATCTATGGTTTTTGATTGATAATTGAGCACAGTTTGAGATTTTGTTGAGAGCAGAGGACTTAGACCTTCATTTGCTCTGTTTAATCTCTTTTTTTCTAAGAGAACAAACAATTGTCTTTCTGCCAGTTGTGGTGGATTAAAAATCATTTTTTTCCCCTCCCTTTCCACTCTAAATAACACCATAGTAACATAATATGAGCGGTCTATTCTCATATTAAATGATCTTGTTGAAAACTTACTCCCAGATACTCCTCTCACCTAGTCATCATAATTACCAGTGTAATTTATTACACCTCTAGTCACTGAATAAGAGCATCTGCTAAATGTAATCAAATGGGATTTTTCTGAGCCTTTCTCTGAGTTCTTCACCATGCTCATGTACTTGCAATTTAAACAGACGTTTGCCCTATCAGTAACCCCCCCTTTGGGCCCGGTTCCCCTTACTGACTCCCCGAAACAGGCCTAGTCAAAGTGGGTCAGTGAGGCTCTGGGCAGCTGTGTCCCATGTTGGCTTTGTTTATATGAGGCTCGTCTGAACACACTGATTTATTCACCACTGCAATCTTATTAGAGGATGAATGTTAATGACTCAGACATCTTTTCAGAACACTGTCCTTCCCCTCCCCTGCGCACAAGCCTCACTTTTAGTGTCGAGAGCTTTCTGTAAGTGTGGATATATGACAGATGTGCCTTCATTTCAGTTAGAAAACATGCTTTTGACTGTGATTCTAGTCAGTGTAATATTAACATCCCAGAGGACTTTTTATGCTCTTTCACACCTCAATAGACCTAATTTTGTTCTCAATATCACTACTGTTTGGGGTCGCTACGTTTTTTTTGCACCTCTGGTGCTCCTAATTTAGGGGTCACACTCATACTCCTCCCGGTCAAAAGTGGCTAAACACCCCAAATACAGCAGTCATGGACTAATGTTCAGAGAGTCAGATTAGTAACCCGAAGGCTGCAGGTTCGATTCTCAATACCGGCAGGAAATGACTGAGGTGCCCTGGAGCATGGCACCTAACCACCAATCGCTCCGCAGACGCCACAGCAAAATGGCTGCCCATTGCTCCGGGTGTTTGGGTCCACGGTTTGCAGTGTGTGTGTGTGTGTGTGTGTGTGTGTGTGTGTGTGTGTGTGTGTGTGTGTGTGTGTGTGTGTGTGTGTGTGTGTGTGTGTGTGTGTGTGTGTGTGTGTGTGTGTGTGTGTGTGTGTGTGTGTGTGTGTGTGTGTGTGTGTGTGTGTGTGTGTGTGTGTGTTGTTCACTACTCACTGCTCCTAATGTGTGTGCACTAACTTGGATGGGTTAAATGTAGAGGACAAATTCTGAGTATGGGTTACCATACTTGGCCTTCACATGTCACTTTTACTTTCACTTTTCACTTTCAAATGCAACTTTTTTTCTGTAAAATCAATGTAAATTTTAGTGCAGTAATATTTTTTATTTAATATTTTGTATTTTGATGGACTTTTATGGTACTAAGTAATATTTATGGAATAATTATGATCTATTTGTTTCAGCAATTTTTACAATAATAATTAATTAATTCATCTTTTTTCTAACACTTTGCAATAAGGTTTCATTTGTTAACATTAGTTAATGTATTAACTAACATGAACTAACAATGGGCAATACATTTGTTAGAGTATTTGTTAATCTTTGTTAATGTTAGGTTATAAAAATACTGTCATTCATTTTTCATGTTTCTTCACAGTACATTAACTAATGTTAACAAATACGGTTACACTTATATGGGGAACACATATTCACTATTAAAGCTACACTGTGTGATATTTTCCCCCATCTAGCTGTTAAAAGGTATATGACCACCCAGTGAATATTAGTTTCTCTTCCTCTCAATTCCGATTTCGTTTTAACTCCTACGGTGGCCGATTTAGTCCAAGATTAATATGGCTTCCAGTTCGACCTCGTCCACATTCGACACGGTGCCATCAAGTGTTAAAACACGAAAGGCGAAGCTTGAATTTACGGGTATGTCCCTCTTTGGCTAATGTACTTTCAAGATGGAGGGGCAACATGGCGACCCGCATTCGAACCCCTTACCCGTATGTATTTTCAATGGCATATTATAAACTTACGATAATACTTTATTACTTTAAAGAAGTAAATATACATTAATGAGCACATATTTTTGAAAGAACTAAGTGTTTTTAGCTAAGAATAAACTAAAAAAGTTACACAGTGTAGCTTTAACTATGACTTTTGCCTCAATAAACTCTTCATTTACTGCTTATTAATAGTTATTATGGTAGTTTTTGTAGTTTATGTTTAGGTATTGAGTATATATTAGGCTAACTAAGATTAATAAATGTTGTAGAAGTATTCTTAGTTAGTTCATGTTAACTAAAGTAGTTAACGGCACCAAAGTAGTTAAGTTTCGGCACCAATGTAGCAGTGTCATTAGTTCAGGGAAGAAGGAGGCTGGAACCGGCAAACATTTCAACATTCTAAAATATTAAACTAAACAAACACTGAACGAAAGTAAAGCGGCAGTCGTCCGTGAGGGGCTGCCTCTTTATGTTCACACACATACACAAAACATAACGTAAACTGTCATCACTTCTCCTTTTATTCATCCGGATCTCCTTCCATGAGACTCGAGACCGGTGCGGTTTTTACTGACCCCAAACTTTTGAACAGTAGTGTGTGTACTATTTCATTATCACATTTGTCTGAGATGCACCCATGCATTGGCGAGCTGCAGTGAGCCAATGAAGTGCCAGAATAAGGTGAGGCCGTAGGAAGCAGAGTCAAAAAACTGCTGCCTACGACTCCTGAACTGTCTCATTCACATGTTTCAGCTCTTTTTCTTTTACTTTTTTTCTTTTTTGCTGTCTAAAGAAACTGGGAAGATTTCACATGTGTTTTTTCCTTTCTATGGGGTGTTAGTCATCCACAGGTGGACATGGAAAACAAATTCAGAGAGTTCAGATGTGAGATATGTGGAGTTTAAAGGGGGAAAAAAATCAATTGTGAGTCACACTTTCGCTCACTGTGCCAGTGTGGAAACAGATTAAGGCTGCAGATTAATATTTTGTAAATTAAGTGGTGAATTATGTTTTTCGCGTAGCTTCATAAAATTGAGGTGGAGTCACATGGATTACTCTGAATGATGTCTTCACTACCTTTCTTGGACTCGAAAGGGTAGTTGCGTAGACTGTCAATGGAGGGACCGAAAGCTCTCAGATTTAATCTAAAAGATTAATAATTTATGTTCTGAAGATGATCGAATGTCTTATGCTTTTGCAACGACATGAGCGTGAATAATAAATGACAGAATTTTAACTTTTGAGTGAACTAACCCTTTATATTGTATAGTTCGTTAATTTAGATTTTGAAGATCAGCAAGCGCTTCATTTTCGAGATAGATTTAGAGATAGAGTGTTGTTGTGACAGACACAGTTGGACCTGATTAATGATTGTTCTAATCCAGTCCTGATCCTTCTCAGTCACTGGGTTATTACCATTAGTGGTCTCCGAGTAAAAGCGCTCTCCATCTGGGGATCACCCTTATATCACCCCAGGGATCCGGCAAGGGATCAAGTGGGCCGCAGCCTCTCAAAGCCCAGTCAACTGGATATTGCAAACATTTGTAACCCTGGTAATTTGGGGGTTTTATTCAGGAACTGATGAGTGATGATTGTGGCAGCAGTGCTAAACCACATGTTTAGAGTTAATGAAGGGTTGCTGCTCATGGTGTGGCTGTGTTTAGGATGACAAGCTGTACTGACACTTAATTAAGTGATGGTAAAGAGCCACATTTTAGTAGATCTGTCTAAAGACAATTTTGCACGGTCACCGCGAGTTCCCATTTCATTTGTAATGGGAGAGAGTTGGCAAAAATCTTGTACAAAAATGTGCTTATTGTTAAGGTGATGATACACAGGAAAACTTCTTGAGCAATGTTACTGGGCAATGTTGCTGTCAACAGGCAACCAGGTGAGACACAGGGCCCATGACTGATCTAAAGTATCCAGATAGAAATGTGTTGCCCATTCTCAATGGGAAAGTTCCCAAGCAACATCGCTCAGTTGCCCGGCAACATTGCAAAAAAAGTTGCCCAGTGTATCCTCACCTTTAGTCATTTTAGTAAGAATGCACCTGCTATAAATGTTGTTAGCACTACCAGTGAGCATGCAGAGAATGCTGACAACTGATGATCCCTCACTACTTTGCCCAGTTTTTGCATAATTAAGGAAGTTTTTGCAATTATACATGTATAAACAGCCGAGATGTACTATTATTATATTGCTGAGCGATAATATAATTGACATTTTTCAATGATATAACAATCAAGCTGAGATTTACTATACATTACATAACGCTTACCCAGTACTGTTTATATTTGTGTAAGGTTGGTTATACTTACTTATAGTAGTTGTATAATTAATCATTACTAGACCTGTCTGACTTAAATTTTCATTAGTCAATATTGTTTGTATGACTACACATGACTTTCAGTGGTGTGTAACCACACGTATGCATATTTTTGAGAACAGAAAAGGTTTCTTGACATTTTTATTACAACCATCTGTATTTGTGTTGCTCTCGAAAGAGGAAGAGATAACCGAGTGAAGAAAGAAAGAGAAATGGTGAAATGGAGGGGAACAGAGGGGAGATTTGGTCTTAAGAGAGATATTAGTGATGGAATGACATGTCATCACTACATCTGTTTCAGCTACTGCATGCTACTGCTCAGCTGGGGTTGTTTGGCATCCATCCATCTCAACACTCCATGTAACACACACACATGTACGCACAAACACAGTCTTAGATGCACCATCTGTCCACACGGCAGCTTCGTATACTGACCATATTTATACACAGAGACTAACGGCACAAATTCAACATTTCTAGTTTTGCTTTTTTTTTTTGCTTGGTTAAAGTAATAGTCTTTACATTAAAGTAAAGTATTTTTGGGTGAACTATCACTTTAACCTAGTCAAGTAGCCTGGTGGCTTGTGTTTTGTAGTCTACAGGCCCGTTCACACCAAGGATGATAACTAATAAAGGATAACTATAAAGATAACTATTGTAGCCTCCACACCAGACGATATCATTCTGTTTATTCTAAGTGCGTGCTTGCCCGCCGCTTTAAATGCTCGAGCTTGTTACAGCAGGATGGATTCTGATTGGCTGTCAATTTCTATCATTCATCAGCTGGTAGGGCTGCGCAATATATCAAAATTATCGAAATATCGCAAATGTACATATCGCAATATGCATATCGCAAGGGCACGCAATATCTGAATGATTTTAATAGGCTACTTCAACATTGTGAAAAGTGTATGTTTTAGGTTGACGCATATAGCAGAGAATAGACTGGGCACACGACTGTTACTTATGTGACTTGCTTAACATTAAAAAGATTTATTAAACACAATAACTTGCGAAAAACAACTCCTTGCAGTCAACTGTCTGCCACACACATCAAAATGTGCGCACAAGCCGTTCCTTTTTCGTGTCTTGTTACACACTCGAACTGTAAATGCTTCCTTTTCCCAGAACCAATGCTTTCTTTTCCCAGAAAGAATGTGAAACAACACACAAATGATATCATTCTGTTTTTAAATATATATATTTTTTTATATAATTTAAATAGATTTTACACACTTAAAGCAATATCGTATGGCATATCGAATATCGCATTATTTAACAAGGATATCGCATATCGCATTTTTCATTAATATCGCATAGTCCTATCAGCTGGATAAAATCATTCTGAAAATGATTCCAACAATATAATTTCTCTATATCATTATCGTTATTGCTGTGGTGTGAACCCTGCTATTCTTTAAAGGTGTTGTATGTAAGTTTTTCACTTTACTAAAGCATAAAAATACCATAATATATTTGCAGATATTTAGGAAACATGCTAAATTCACCTACGTGTCGGAACGTCTGTTTTTGTTTTGGTCTGTGCGAAACCGCACGCCGCCGGTTTACCCAATAGTATTTCGACACCACAGGTTGCCAGTTGGCGGAAAACAAAGCGTATTGCAGCAATGGAAGTCAGCAAACACACTGGGTCAGAGATCGCAGATTCCACCCGACCTAAAAATCCTCGGCATCCATCTAAAAATCTCTATGAACGAGAGCATATTAAAACGCAGATAAAACAACTCATCCACTTAAAGCGTGGCTTTCATTGTCAATTGCGCTCGCTCTTGTTGTGTCCTCAAGCTGGAAACATCGAGTCTGGTGGAGGGTGCAGGGGAAACAACGATCTCCAATATTTTGAATTTGGACTGCAGTACCCATTTCGACCACTAGCTGTCAGTCCTACATACTGCACCTTTAATATTGAGAACGATTTTTAGAACTATATCTTTATCGTCTATATTACTTTATCTTTATAGTTATCGTCCTTGGTTCACACAGAAAAGAAAGGTGTCGAAATTGTACCTTTAGGGGTACAACAGCTTGTCACTGAAGCAGTACCCTTAAGGAGATCTTTTCTACCTTTTTTTACCACAAAAGTACCTCAAGGTACGTATTTGTACTCTACTAATATGCATCTTTTAGGAGTTAAAAAGGTACAAAGATGTCCTTTTAGGGGTACTGCCCCAGTGACAATCCGTTGTACCCCTAAAGGTACAATTTTGACACTTTTTGTGTGTGTGTGTGAATGGGCCTTAACACACAAACTCACTCAGCCTGTCATTTGCAGTTATATCAGATTTTCTTAGAACTTCTCAGAATGCATCTAACCATCTGATTTCATTTCACATAATAATATTAATATTGTGTAAATGGGCCCATTGCCCTACACTCTAAAAAAAAAAAAAAGGTTCTATATTGCACCAAAAATGGTTCTTGGCTCGTAATCATACACTCTAAAAAAAAAAAGGTTCTATATGGCACCAAAAATAGTTCTTGGCTCGTAATCATAGGGGAACCTTTTTTAGTGCTATATAGCACCATTTTTGGTGCTTCAGTGGTTCTTCAGCGGTTCTTCAGAGGTTCTTTACCGGTTCTTCAGAGGTTCTTCACCGGTTCTTTGACTAAGGTGCTATATAGCACCTCTGAAGAACCACTGAAGCACCAAAATTGGTGCTATATAGCACTAAAAAAGGTTCCCCTATGATTACGAGACTTTTTTTTAGAGTGTAGGGGAACCTTTTTTAGTGCTATATAGCACCAATTTTGGTGCTTCAGTGGTTCTTCAGCGGTTCTTCAGAGGTTCTTCAGCGGTTCTTCAGAGGTTCTTCACCGGTTCTTTGACTAAGGTGCTATATAGCACCTCTGAAGAACCACTGAAGCACCAAAATTGGTGCTATATAGCACTAAAAAAGGTTCCCCTATGATTACGAGCCTTTTTTTTTTAGAGTGTAGGCTCTGTTTGAGACGACAGCTTACACAGGATGAATACACTCTAAAAAAAAAGTCTCGTAATCATAGGGGAACCTTTTTAGTGCTATATAGCACCAATTTTGGTGCTTCAGTGGTTCTTCAGAGGTGCTATATAGCACCTTAGTCAAAGAACCGGTGAAGAACCTCTGAAGAACCGCTGAAGAACCTCTGAAGAACCGCTGAAGAACCACTGAAGCACCAAAAATGGTGCTATATAGCACTAAAAAAGGTTCCCCTATGATTACGAGCCAAGAACTATTTTTGGTGCCATATAGAACCTTTTTTTTTTTAGAGTGTATGACTGATTGCATTACAGTTTTAACTACTGATGCAGTCAGAAGGTTGTGCCGTTATAAACATGGGTGAGAGAGACAGGGAAGGAGATAAATAAGAGAACATAAGAATGCAAGAAAGAAATAAAATATCTTGACTAAAAGCCCTGAAAAGAGGGTTGGGTTGGAAAACTGGCAAGAGAATGGGTGTAGAATGTAATTTAGATAGCATGCAAACTTTTGTCGAAGAAACAAACACAGTTAAGAGAGTGTTGAGATCTGGGAGGGTGGATGAGAAACAGCTGAGGGGCTGAATAGACAGGCTGCTTTATACAGCCCACTGTAAGGATGCATTTATATGCACACTCACATCAACACGCCTGTCACCTCTCCCTCCTGGGATTGAATGCTCTCGATGGCACGGCGCCAACCCTGTTCTCCTTCGTCTCGCTCTGGGTTGGCTCAGGCACAAAAGGGCATACAGGATGTTGTAGTGAAAAGAAGTGAAACCTCAGACCCCCCTCCCGTGACCACCAAGACTGTGAATGAAGACGACTTCCTTTCATTATAGACATTTACATTTGAGTGTGTGCATATGTGGATGTGGTTTGAGAGAGAGAGGGAGAGAGAGAGAGAGAGAGAGAGAGAGAGAGAGAGAGAGAGAGAGAGAGAGAGAGAGAGAGAGAGAGGGAGAGTGAGAAAGAGAAGAGCTACAGTCAGGATTGCAGTCTTTGCAGATCAACTGTGTTTGATTGCTTGCAAATGTTTCAGTTATCATCAGATTGCTGTTTTTTTTGTTTGTTTTTTTTTGGCCTTCTCCTCTCTCTTTCCCACAATTATCTGCATGATGCCCCACTATTGAAGCTTTTTACCACTTTACACAAGGTGCGTTTCACACTTAACGTGATTTGGTCATGTTCCTGGAGCAAAATCAACAATGGGATTAACCAATCAGATTAGATTTTTAGTATATACCAATATGTACATTTTAATGTTATACATTCTAAAATATGTTATTAAAAATATTGTACCTCCTATACATTATATATAAAATGTATATTAAAAAAACTTCAGATTAGATTAAATTTCAATATAATATATGCATTATTTTTGTATATATATAAATTAAATTAGTATATATATATGCACATACAATAATAGTATAGTTTGATAAAATATAATTCATCTCATGCCATTTCATGCCTGACTTTTATCAATAATGCTGGTGGGGTCCGGTCAACAGGTACAGGGTATATTTCAGATTTCATCCTCCAATCTGACAGCGGCATCTGCACCTCTGATGTTGTTTGCTTGTCTGTCCTCTAACAGAGTCAATACTGTTTATGTGTGCAAAATGGTGGATGAAGAGTTTAGGGAACTGATAGAGAGGATGCAGATGCCCATGTGCTTTTATTCCTGACAAAACCCAGATGCAAAGCCCAGCGTTCTGCAACCTTTTTTGGTAGCATGATTTTCATAACCGCTCAAACATAATATTGTGACACTGGATTGCCCTATTGGATTTTCAAGGCAAATGTCACTGAGTATGACAGATCCTGACAGTCTTTGAAGTTAGTTCAATGACTTTACTTCTGGAACAGGTTCAGAATTGGTGTTAAATCCAGTCTAAAGCAGTACAGAAGAAACTTAAGGTAAGATAAAGGCAGTGAACTTGTCATCCATCCAGGTGTCTGCAAAAATGAATGGTAAAAATGCTGAAGGCGGTGAATTTTAACTCGCCCTTGGTGTAGTAGAAGCACTGAGCCCCCCTGAATAATTCATATGGAACAAGAGACTACATGGGGAATCAAAGCACATTTTTGGGAAGCCATTAAGGATTAAAATACCGTCTCTCCTGTGTATAATATGGTGTGTTTAAAATGTGTCTCACTTCAAAAATGAGCGTGAGTTGGTGTGATATTGTCTGTTAAATGAATCCCAGTAAGGGCCTTGTTGCTCCATGTGTTTTTACTGGAAAAGAGGCAAAAAAAATTGGCCTCTAAGACCTGCTGGTCTTGAACCAGAAACCAGAACCAGTAACATCAGAGGCCAATTTAAGGGATATTGTCAGCAAAAAGTAATGGTTTCTGAACAGCAACTATTATTGCAAGACAGATGCAATATTGCACAAAATAATGGGATAATTTCATTTATATTTAAATAACCTGTTTACATGAAATGCCGGATACAGCCATGCCAAAGCTATCTCACGACCAATTTGTACATATTTTACGAGGTAGCTAATTCTTATGAATTTGTACGACCTCACTCGTACAAATTTGTATGATTTGTCTAAACCCCAGTGACAGCTAGGTTTAGGGGCGGGGTTAGGGGATGGTCATTCGTTTGAATTCATAGGAATTGGGCAACTCGTAAAATATGTACAATTTAGCGCGAGTGAGGTTGCACAAATTCGTACGATTTGTCTAAACCCCTGTGACGGGTAGGTTAGGGGTGGGGTTAGGGGGAGGTAATTCGTATGAATTAATACGAATTGGGCAACTCGTAAAATATGTACGAATTATCGCAAGTGAGGTCGTACAAATTTGTACGATTTGTCTAAACCCCTGTGACGGGGAGGTTTAGGGGCAGGGTTAGGGGGAGGTCATTCATTCGTATGAATTAATACGAATTGGCCAACTCGTAAAATATGTATGATTTAGCAAAAATCATACAAATTTGTATGAGTGAGGCTGTACAAATTCGTACAAATTGTCTAAACCTCAGTGACCGGTAGGTTTAGGGGCGGGGTTAGGGGGAGGTCATTCATATGAATTCATATGAATCGGGCAACTCATAAAATATGTACGATTTAGCAAAAATCATACAAGTTCGCACGAGTGAGGTCGTACAAATTTGTATGATTTGTCTTAAAGGGTTAGTTCACCCAAAAATGAAAATTCTGTCATTAATTACTCACCCTCATGTCGTTGGACACCCGTAAGACCTCCGTTCATATTCGGAACACAAATGAAGATATTTTAGTTGAAAGCTGATGGCTGAGAAAGGCTTCACACAGGCCTCCATTGGCATTCAGTACATTGACACTTCCAAGATCCATGAAAGGCACTTAAAACGTCGTTACAAAGTCTATCTCACCACAGTGGCTCTACAATAATCATACAATGCGACGACAATAGTTTTTGTGCGCAAAAAAAAATCAAAATAACACCTTTATCCAACTTGTTCTCGACTTCCGTGTGCGCCTCCACGACGCATGCGCGAGAATATGACGCAGATCCGGCGTTCGGACATATGACCCAGAAGCGATTTGTTTACGAGCAGAGGAAGACGCGCGTGTCTAAGCTGTTGGATTCTACATTGATCGTGCTTTAGGTCTCGGCGTAGTGCTCAAAATGGGGCTTAAGTGTGTATTTCATCGATTCACGAACACCGGCGCTACGTCATATTCTCGCGCATGCGTCGTGGAGGCACACACGGAAGTCGAGAACAAGTTGGATAAAGGTGTTATTTTGATTTTTTTTTGCGCACAAAAACTATTGTCGTCGCATTGTATGATTATTGTAGAGCCACTGTGGTGAGATAGACTTTGTAACGACGTTTTAAGTGCCTTTCATGGATCTTGGAAGTGTCAATGTACTGAATGCCAATGGAGGCCTGTGTGAAGCCTTTCTCAGCCATCAGCTTTCAACTAAAATATCTTCATTTGTGTTCCGAATATGAACGGAGGTCTTACGGGTGTCCAACGACATGAGGGTGAGTAATTAATGACAGAATTTTCATTTTTGGGTGAACTAACCCTTTAACTCCAGTGATGGGTAGGTTAGGGGTGGGGTTAGAGGGAGGTCATTCGTATGAATTAATACGAATTGGGCAACTCGTAAAATATGTATGATTTAATAAAAACTCGTACGAGTGAGGTCGTACAAATTTGTACGATTTGTCTAAACCCCAGTGATGGGTAGGTTTAGGGGCGGGGTTAGGGGGAGGTCATTCGTATGAATTCATAGGAATTGGGCAACTCGAAATAAATCGAGACATTCAGTGTATGTATTCACTGAGATCGAACATTCAGTGTATGTTCCTGTGTATGTCGCTTTGCACCATAACATTATTGTATATGCAATTATCATATCTGAATTATTGCTATGATTTGTATTGTATACTGAATTAACTTTCGATCAATGCATTAAAATACCAATTTGTTGCACATTTTCTTTGCATACATTTTCCTTTCTTTGTCTTGCAGGTGCAACATCCAGGATTACATGTGGCACAAGGGTGCCCGCTGCGAGTCTGTCATCACGGAGTTCCAGGTAATGTGCATCGCCATCGGGGCCTCCGCTCTCATGGTGCTCCTGCTCTTCATGATCGTCGTTTGCTTTGCCAAGAAGCTGCACATGCTCAAGACTGAGAATAACAAGTTGCGCAAGCGCAGGTGAGACTCCAGCACGCTGTGGGAAGTTGCCAGGATAGAGCTAAATTCATAAAAATTACCTGTGTGGTAGAGATTTTTAGAGAGAGTAAGACAAAGTAGAAAGGTTTATGGATTAAAGGTCTTAAAACCTTATGTTTTGTTGCAGAATTAGGAACAAATAAGTCACACACAGTGGCGCTTGCCAAAGTTTTGTGTAGTTATTTAAATATTGACTATTCAATCCCATGACCTTTCTCAAGCATATACACCGGCAGCAAAAAGTTTAGAATAATTAAGATTTTATCACTTACGCTCACCAAGGCTGCATTTATTTGACAAAAATACAGTAATATTGTGAAATATTATATATATATATATAAAATATATATATGCAAAGCTGAATTTTTTGCGTCATTACTCCTTACATAGAATGATTTCTGAAGGATCATGTGACACTGAAGACTGGAGAAATGATGCTGAAAATTCACCTTTGCATCACAAGAATAAATTACATTTTAAAACATTCTTTACAAAATAAATAATATTTTACAATATTACTTTTTTTACTTTATAATAAATTCAAAATAAATTCAGCTTTGGTGAGACATTTCTTGAAAAATGTCTTTAATGTTTAAATAAATATTGTTTTGTTTTTTTCGGTTGAAAACAACTTGTTAGTTTGCTGGTTTTTAGATTAATTTTGGGGACTTGTCAGCAGGCTAACCAGTTAGCAATGAGCTTGGTCAGGCTGTGACACCAGCTTAAACCAATCAAGGCCAGCAAACCAACATTAAGCTGTATTTTACAGCAGGGTAAAAAAACTAAATAAATCAAAATAAAGGTTTAGCTGAGAGAAACAACATAATAGTGTAGAAATGGCTTTTGTAATGTCTGCTGCATTTTTAATTCCCTAAAAAGTGTCAGCTGCTAATCGGAGGCTGCAGAGACCAAATAAAGCCGTGAGTGGATGGCGTGCTAATACTTAGCGTACTGCGCTAGCAGCGGGCAGACTGCATGATGTCACTAAAGCTACAGCTGAAAGTAGGGCAGAGGGGGAGGGGGGGCCAGCTGACCTACATACAGCTGTGAGACCCAGTGGGGTGTGGGGGTAGAAGCGGCCAGGAATTAAACAGCACACACCCTCCTCAAATAAGAGAAAGAAAATGATGAGGGAAAAGAGAAGAGCAGAGGAGGATAGCAAGTGAGAATGATGGAGGGGATAAACAAGCAGCAGGGCTACAGATGAGACTCGTGAATACATCAGACGCCCACCTCTCCATCTGCTACAAGTAGATATGCTTAAGTTCTTTCTGCGTTAAACAAGATCAAATCTACAGATCGTATAAGAAAAGATTTGGCCATAATACAGCAAAAAAAAGGGATTGATCCTATAAATTCTCAGGTGGTTTTACTTCAGAACCCAGGTTAACATCATGCGGCGACCCAACACATTGTCAAAATTGTTTATCACCCCAAAAGTGAGCAAAAATGTCCTTGAAATCACTGAAATTTTTTTAATAATACTATTAACTGCATAAGTCCAACAGTATGCAAAATCACACATAGGCTATATGTTATGTTATGTTACACAGCATATAGGCAAAATTGTTGTATGTATGTGCATGTGTGTATATATATATATATATATATATATATATATATATATATATATATATATATATATATATATATATATATATATATATATATATATATATATATATATATATATATATATATATATATATTGGATGCGATTAATCACGATTTATCGATTGTCCAGCACTGTGTATATATATATATATATATATATATATATATATATATATATATATATATATATATATATATATATATATATATACACTCACCTAAAGGATTATTAGGAACACCATACTAATACTGTGTTTGACCCCCTTTCGCCTTCAGAACTGCCTTCATTCTACGTGGCATTGATTCAACAAGGTGCTGAAAGCATTCTTTAGAAATGTTGGCCCATATTGATAGGATAGCATCTTGCAGTTGATGGAGATTTGTGGGATGCACATCCAAAGCACGAAGCTCCCGTTCCACCACATCCCAAAGATGCTCTATTGGGTTGAGATCTGGTGACTGTGGGGGCCATTTTAGTACAGTGAACTCATTGTCATGTTCAAGAAACCAATTTGAAATGATTCGAGCTTTGTGACATGGTGCATTATCCTGCTGGAAGTAGCCATCAGAGGATGGGTACATGGTGGTCATAAAGGGATGGACATGGTCAGAAACAATGCTCAGGTAGGCCGTGGCATTTAAACGATGCCCAATTTGCACTAAGGGGCCTAAAGTGTGCCAAGAACACATCCCCCACACCATTACACCACCACCACCAGCCTGCACAGTGGTAACAAGGCATGATGCATCCATGTTCTCTTTCTGTTTACGCCAAATTCTGACTCTACCATCTGAATGTCTTAACAGAAATCGAGACTCATCAGACCAGGCAGTATTTTTCCAGTCTTCAACTGTCCAATTTTGGTGAGCTCGTGCAAATTGTAGCCTCTTTTTCCTATTTGAAGTGGAGATGAGTGGTACCCGGTGGGGTCTTCTGCTGTTGTAGCCCATCCGCCTCAAGGTTGTGCGTGTTGTGGCTTCCCAAATGCTTTGCTGCATACCTCGGTTGTAAGGAGGGGTTATTTCAGTCAAAGTTGCTCTTCAATCAGCTTGAATCAGTCGGCCCATTCTCCTCTGACCTCTAGCATCAACAAGGCATTTTCGCCCACAGGACTGCCGCATACTGGATGTTTTTCCCTTTTCACACCATTCTTTGTAAACCCTAGAAATGGTTGTGCGTGAAAATCCCAGTAACTGAGCAGATTGTGAAATACTCAGACCGGCCCGTCTGGCACCAACAACCATGCCACGCTCAAAATTGCTTAAATCACCTTTCTTTCCCATTCTGACATTCAGTTTGGAGTTCAGGAGATTGTCTTGACCAGGACCACACCCCTCAATGCATTGAAGCAACTGCCATGTGATTGGTTGATTACATAATTGCATTAATGATAAATTGAACAGGTGTTCCTAATCCTTAAGGTGAGTGTATATATATATATTAGTGTTGGACAATCGATTAATCGCATCCAAATCATGTTCATTAAATCATGTTCAGTCTCTTGTACATTACGTGTGGACTTTACATGTATTTACATGGCTGCAGTTCACTTATCAGACACCGGTGTCGCTAAAATCAAGAGTTTCTGAGTGTGTGTGTATATGTATATATATATATATATATATATATGTATGTATGTGATAAAGCATAAAGTGCTTATATGTATGTGATAAAGCATAAAGTGCTAACATATATGCATGTATGAGTGTTTATTAATATACACATAATAATTATACACAGTACACACACACACTTTTATTTTGGAATGCGAATGGGATTAATTAATCAATTGTTCAGCACTAATATATATATATTAGTGGTGTAACGGTACACAAAATTGACAGTTCGGTACGTACCTCGGTTTTGAAGTCACGGTTCGGTACAGCAGTTTTACAAAATTGCTTTTTATTTATTTTATTAAACAGTGGTTTACTGAAAAAAATTGTGTCTGTCCTTAAGTGAATTGAATAATAACTAAAAGTTTTTTGAAGATAATGCTGTAAACTATATAGGGAGCCCTTACTTGCACATTACTAATATTAAAGGTTAACAACAGAGCCCAAACTATTAGCCTAAATTCAGTTGCTATTTATTTTTAGATATAATAATCAACACTCAAATAACAGTACGCAAACATGTCAACTTCACATAAGGCAGTTTTTGCATTAACTTCTAAATCTAATTATAAAATAGTTTTTTTTTCCTTCTCCAATTCGTTGTTGAAATAACAACATAATCAGTTATACACAGTGGCTATCATTTTCATGAACATACATTAAATAATCAAGACTTCAGAAACAGGTTCAGTAGAATATAATGAATATATAGGCTAATATTGCTCATATATTTAGTGAACGAGTGTTTGGTGTTTTTGATTTCTCTAGTGAACCAACATCTGTGGACACTGAATGATTCCTCATGTGATGCTACGTGACATTCTCAAGCTGTTTTAATATTGACGTCTTTCCGCCGTTGAAACACTGAGTGAGCTACTCATATGATGCGTTTCAGTAAGTTGTAATGTATCTTTAACATACCTTAAGATATTAATTCATGTTTATTCTTTAGGAAGAGATGATCGATCGGGTTCACAGATGATTGCGTTCACACGCGCACCGCGCGGCTGTTTGAACTGACACTCCTATTCAGTCACGTCACATTAAAGAGCGTCAAAACGGCATTTATCGTTTGAATTTCGTGATGAAATGGACTGAATACTTAATATGTTCGTGTGGGAACTCGGATTGAAGTGTGTTCCGCGGTACAGGCGTGCACCGAACCGAAAGCCCTGTACCGAAACGGTTCGGTACGAATACGTGTACCGTTACAACCCTAATATATATATATATATATATATATATATATATATATATATATATATATATATATATATATATATATATATATATATATATATAATATATGTATATACACTCAGAAACCCTTGTTTTTAGCGACACCGGTGGCCGATAAGTGAACTGCAGCCAGCAAGCAGCGCTCACATGTAAAGTCCACACGTAATGTACAAGAGACTGAACATGATTTAATGCCCCGATAAGCTCACGGCGAATTTCTTTTTGTTCTTTGCTTAGAAGTCAAAAAAAGAAGTTGTAAATACCTTTGCAGCGATATACTTTTACCGAACATCCCAATGCTGTCCACACTGCTGAAAGCAACGTTTAGATGAATATGTAAATATGTGCTGCACACTTTCCTCAATAACAAAATCAAACAACAAAGATGACAGCGGTGAGAAAGCAGCAGTTAAGAAAGCATCTGATCGTAGCAATGTGGATATGTTTCCACTAGCTCTGCAATAGACCAGTACAATTAAATTCACAATTAAAATTACAGTTTGATTCTAAAATATATTAAGAGACTTTAGTCTACATAGATATGGCTATGTGAAACTATAGTTTGAATTAATCCCTCGATATTAAATTACAGAATGGCTCTTTCGGCATGATCCTGAACATTGTATAAGCATTCTCTTTATGTATCATTGAACGGAAGAGAGGCTCTCGTGAGCACGCGTAAACATCCTTTGGATTTTCCCTGAAAAAACGTTTTCCCTGAGAAAACTTTCATAGACAACCTATGAAGTGGGGGAAAGACTCTTTTTTTAAGTTTCGTTACAAGCTGTTCACACATTGACAATAAAAAAAAGCGATTAATACATGACAAATCTTACATAGTCCCTTTAAAAACATACCATATTGTCCATAATTTCTCAATTAGAAGTGGTGCCATTGGTGAATGCTAACCTCCTCTCCCTGTCTTCCTGTTCCAGCCACTTTCATTAGCCAAAGATGCAGGTTATTAAATTTGATATATTGTTATAAATATTTATGTAGGATATGAAGGATATGAAGGATAAGGGAAGAAAAACTGGGAAGAAATTGCGATCTACACATGAGCCCAAGAGGCTTAATTTGTTTATTCATTTGAGGTCATGAAATGTGTTTAAAACTTCTCGTGTTTTGAAATGAGTGAAAAAATGGCGTCATTTTGTCATCTGATATGTTGCATCACAGGTTGTAAACTGAATGTGTGTCTAAACTTCTGTCTCCAAAGCAGTCCTAGAATTGCACTAATGCTCTTTTATCTTGCTTCTCTCTCTCTCTCTCTCTCTCTCTCTCTCTCTCTCTCTGTCCTTCATAAACTCTAATATTCTCCCTCTATATTTTCCATTGTGTCCATGTCTCTATACCTCTCATTTCCCCACAATGCTCCCTCCATTCCATCACTCTCCTTCTTTTTCTCCCTTTCGCCCCCTGCCACCTCGCAGCAGTAAGTACCGTCCTTCCTCGGAGCACCACAATGATAATTTCTCGTTGTCCACCATCGCTGAGGGCTCCCATCCAAATGTAAGGAAACTTTGCGACACCCCTCCTAACCTCCCTCATGCCCGTGCTTTGGCTTACTATGATAACATTATCTGTCAGGTAACGTGTTTATCGTCTTTCTCTTTCCTCTCTCCCTCCTTCCCCTCTCTGCATGGACCCCGAGCGTAACCTTTTGGTAAGGGAGGGGGTGCACAGCGCACAGAGAGATGGGAGCGTTTTCTCCGCTGAAAAGGTCTGCTCTCAGATAGGAGTGTGGTTACTGAGGCAACAGTTGTTACCATAGCAACAGGGTAACAGGGAAAAAAGCTGGTCTTTTTTTGTTGCGAGCACTGCTTTTGATGCGCCGTTAATGGTGGGGCTCTGCGATGTGGCTGACCTTAGTCTGTCACTGTCTGTCAGCCCCTCTCCGACCGGCCATCCATCTGCCCGGCTGTGTCTCTAGATGAGCAGATAGTCTAGCCTGTAGACGCACTCTTTAACAGCGGTTTGAGAGACTCATGGGAAAGCGGCTCTATTGATCCAGCACAAGAATCAATACAGAGGCAGCCCTGGAAGACACATTATACCCTGGAACATTCATATGCATACGCATGCTGGCTATTTGTTTTAAACATAAAAGTGACAAGGTATTAAGCACATTGTGTAATTTGCACCTTGTAATATAAGGTGTCGAGGTCCTATCTTAAAGGGCTAGTTCACCCAAAATTGAACATTCTGTCATTTACTCACCCTTATGTTGTTCCAAACCTGTATGAGTTTCTATCTTCTGTTGAACTAAAAAGAAGATATTTTGAAGAATAGCAGTTGCCAGACAGTTGACGGTAGCCACTGACTTCCATAGTACGAAAACAAATACTATGGAGGTCAAAGGCTACAGTCAACTGTCTGGTTACCGACATTCTTCAAAATATCTTCTTTTCTGTTCAGCAGAAGAAAGAAACTCATACAGGTTTGGAACAACATAAGGGTGAGTAAATGACAGAATGTTCAATTTTGGGTGAACTAGCCCTTTAACGTGATATTTTATGGTTCAGAGGAATATTTCTTGCTTTATGTGCGAGAGGGTAAGAGTTTGAGATGAATTATAGATTTTTTTATTTAATTTTTAATGTATATATTTTATTTAATTGATAGGTTTTTTTTTATAAATTAGAATTTTATTTTTGATATGGCACAATTCTGAGAAATATTGTGAGTATAATTACAAGTTTGCGCTTCAAAATTGATTGGATAATTTGCATAAATTTTTTATTAAATGTATTAAGTTATTATTCATTTTATTTTCATAAAAATATATTTTTAAATTAGGAAAGCAGAAATGTAATTGTTTAAGTTTATTGTATTAATTCATAATTTATTTAATTAAATGTATTAATTATTTTCGATATTTTAGAATTACAGACATCATTTTTTTACATTTAATATATTAATTTTAGTTGATCATTTTACCATTTTCTAATTTTGTAAAGTAAATTCGATTTTCATCAGTTGGTCAGGTGTTTTAATAATGGTGGCGTATTCGGTTGCATTGTATTTTGTGTTTCTCTTGAATGGAGAGCGTTCAGATGAGGAGATGTTTTCATGTAGGAAAGATAGTACATGATGTCACAAACTTTCTAAGGTCTGGAAAAGGTGAGGAAATACCCTCCGATATCTTTTTCAGCAAACATGATGAGAGATCCCACAATGACAGATTTTTAAGGGTGAGGTAATCGCAACATCTCTGGTTCCGGCATTGTGCCCTGATTGCAGACCTTGGACTCCGCTGAGAGAGCCCACCCACCCACGCCCACCCTCCTCCCCCCATCACCCTGCTCCCCTTCTCTTTTCCTCTGCATCGCTGCATGTCTGACTATTCACAAGGACCTCCTAGTGGTCCTGTGATCTGCTGCTGTTTGTCCACTGCATCGCATTAATATACCTGTCTGTCGTTTCACTCGTTTATCCTGTTCAGAAAGATGAGAGGGTGAGTGGGTGATCTCCCTGTGCCAGATCTCACCAACCAATGAAGTGTTGAGCGTAAAACGCAGGATAAACATCTGAGATGCAACGTCTCACTGCTGCCTGTAGGTGGCGTAACACTTGGCTAACATGTCTGCGGCATGGGTAGATGTAGATCTAACACGGGCGTCGTTCTCTTCTGTGGGATAACCATAACACATCTCTCCTCTCGTTTCAATGATTCTAATCTGCCTTAAACAATGGAAAAACTATATTCTTTTAGAAAAGAATAGCAATTTCCTTATAATATGCATTTTTGAGCTCATATTATGTTCACTACAGCCCCAGTCTGTAAACTGTTTAGTAAAAACAGTCTCAAAAACTCTCAATAAGCATAGCATCTTCATAAAATATAACCAGCCATCCATGTGTATAGTTGCCATTCCATCTTGGATGCATCAGTTAGATCAAAGGAAAAGCAAATCAAAGCTTTTCTGTTTATTCATGGTTTTATACCCTTTTTTAAAACACGTTTGGGTCGAGAAACATGAATTGTGTCTTCTAAATGTCTTTAGGACCTGACCTCAGGAGTTTTTTGATTAAAAAAAGAGAATTTTGATGAAACTATGTATAAAGTGGTTAAACTCAAGGTTTTTTAAAGGGATAGTACACCCCAAAAATAAAATTCTGTCATTATTTACTCCCCCCGATGTCTTTCCAAACCCATATATTTATAGAAATTGCTCATTTTTATGCAACTCTTTGCTAAAAGAAAAGAATTGTCACACTTTGTCGAAAAAAAACTTATATGATTGATATTTTTGTGATGAACAGACAAATTTGAATGGATAAAACAGCATATAACACCATGAGGGTTGCTAAATAATGACAGAATTTTCATTTTTATGTTATATATCCCTTTAAGTCTAGTACACAGTGGATGGGTGTATTTTTTTTTTGCCACAGATGTAATTTAAAGGGCCGTAGACCTACACCGACAATGTTGATGTTTGAATAAAGCTTAAAAAAAACTTAAGATAAGTGGTAAAAAAGGGCCCTTTCCCTGCCCCTCTGTCTGTCTTTCCCTGTCTCTCTTAGTCTCTATCTCTCTTTCTTACTAAATGGAAATGATATTTATGAGGTATATAATCCTCTCCATGCCCCCACCCCTCAGAAAACCATGAGCAGATACACCTGGGAGTGTAAGACCAAAGAGGAGCCCGGCTGTGAGGTAAGATTTACAACCCCACAGCTTCGCCCAAAGTCACGGCAGCTGTCCCTTCATTGTGCTATTATCCTGTCAATCAAATTGTAGTGACCAATGCTGGCCCTCCCTACCTTCGTCTTCATTGGGAAACCAAACCCATTTTGCTACAGTATGGTCCATTTAATGTCTTAAAGGGATAGTTCTCCCAAAAATCATAATTTTCTCACCCTCATGTCATTCCAAATGTCCTGTTGGGCTTCAAACATGACAGGAAAAAAAAAACACCCCAAAAGTTCCATGAAACTGCTTTGTGTTGTTCTGCATCTTTAAGTTTCACACTTTAATTTAATTTCGACAGCAAAGGTGAAGATTTTCAGAGAACGACCATGGAAGAAATAAAGTTTGGAACAACATGAGGGTGAGTCAAAGATTTTTGGGTGAACTGTCCCTTTAAAGAACACAATAGTACGTTCACTCGGTCACAGTTTACACTTACAAATATTAATAGTCCATTAGTGGAAATCACATCTGTGGGTGGATAGGGTGTCAGTCATCTGCAGAAATATAATATGCCAGTATCAGATCAAGAATGAGATAAATGCTCCAAATCCAAAACTCTGACCTTCAGACAATATAGGACACTGAAATTGATTGTCTCTTCCGCCCACACGGAGGCTTGGAGCTCATCGTCGGAGAGAAAAAAAACTCCTGTAAATGAAATGCATGTAATGAAACGAGGAATCTCTCAAGACAAGAAGGGAGGGAGGAAGGGGGCAAATTGTGGACAGTCAGGCCTCTTTATTACCATCAACTCAGAGCTTCTGCTCCACAGATCGATATCTGCTTGAGTAAAAGAGCCCAGCTAGAGCAGCCAAAACAGCCTGTATCTCTCTCTCTCTCTCTCTCTCTCTCTCTCTCTCTCTCTCTCTCTCTCTCTCTCTCTCTCTCTCTCTCTCTCTCTCTCTCTCTCTCTCTCTCTCTCTCTCTCTCTCTCTCTTTCTCTCTTCATCTCTCTCCACACACACAGACCCAAACCCTCAGGGAGGGTCTATGACTTGACAGATGTTCTGGAATGAAATAGACCATATATAAACTAGAGCGGGAAGGTCAGATAAGTGAAGTGGTATAGCTGAAAATTCTTCAGTCTGAGATGTTGACTGGATTTAAAGAAATAGTTCACCCAAAAATGTAATTTATTCACCCTCATGTGTTGTTCCAAACCTAAGATTTTGTTTCTTCTGTGGGACACAAAAGGATATGTTAATCTATACAAGTCATCTGAAGGCTTTGTGTAAGTAGTGTAATTTAAAGGTATAGTTCACCCAAAAATGTACTCACCCTCATGCCGTTCCAAACCCATATGATTTTCTTTCTTCTGTGGAACACAAACGAAGATATTTTGAAGAATGTTGGTAAACAGACAGTTTAATTTCCCGTTGACTTACATGATCTTTTTTGACCATAAAATGGAAGTCAATGGGAGCCGAAACATTGGTTATACCGACAATCTTCATAATATATTCTTTAGTGTTCCACAGAAGAAAGAAAGTATAGAGGATGACAGTTGTGTAAATGATGCTGAAATGTTTTGGTTGGATTATACCCTTAAGTTTTCTGCTCAAATATCATAGTATATTCAAATATGGACCGACAAATATGTCACACCAGGTTTGATGTAAATTATATTAAATGGTATTGGTTCTAATGTGTCTTATAACCAGTTGCAATGTGCCATATTTAAAATCAATCAAATGAAATTCGAGAGCTATACAGCATAATAGAATATTTTACATTTCAATCTGGGGGTTTTTACACAAAAACTGATGCATATTACTTCAAAAGACTTGGAATAAAGCTCACAATTCATATAGACTATTGTGATGCTTTATAATGGTTTGATGGCAGAATTCATAAATTCTAAACAATTCTAGAATATTCATTTGTGGGTGGACTGTCCCTTTAAGATAACACATGGACCATGCTAGTGCACCTTAGAAGTTGTCCAACCAATCACTGCCGTTTTGACCTCTATCCTCAGCATTTTCCAGATCAAAATGTAAACAATTAAAAATTTTACTTTATTCATAGATTATAAGTGTGGACCCAGACCCTCTGCTCTATTCCCATGTGTCCTCTGTCCCTCTGTCCACTCCAGCTTTGTGCTATAGTGAAGCCACGACAGTGGTTCTACAGTGTCCCTTCCTTGTTCCCGTCTTGTCATCTTAGTGTCCTTCCTCAATAATTTTGCCACAACTGACCCTCATGCATTGAATGCGAATGCTTATTTACCAGTTTGTTTTCATTAGAAATGTTCTCAACAGCTCTGTTCCAAAACCTATTACAAGCTGCTTTGTGTGCGCTGTTATTTGTGCTTATTAGAGCAGGGGTTCTCAATCTTTTTAGAACTAAGTGTCCCATTCAAGACCAAACTGTTTATGCGCTACCAATCAGTTGCGTTACCATGAAAATGGGAAACATGGCAGTGAACGCACATTTGCTCCCAGTGTTGCCCCTTTTGGGCCTCTGTAGTTTTAACATCATATGAATTCATATGGAAATCTCCACTTGTGAGATTGGGTTGTGTTTTCCACAGACCCATTTTATTTGAGATGGACCCCAGCTTTATAACTGCCATATTAGAGTATTATGTTTTTAGCTTAGCCACATATGCTAACGCCAGATCTGTAATCAATTGTGATTACACAATTGATCTGAGGAACAATACATGTGAGGAGGTGCTCTTATGCACAGCGTTTCAGATTAGCAATGTTCACTAGGTTTTGGAACAGAGCTATAATGTGTATAACATCTAAAATAATGTCATTTTAGACCTTATACACATACGAATGAAGGTTGAGTCTAAGATTCTCCAGTTAATCTTAGGATGAAATTGCACTGAAAATACTACATTCAGAGTAGCAGTTTAAGTTAAGAGCATCATGGTAGCCACCAATTCTCATCAATAGTTAATGTTGACAGGAAGGATGCAAAGTATTCATCAGTCATCTCCATCATGGCACATCCAAAGCAATTTCCCTTTAAAGTCTCAGGAGAAATGTAATCCCCCACCCCATCCAACCACAATTAAAAAACACATTTTCTAGTTCCATGCCGACGGAAGAAAGGACGCCCCCTATCCGGTAGCCATGGAGGTGGCATATCCCCACGTCCTGCCCGAAGTTACAATCTAAGTCATCACTGAAAGGGTAAATCTTCATTAGTTTAAAACATGACACACTCGTGCCTTAGTCCAACTACACCAAAGGACCCATGATGCTTCATTAGCTTAAAACTAGCTTAGCTCAACCATTTTCCCTTAAAAAACATGGAAGGTCTGCGATCTTCACCAGCTACACTGGATTGAGGATGTCAAGTTGTCCCTAAATCAGTTTTCACATTGATACCATTTACCTTGAGGCTCATTTTCGATGATCAAAGGATGTGCAAGTCTTCTCTTATTAATTTGTTTCAATGCTGCACTAATTAAAGGCCACTAAATGGTTATTCCACAGAGAGAGAGAGAAAGAGAGAGAGAGAGAGAGAGAGAGAGAGAGAGAGAGAGAGTGCTTTGCTTTATTGCTTTGGCAGGTGAGCTCCTCTTGCCAGAGCTCTTGTTTCAGTTCAAGGCTTTTCCTGTTCACTGGTGGGACAGGAGTGTGGGATGGGGCTGTATGAGCTATGATGGGTTTGCATGTATGCATGTGTGTCAGGACGAGTGGATCATACAGCCTCCGCTCTGCCCAGAGGAGAAAACAGCCTCAGCCATTGATCGACTGCAATCAATTGATTTATTTGCTCCAATATCTGTTCCTGCAGTGCAATCACACTCCAACTATATGAATGTGATGCTAAAGTGTTGTGGATAAAATATCTACCAACTTATATTTCAGTTTACATTTATATTTCATTTGTTTGTCTATCTAAGCAGCTACATTTATTCAGTCTTCCAGACCTGGATGGAACGAATTATAGGCATTTTGTTTCTGGTTTACTAGAAATTATTCCTTTATACGGTATACTAATAAAGCACAGGCAGATACTATATTTATTTATTCATATTCATATTCTTTCTTTCTTTTTTTTCTTTGTTACACTTGCACATTATTCAATTAAAAACAACAATTTTATTCAAGTAATATGGGACCGAACAAGCAATATTATTTATTTATTTAATTATTTATCTATTTATTTACTTTAATAATGTTATGTCTTTACAATTGCACATTATTCAATTTAAAACATAATTGTGTTAAAGTAGTTGGAGATGTAATGAGCAATATGATTTATAATTATTTGTAAAAAATAATTTAATTTATTTAAAAACTTGCACATTTTTCAATTAAACAAACAAAATATCAACATATTTATTAAAGTAGTATGAGACTTAATGAGCAATATTGTTTATTTATTTGTTTACTTAAATAATTTAATGACCTTACAATTACAAGTTAGTAAATTTAAAATAGTTTTATTAAAGTAGTTGGAGACGATATGATTTATTTATTTATTTATTTTAATGAAATTATTTTTATTTTTAATCATTTAAATAACTAGACTTGCACATTATTCAATTAAAAACAAAAAATGTATTAAAGTAGTATGAGACTTTTTTATTTTATTTTTTAATAATGTGCAATTTGTTTTTACAATTGCACATTATTACATTTAAAACATAATTTGTATTATTTATTATTATAAGTAGTATATGTTTTGAACAATTATGTATTTATTTATTTGATTTATTATTTATTTATTTAATCATTTATTTTCATTATTTATTAAGAGCACAATTGCACATTATCCACTAATTTTATTAACGTGGGACTATCGTTTCTCAGGATGATCCTAATGCCCAGAACAAGCTGGAGGACCCCGTGAAGGCCCCCCCACCCAAAGAGGACGAGTCGCTGAACATCCAGAACTCGCTCACCCCTAAGCACGAGAACAATAAAGTGCTGGGCGAGGAGAACTCTTCGGAGGTAAACTCGCTGCAGAACAACATGATGTAGAACAGAAAAAAAAAAAAAAAACTCCACGCAACCACGTCCACCATCACTTATAGCATTGAACCGCAGACGGTACGAGCAGCCACACCCACCACACCATCACCACATGACAGAACACTTTGAAAACCCCGCCCCTCGTACCCACTCAGTCTCCGCCTCCTGCCCTGCCCCTTGTTGCAGTCTTTTTGCCCCTGTAGTCGACCCGCCCCTGACTCAGCCCTTATATATATATATACACACACCTACCCCTGCCTAACTGAATTACGGCATGCGTTGGTGTATATTGTAAAAAAGAAGAAAAAAGTAAAACATATTCGGGGTTTTAAATATAAAACGTTGTCATAAAAGAAAACGCTACTGAGAGGTTTTGATGTTTGTCTGACTAATTCAGTGAGTATGTATAAATATATGGAAAAAATGCTTGGATTGATATAAAGAAAAAAACACAATGTGTCTTTGTTTTGATGTGATTTCTAATCCTTTGATGTACTTGTTTTATTTTGTACTTTTTTGGGAATATAAACTACGAAGATAAAAAATCTGACAGTTGTTGAAATAAACCTTTTTAACACTAAAGTCCTTGTCCCTGTGTGGTCCTAGCCTGTGTTTTTTCCCCAGCCAGATGCTGTCTTGCACTCATTATCTCTTGCTTTGCTTGAAATTACGCATGGCTTTTTGATACCTGTTCAATGCCCTGAAGTCTGCATCATTTTAGACCTTCACACTGACATGCAGAAGCCGCTATGCCTAAGGTGGGTGACCCAAAATCATACACATATGTTTCCCTGACAAATATGAATTTCAAAGGGATCACCTAAAATAATCTGACCCATATTAGACAAATCATATGTCTCTCTAAGGTTTAAGATTTGACCTTTGTGTGAAGTTAATATGAAGTTGGAGCCTATTTTTTTTTTTTCCCACAAGAATTCATGTTAGAAACAGAGATCGGACCCCCCTGTTGAAGACCCTTGATTTAAAAATTTTGACATTTGAAGTTTTTGAAGAGGTGTAAAGAGTACCTAAAAAATCATACTTGAGAAAAAGTACAGATATCTTACATTAAAAAAAAACGTCATTACATGTCACCAATTCTAATGCAGCTTGAGTAAAAGTCTTAGGCCCGGTTCCACAGGCAGGGTTTAGATTAAGCCAGGATTAAGCCTTAGTTCAATTCGATTTTGAAAACATGTCATAGAAAAAAAAATTACTTGTGTGCATCTTGAGACAAGTACTACCACTGATGTAGTAAGATATCATATTTTACTCATACTGAATGTACATAGACTCAAAGATGCACCTCAAAACCTAATAATTGATTTGGAGAAGAGCCATAGCTACTGTTTGTTTAAAAAAAAATCTAAATATAAAATTTGCAATTGGTCAAGGTCAATAAAACAGCATCTTAAACGTCTCAGTTAAGCTCACAAAGGGCATATGTAAACCTATATCCTTCAAAAAGGTCTCTTCAATGTAATGGATTAATAAAATAATGTAAATTAAATTGTCAACGCCTATACTTGCACTGGACATGATAGTTGTGGCCTCACCTGTGATTCAGCAACTACCTGCTAATACTCACATTTGCGTAAAGTATCCTTGTTGACAAGTTTGGGTGAGTAAGGGCAAAACTCACAAGATATAGAACCTTCAATGCCCTGTAGATGGCGATATCAGTTCGTTTGTAGCAGAAATAAACTTCTGCAGAATAAGTTAGGTGCCATGCAAAATGTAACAAGTAATTTAATTACTTATCCCAAATGTAGGGGAGCGCACGGGGCACAACCTAACTCGGGGTTAGTTGTAACACACATGGTTTAAAACTTTCCACACATGCCAGCATGACGACACTTAGTGTATTTACAAGTTGTCATATCAACATTATTTAGAGAAAAAATTGCGCTAAAATTCAAAAGTCTTTGGAAGATATCACTGAACATTTATTTAACCATAGCAAAAGTACATTTCTTACTTAAAGGTCCTGTTCTTCGTGATCCCATTTTTCAAACTTTAGTTAGTGTGTAATGTTGCTGTTAGAGCATAAATTTTACCTGTAAAGTTATAAAGCTCAAAGTTCAATGCCAAGCGAGATATTTTATTTAACAGAAGTTCCCTTTCAAAGCCTACAGCGAACGGCCGGTTTGGACTACATCCTGGTACATCCTGCTTTAATTACGTCAGTAGAACAGTTTGTTGACTAGCCTCCGCCCACAAGAATATGCGAAAAAGGGGGCGTGGTCTTGTTGCTCCCTCGTGGAGAAGAGGAAGTGTTGCGTTCGGTTCGGTTGCGTTTGTCGCCATGTCGTTCAGACGCTGTTATTTTCATCCCAGAGTCAAATCACCTTTGTTTGGCCTTCAGGGGCTGTAGTTTGAGCGCGTTCATCTCCCCGTTATGGTAAGAGGCGTGACCTTCCCGGGCAACGTGCCCTAAGCTGCTGTCGAATCACAACACGGGAACCGCTGGCACAATCAGAACTCGTTACGTATTTCTGAAGGAGGGACTTCATAGAACGAGGAAATTCTCAGGCCGTTTTGAGGACAGTGAAAACAGCAGTATACAGATAAGTAAATTGTGTGAAAAATACTGTGTTTTTTTTACACATGAAACATGAACACATGTTATATTGCACACTGTAAACACAATCAAAGCTTCAAAAAACCACGAAAAACAGGACCTTTAAGTTAATTTTTCATCTCTATTTTTTCTGTTTATTTTAAATGAGACAAATCTGAAATTATTTTAATCTTATATCTGTTGTTTAACAGTTGAGATCATTCTTTAAAGCTGATCTAACCAGCAGAAGACACGAGCCGGGTTTAAATCCCAGGTGCACCGGTGGGGTATGTTGTAACCATAGACTGTAAAAAGAATAGAGATGTAGTGTCCGCGACGTCACCCATAGGATTCTGAAGAGCCGTTTTGAAGCGCAAAGTTGGGACGCGTCACTCCCGGATAATAGAAAATGGGCAAAGAGGATGACGTGGTTGAAGCTGAGGTGACGCGATGACTAACAGGCAGCAGATTAATGGCTATCCAACTGTCACTCAAAGTGGCCACGCTCTTAATTATGCAGAACTTTAAAGCTTTAAATATTATAAACAAATGAGTTATAAAAAAAGGGCAAAATTGGCCGTATAGACCAAAACCACATTTTGTACCAGGCTGTAAACATGTATTTTTCTGCTGTAAAGTTGGGCATTTTAACATGTGGCTTACAACCAAGGTTACAAGAGGTTATAACCAAGCGGCAACCTCCCCCAGTTTCTCTTGAAGCCAATACGGAAGTGACTTAAACTGCAATTAATCGACTGGCCACTATAGGGACAGGCTCCAGATGGTATAAATCAGATAACTTTACAGCATAAAAAAATATGTTTACAGCCTGGTACAAATTGTGGTTTTGGTCTATACGGCTAATTTTGTCCTTCATGATAACTGTGAGGGGGGTGACATTTTTTTTTATAACTCATTCGTTTACATTATATAAAGCCTTAAAGTTGTGCATAATTAAGGGCGTGGCCACTTTGAGTGACAGGTGGATAGCCATTTTACGTCTCTTAGTCATCGCATCACCTCAGCTCCAGCCACGTCCCGCCTCTTTGCCCATTTTCTGTTATCAGGGAGTGACGCGCGATGACGTGCTGCCAAGATGGCAACGGCCAGCTCGACTCTACTTTACGCTTCAAAACGGCTCATCAGAATCCTATGGGTGACGTCACGGACACTACGACCATATTTTTTTACAGTTCATGGTTGTAACACTGCGTTACAATGAGCCCCTATCAGAAATATCCTATTCTATTACTTTTATGAATTTTATTGAGAAACCATGAGAAAAAGGTGAATAAAGACTGAGAGTCAATGTTCAAAAATTATGAATTATTATTATGTTTTGAACCATGCTGTATAGCTGTATTTAGCTGTGTGTTTGCAAAACATTTTCTATTTTTAATTATTAAAAAAGGCCATTATTTTATATGAAAAAGTTGATAATTGTATTTTACTGACAAAATATTTTAGTTTGTCTTATATATATTTAATTAGATCAGATAACATTTTAAGCTGTCATATATGTTAATGTTACATCTTGCCCCTCATATGTTACAATGTACCCCACCTATGGGGCAAGGTGTCACATTTCACTTCCATTCTTTCGGAGTAAATCAAGACAAAAGTATACACTGTATTAATGAAACAAAACCACTTAATTGTACTAGACGTGTGAAATTAATGTGGGGAAAAATAAATACTCTGAACCCCAAGTGGATTTACACAAACTGAGAAAGTCAAAAGGCGTTAGGTTGTGCCCAGCTCTCCCCTATTGGAGTAGAGAGTGCATTTACTTATTCAACAATGTAGTCAAGTAGAGAGTAAAAGTTGCTAATATCTTTGATACTCAAAGTAACCGAAAAGGTACTTAGGTACAGTAACTAATTACATTGAAAATACTTTACACCACTGAATATTGAATAGTATCCCTCATAAGAATCTCCCTGCAGTCGGTGCAGTTGTCAAACGGACACTCCCGAAATTCCTTGGAGAGAATTCTCCTTTAAATGAATCACAGGTTCTTTATTGTGGTTTCCTCTTATGAGTTTTTGACGAGGAGGTTTGTTTCGGCCCCAGAGCAAAGACTCCGTCCCCTAACCACACTAATAGAGAGTTCAATTGCCAGCAAATTGAAAGCAGACACACAGCAGAGGCAATTTTGTCATTTAGCAGTCAGACATTATTTTGTTTATTTATTTTGTATGTAATATTTAATATTAAATAATAATCTATAATTTTTTTAATTAACTTTTTTATTATTTGTATTTTAATTTTATGTTATGTTATGGTTTGTTATGTTTGTTTTAGTTTTGTTTGTTGTTTTTATTTTCGTATTTATTTTGCGTTGTGTAGTGTGTTTGTTATGTTATGTTTTTTGTTTTGTTTGTTTCATTTCTTTTTGCTTGGTTTGATTTCTAGTTTAGTTTAGTTTTGTTGGCTTGTTTTGTTTTGTTTTGTTTTGTTTTGTTTTGTTGGCTTGTTTTTTTATGTTTTATGTTTTTTATTATTTCTTTATATTTTATTTTACTAAGGGCCTCTGATTGGTGTCTTTGTGTGAATCTGTATTATAATATATAATAGGGACCACTTCATCCTCTCATACACAGAGCAACACAAGTACCTTTTCAATGCACCACATACCAATGAAATGAGATCCGGGAACATATAGACCTACATAATCACATGAGTCTGGTTATATTGTCTGTGAAGCTCACTATGTTTCTACTTCAGAGTTTAAGAGCACTTTGCTTAGTTTTGGCCAAATCTGAGTTTGTGGCAGCTCCACTTATTATTACGGCCTTTTTCCTAATCTAATTCTTGCCCGCCGCCATGACAACAGCATATACACAAGTATCAAAAACAAGGGAGTGTTGACAACGTGTGCTACACACACTAAAAATAAAAAAATGCCCTGAGGTGGCCCTCGGTCTCAGACACAGTGAAAAAAGGACACAGTATTAATGTCCCCATGCAGGGGCTGCTGTTTCAAGTTGTTCTGTTGAACCAAAACCAACTCGATCTCACCACGGCTCTCTCTGGCATTCTTTCTTTCTTCTCTCTCTCATTTTTCATTGCTTTCCTTCCCTCCCCTTCCTTTTCGGCCGTGTTGATCTTCATGCAAATGCAATTCTGGGGGTGTAATTGTAGAATCACATTCTGATACTATGGGTCATAGATTGAGAAGGGCATACAGCAAAATACAAAGGAGACCCTCATTTACATACAAGTAGCATAAAAAGTATTTGGACACTTAAGCCAAACTATATATAAGTTGTTTAAAAGGAATTGCACAAAATGGTTAGATCTGAAAGGTCGGATATTATTAGTTTGCAGATGCCATTTTGATTTAATATATTTAAAATAATGTAATTTATACATAAAGTAAGGCCTACAGTAAGTGTCCAAATACTTTTGGAGCCAATGAGAGATGCACTATACATATGCTATTGTTCCAAAATGTCCTTTCAATTCTCCTTTCTTAACCTAAATGTGAAGTAAAGCAGTTTTATGGCACATAATTAACTCAGTATATTTTATATGAATACCCTCTGACGTCAAATGCTCTATGAGCGAGTACATTTCATACTGAGGTGTGGCAACATCCGCCTACACACCAACATGGGTACATGCATGCAGCATCCCTGCTTCCCCATTGGCTACAGATACAGTGGAACGATGACAAACAGATCTCAGACAGAGTTCAGCCATTGGCCGTTTGAAATACGAGGACACATGCGCACGCACACACACGTTCAGAGCATTGGTTTAGGAGATTTAGATTGTGTGGGTTCATTAGAACATGCTGAACTAATAAGGAATGCTTAAGATTATTAATGAGGCCTTTGGAATGTGGGCTGAGAAGCCTTTATAATGGAAATGGGTCTGATAGATTATGGCTCAAAAGCTAAAAATACTCCCACGCAGGGCTGTAGATGGGGTATCCAGGGCCCCGGTGCAGGTTGTTGCTGTGGGTCCCCTTGAAATCGTGTTCTGAGGCGGGGGGCTACACCCCTCGGTTGACATCGCAGGGCCCCCCTAAGGCCAGGAGCCCCTAGAATCCTTTCGGCCCTGCTCCCACACCCTCCTTTTTCCCAAGTGTGTTTTGTCCTGCTGAGTTTAGCACATTCTTTAGATGTTGAACATCACGTGAGGTCTAAAGTAGCAGGTGCAGTTGCAGGAACCGGCACGGGAATGAAAGTGACAGAATGAGAAGGAATCTCACGAAACAAGTCTAGGTCACATTTCACCCAAAAGTCTAAATAATATAATGCAAGAATAAATTATTTTCATGACAAATCTCATTACTTTAATGTATTCAGTTATTATTATTATTATTATTATTATTATTATTATTATTATTATTATTATTATTATTATTATTATTATTATTATTATTATTATTATTATTATTATTATCATCATCATCATCAATATTATCAGTGGAATGTAATGCAGTAATTTAAATGTATTATGATGTTTTTATTTATTAATAAAATGTATTTATTAAATGTATTTATTAATTAATACATTTTTTGTTTTTTGTTCCGGTAATTAAATTACACCCAGATCAAGAGTTAAATTCCCAGGAAATGCATGATGATTAACATCTATACCTTGAATTTATTTATTTATTTTACTATAGTAATACATTAAAATCAATGCCTTACATTCCACTGAGAATATTGGTAATAATAATAATAGCGCGATGCATTACAGTAATGAGATTTCTCATGAAAATTATAGATTACAGACAGACAGACAGACAGACAGACAGGTAGACAGATAGATAGATAGATAGACTGACAGACAGACAGACAGACAGACCGATAGATAGATAGATAGATAGATAGATAGATAGATAGATAGATAGATAGATAGATAGATAGATAGATAGATAGATAGATAGATAGATAGATAGATAGATAGATAGATAGATAGATAGATAGATAGATAGATAGATAGATAGATAGATAGATAGATAGATAGATAGATAGATAGATAGATAGATAGATAGATAGATAGATAGATAGATAGATAGATAGATAGATAGACAGGTAGACAGATAGATAGATAGATAGATAGATAGATAGATAGATAGATAGATAGATAGATAGATAGATAGATAGATAGATAGATAGATAGATAGATAGATAGATAGATAGATAGATAGATAGATAGATAGATAGATAGATAGATAGATAGATAGATAGATAGATAGATAGATAGATAGATAGATAGATAGATAGATAGATAGATAGGCAGGCAGACAGACGACGATGATAGAGAGAGAGAGAGAGAGAGAGAGAGAGAGAGAGAGAGAGAGAGAGAGAGAGAGAGAGAGAGAGAGAGAGAGAGATAGATAGATAGATAGATAGACAGACAGACAGACAGACAGACAGACAGACAGACAGACAGACGACGATAGAGAGAGAGAGAGAGAGAGAGAGAGAGAGAGAGAGAGAGAGAGAGAGAGAGAGAGATAGATAGATAGATAGATAGATAGATAGATAGATAGATAGATAGATAGATAGATAGATAGATAGATAGATAGATAGATAGATAGATAGATAGATAGATAGATAGATAGATAGATAGATAGATAGATAGATAGATAGATAGATAGATAGATAGATAGATAGATAGATAGATAGATAGATAGATAGATAGATAGATAGATAGATAGACGACGATGATAGAGAGAGAGAGAGAGAGAGAGAGAGAGAGATAGATAGATAGATAGATAGATAGA
Organism: Gobio gobio; assembly: GCF_949357685.1. Classification (NCBI taxonomy): domain Eukaryota; kingdom Metazoa; phylum Chordata; class Actinopteri; order Cypriniformes; family Gobionidae; genus Gobio; species Gobio gobio. The sequence goes on along the minus strand of NC_137108.1, from coordinate 40,580,135 downwards.
TAGATAGATAGATAGATAGATAGATAGATAGATAGATAGATAGATAGATAGATAGATAGATAGATAGATAGATAGATAGATAGATAGATAGATAGATAGATAGATAGATAGATAGATAGATAGATAGATAGATAGATAGATAGATAGATAGATAGATAGATAGATAGATAGATAGATAGATAGATAGACAGACGACGATGATAGAGAGAGAGAGAGAGAGAGAGAGAGAGAGAGAGAGAGAGAGAGAGATAGATAGATAGATAGATAGATAGATAGATAGATAGATAGATAGATAGATAGATAGATAGATAGATAGATAGATAGATAGATAGATAGATAGATAGATAGATAGATAGATAGATAGATAGATAGATAGATAGATAGATAGATAGATAGATAGATAGATAGACAGACAGACAGACGACGATGATAGAGAGAGAGAGAGAGAGAGAGAGAGAGAGAGAGAGAGAGAGAGAGAGAGAGAGAGAGATAGATAGATAGATAGATAGACAGACAGACAGACAGACAGACAGACAGACAGACAGACAGACAGACAGACCGACGACGATAGATAGATAGATAGATAGATAGATAGATAGATAGATAGATAGATAGATAGATAGATAGATAGATAGATAGATAGATAGATAGATAGATAGATAGATAGATAGATAGATAGATAGATAGATAGATAGATAGATAGATAGATAGATAGATAGATAGATAGATAGATAGATAGATAGATAGATAGATAGATAGATAGATAGATAGATAGATAGATAGATAGATAGATAGATAGATAGATAGATAGATAGATAGATAGATAGATAGATAGATAGATAGATAGATAGATAGATAGATAGATAGATAGATAGATAGATAGATAGATAGATAGATAGATAGAATATACAATTTCTGTAATTTCCATGTATTTATTTTTTGGTGCCAAATGTGACGAGAGCTAAACTACACACTAGGAAAAATGCTTATGTCTCTAAGGACACGTTTTATTAGTATTAACAGATATCTCTTTGTGTGCCAATGGAAACGTGCTTTGTGCACGTGTCTTTGCCTGTGTTCTCTTTGCAGGGACGAATGACAATTGACGTGGAGCTTCACCTTCCCAAAAAAGCCAAAGTCTTACCCAAGCCCAACCCTCAAGTCCACTATGATGTGTTCCTTTATAAAGTGCCTAAATCGCCTGTGAATGGCAGGGTGAGGCACAGGGTGAGATGGGAGGACTGTGAATACTGTGTCTATGAGTCTCCCTTCTACAGCCCGGTCAGCACATGCTCACTGCCTGCAATCATCCACAGGAAGCCCTCGCAAGGACATGACATGCACTCCCTGTGCGCCCTCTGAGCAGAGACTCTGACCAGTCACACCAGAGCTTTATTCATCCTCATGGTGCTCGATCAAGACTGTAAACTGAAGACTTTCATACAGACATGCATACTTGCTTAATAAAATGGTGCTCAGGCTGTAAATATTAAGTATCAACCAAATATTATGTGGTTAGATAGCTAACGTTCTGGCAAGGTTCTCTATGAACAATCGTTCTTCCAGTAACATTAATAAAATATTTGTTCAAAGTTATATGGTCTAATGTTCTCATAACGTTAGCACAAAAGCGTTATTTATACATCATTCATGGAGCTTTCTTTTGAACACTTCATTTCAATGGTCCACTTTAGATATTCTTCAAACTATAAGTGTCATCTAGCATTCATTAGAGTATTAGTAGCCTCCACTCTCTGCTTAATATCACTTTATTATGATGGTCCCTCAACAGACATTCAACTGGCTGTAGTTGCAAAGTTAGTTATAGTTTGTAGAGTGTCTAAAGTGGGCCATCGAAATAAAGTGTACAATTTTTTTTTTAAATGTTTTAGTTGGATGTTCATCTAATCTTTAAATGGTATTACTTGTTTCAGAATGTTCAGAGAAGATTCAAAAGTAACGTTCACATAATGTTTGCTTAATGCTGTCAAACGATTAATCGCGATTAATCACATCCAAAATAAAAGCTTGTGTTTACATGATAAATGTGTGTGTACTGTGTATAATTATGACGTATATTTGAATACACACACATGCATGTATATATTTAAGCAATATTTGCATGTATATACTGTATATATATTTATATATTTTATATTATATATAAATATTTTATGTATAAATATAACAAATTTGTCTTAAATATATACATAGATATGTGTGTATTCAAAATATTCATAATGTTTGTACACAGTACACACACATATATCATGTAAACACAAGCTTTTATTTTGGATGCGATTAATCGAGATTAATCATTTGACACCCCTAAAAATTATAAAATCCAGTGTTCCCTTAAAGGGATAGTTCACCCAAAAATGAAAATTCTGAACAATCAGAAACAACGTTTTAATCACTTAATTGGAACATTAGCAAACCATTCTTAGAACATATTTTTGTTAGCTGTGATGCTAATTAAATGCACTGTACCATAATGCATGAAATGCACAGCAAATGAATAAGCTGGTCGCTGAGCTGATCTCTTGGGAATATATCATCAGCAGATTGTTTAGGAAAACCTTTTTCTGCAAACAATAAATCAGACTTTGAAACAGATCACCTCATGTTTTTGCACACGTGCACATTTTGTAATTTATAGTATGTAAACAGATTGAGAAAATGAATAAATGCTACGACATGTGCCACTGCAAATTTGACACACTAAAAGCCTGCAACAAAATACTTTTGTGGAACACAAAGGAAGATGTTGAAGAATGTCTGTAACCAGACAGTTGATGGACCCCATAGAGTTGTTTTTCCATACTATGGAAGTCATCAACTGTCAGGTTACCCATATTCTTCAAAATATCTTCTTTTGTGTTCAGCAGAAGGAAGAAATCCACACAGGTTTGGAACAAATTGAGGGTGAGTAGGCTACAAGACGACATGTTTGGATAAACTATCCCTTTAAGAGAGCTTAATGTGATAGAATTCAAACTCAAAGTATGAGGATTTCATTTACCAAGCCCCTCTCCACATGCTTACAAAACATGATCGATTATCCAAACCTGATCTCCGTTTGAGAACGTGTTGGGTTTGGCTAACATGGTCTGTAGAGTTCTTACAGAACCGAGGTAGGCCTATGTGTGAGTGTGAACAACGACGTGTGGTCAAAGGGGCCTCCGCAGCACCGAAAGAAACAGGGAACCTCCGCCTCTTGAACCGCAGGGAGCTCCAAGGCCCCTTTGTGTCACATAGGATTAAATTAGCACAGTCCATTAACTTCACTGTGACACAAACACACAATGGCCTGCTAGTGAAACCAAATACACACACTGTGTCAGAGTTTTGTTTCTCACACATTTTTCATAAATCACAGAAAAACACTGATATTTTCTGCAATACTACTGAGAATTTAATTATTAAAGTGTCAAGAAATAAGGTATTTGAAAGAACCCTGTCAAGGTGATAATCATCCACAGTCCACCATAATTCATATTGCACATGCAACAATAGTATTTGCTGACAGTATGACAAATAAATTATATAAGATTAATAAAAAATAAGTTAAAAGCAGCAAAGTTTAAGTGTGTATCATTTGCAATAATTTAAAGAAAAGCAATGTAAATGTTTTGATAAAAAAATCTAAAATCTACATATGACTAACATGCCACATTTCTCCCTGAAATCTATAAAAAAATTATATAAATTGTAATTGTCGCAGACATCATTTTTTTCTTATTCCATGTACATACTAGATGACAAAAGAAGACCACACCAATATATTTATATATGCTGCATTTATATATACAGTATCTGTGGCAGTCATTTGAACTGGATTATTATTTGGAAAAATGGAAAATGGCGTGGTCTCTTTTGCCATCTAGTGGTTGAGTATTCCGTTACATGCAGAGTATGTATACAGGAAGTGCGGAAACGAGATGGGGCTTTTATTTTGAAACACTTGTTCTTTTTTCCATCATTGTTGTCTCTGGCTTCTTGACATTTCTACGCGAGAGCCTTGAGGTACTATGTAACAGCAGAAGCCGAGCTTTCCAAATTACATAATTGTATGCGCAGGTAAGAAGTGACTTTACTCACTTTTTATTAATATAATTTGTATCTAATTTAGCAGTCATTCTGGAGTTACTATGTAACTGCAGAAGCCGAGCTTTCCAAATTACATAATTGTATGCACAGGTAAGAAGTGACTTTACTCACTTTTTAATAATATAATTTGTATCTAATTTAGCAGTCATTCTGGGTTTTTAGGCAAACGTTTACACATTTTGTCATCTGTTTTTTTTTTATATATATAGCAAAGGCAAGTAAAGCATGTTAGAAAGTCTGCAAACATTGACATTCATTTTTAATGTAGCTTTCTTCTAAATAGCTACAATGAATAATTATTATTTGCAGGATGTTTGGCGTCTGTTTTATAATGAGACTCATTCTAGTCTACAATGTAAGGATTAAGTTCAACTCTGACCAGTTGAACAGATAACGCTCTGTTTGTATTAAAGGGCACATTTTTCTTCCCTCTTTTGTTTGAATATGATAAATCACCTTATCAGGGGCCACCACCCTGTTACTCCACCCTGGACCTCTACTCGTGGCAGTGCAGGGCCCCATGCCAGTGTTGAAAACCCTTCTTAATCTTTCAACTGTCAGAGATGCATTCAATGCATATGACCAAATGGCAGAATGTGCCTCAATTTTAGTGTTTTGTTTATTCTTGAATTATGAAAGGACAGGTTGCACGTTTGAGTAGGTTAACTCTGCGCATTTTCATGGTCAATAACACTTCTGTATTATTTACTCATGGTCTTGCTGATGTAAATGTTCATCCGTTGTCATTTTAGACGTGGGTCTGTCTTGTTGCAGGTGTGGAAGTGTTTGGAGCTGAATGCAGAAGATTGTAGCAGTGCTTGGTGGGGGGATTGGGGGTCTGTCAGCCTGTCATCATCTGAGCAAAAGTCCAAATGTTTCCAAGGTACAGCATAAGTGAATAATTTAGCAGCTAAAACAATGTAACAACTAGTGATGTGAGAAAGCAAACTGTATTGCCATGCAGCCGACAGAAATATAAACAAATCAGAAACGCATTCGATTTCAATACATATTTTGTTATTTTGACTAGATAATCGTCAAGTGTTCTAAAAAAGCAGACTGTTTGGATTTATATGTAACAATTTATAATAATATTCCATTTGTAACATTAAGTAAGGTTAATAAATGCTGTAGAGGTATTATTCATTGTTAGTTTTATCTGTTAACCTTAATTAATGCATTATGAACTAACATGAATGATCAAGGTACAATTGTATTGCTCAAATATTAATACATGCTGTAAAATGTTGCATAATGCATTTAGTTCATGTAAGCTATAGCTAAATAAGCTAATACATACTTGTTAACAAATGGGACTTGCAGTCTGTTACCTATGACATGTTTCTAGGTTATAGCTAAAGAAACTTTTATTTATAATATTATTTTAAGGTTTAAATTATTTTCTGTAGAATTTTTTCTGTTATGACTTCTAATTTCACATTTTCATGGTTCAGTACTGTTTTTGTCATTTTTTGTAATAAAGTTCAGCACTCTTTTACATAGAGTGTTATGTTTAAAAAAAATAAAAAATAATCTATCTATTTTAAAAACTATCTGTCGATTAACCGGTTATCGGTATCGGTAAAATCCACTATCGGTCGACCTTGAATAAAAACTGTTCAAAAAAGATGCTCACCAAGGCTGCAAAAAACATACTGAGTGTGAATAATAATATATTGAGTAATGTTGTGAAATTGTATTAACCCTTAAATGCATGACTGTTTCGCCAAACATTCTTACATATTCAGGTCTTTAGCGATCCGGATCTATATCTAACATGGATAGATCTATACCTGTCGCGAAAATATATATAAAACTCCTGATATTAGAGCAACAATTATAGAAGAATATTTTGTTACCTTTTGGAGCTTGGAAGGGTTCAGTTTGAGCAGATGTTTTATACCATTATCACTGTCCTCGTCAGAACTCATTTCCCAGTACATTCTGCATCTGGATCATATTCGCGATCTCACGCATATTCTCAAAACTAATTTTCAACGTCTTGAAAATAAATATTTTGATCACTGACAGCTTCCTTCACCAGATCCATCATCAAGTGACAGTAATATTTGAATGTTTTCAGTACTTGCTCTGCAGTAAATCGCTGAGCCATTTCAAGTTTTGCAGGTTATAATTATTATTGTTTCGTTTTCTGTCTGAGGTAACTATGAGTGAAACGTCAATTCATCATTGTGTATCAGACATTGCCACCTTGTGGAATAAAGGTGAATTGCAGTTATTTCGTCATTACGGATTCATTTATTATTGTGCAGAAAGAAAAATATGAATTATCTTACACACCTCGGGTTGTTAGCGACCCTATACAATTTTGACAAAAAACTAGTGGAAAAACAGGCATTCAATTATAATTTTTTTTCTTGTTATATAGTTTAAAATGGATTGATTGAGGAATACTAAGAAGGATGATGTCTAACTTTAAAAAATGAATTAGGAGGAGGGGAGTAAATGACCCGAGGTATGCAATTAAGGGTTAAAATGTGAAATAACTAAATACAATTGTATCTTCATTGTCACATGATCCTTCAGAATTCATTCTAATATGCTGATTTGATACAGAAACATTTCTAATTATTATCAATGTTAAAAACAGTTGTGCTACTTACTTTTGTAGGCTATAAATTGTTTTTTAATTCTTTGATGAAAGTTCAAAAGATCAGCAATTCCTTTACTGTCACTTTTACTTAATTGATTGCATAATTGCTGAATAAACATATTAATTTCTTTGAAAAAAATAAAAGAAAAAGAAAGCTTAATGACCCTAAACTTTTGAACGGTAGGGTAGATATAATCTGTTAAGATCACAGGCAAAACATGCTCTTCATTTGAAAAATATCCCATTTATTGTTTTGATCATTTAGATCAAGGGTCTTCAAGCTTTTTCATGCAGAGACCCCTTGTTGCATAATGAGTGGAACATGATGATAGATTTAGCTGAATTTTTCATTTGTTTACAAACATAATTTTGGGATCAAAATTGTAAAAAGAAATTCAGACACAGGCGTCACTTTCTTAAAAAGCAAATAAACTTTCACTGCTAACCTCAGGACCTAGACCGCTTGATGATCTTTTTAATGGGATGATTTGATTCAATAGATCTGCTTTCATTTTAATCAACAAATTTTACTGTAACCACTGTATCGCCTCTGCTGATGTAGATCGTGCTGCTGGAGGAATCTGGGAGATGTGGGGGTTGGTTGAGCTCCACGCGGCGGGATGATGGGGCGGTGTTCGAGCATGGACCACGAGGGGTGCGACCTGCCGGTGCTACCGGACGGAACACTTTGAATATGGTATACATATGTCATTAGAAAAATCTATATACAGCTACGTGAAAGTTTACAAGGCACATTTACATTTCATTTAGTAATTTAATAATTTCAATTCACATGATCACATGCATGTAATCTCTGATATTATAATTGGTATGTAAAATCAATTATTGGGTTGTACCTAAACAATTACTGTTGCTCAGCAACAGCAATATAATAAAAGACCAATGTTCAATAATATTTACATAGTATTATTTTGCCCAAAAATTGTGCATTCATTTTGAATCAGCTTCAGGCAAGAATTGAGTCAAAGTTTAATTTAAAACTTTTAATATCACCCATCTTAAGATCATTTCTGTATTGGCCATTGTTATTGTTGTTCCGTTGCATGGCCACAAGAGGGCCACATTTACATTACATTGATTTATTACTTATATATTTATATGTAGTCGTTTAGCAGATCGTTTTGTCCTAAGCAGTGTTATTTTAGTTTTTGTTTTATTATAGTTCTATTCATATTTTAAATTAGCTTTTATTTTTATAGTTTTAGTTTTCTTGTTAATTTTAATGTAATTTCGTTATTAGATTTTTACATTTAATTTTAATATAAGTTTAGATCACTTTATTTCCGGTTAATAATCTTAGTGCTTCAACTAAACGTGTTTCATCTTATTGCCAAGGCAACATTTAACATTTTCATTTAGTTAATGTTTTTCAACTATTATTTATATATAATTTTATTTCAGCATAATCTCAGAAATGTTTTTAATAGTTTTTGTAACCCACCTCTTAAGTGAATTACTGTACACATGAGGAACATCACAATATGTAAAGCCAACAATATTTGCAGTACATAAATAATGCCAAGGTTGAATAGTAAACAAGATAAGTAAACTAGCTAGAGCAGGGGCCCGTTCTTCGTACCTCGCTTAATACATCTAAGATGATTTGACAGATCCCAGATCTTTTAATCGTGATAACTGATCTCTGGCTAATTTGGTTCTTCAAACGAATTTGCGGATTGGATTAAAATATCTGGATTAAATGATCTAAGATTACTGAGCGTTCTTTTTTTCCCTGAAGAGGGCAGATGCATCGATACTTGAAACCACGATCAGCATTGCAGCGATTGGCTGGCGTCAAGACAGCAACGTAATGACATCATATAATTAAAAAGCCACCTGGCAAAAAACTTGACAAATTACACACAAAACCCCCACGAATTTCTGAACCTTTATAAGGAAACAGCCAAACGACCAAACCAACATAAAAGTTATAATAGATAAATTAATAATTTTTTTTAAACATGATTACCAATTATTTATATTCACGATTTTATACAGTATTTGTACACCCTTTACATTTTTATTTCAATGTTGTAATTTAATTTTTAATTTAATTTGAAGCAGATTTGTAACGTGACCGTATTTACATTTCTTATGGGTCAAGATCAAATTATCCTCTCTTACGCTGCATCAAGCCAATCCCATAATATCCGTGATCACTTAATGCACAGCTCAGATTAACTGTACAACATGTGTGTAAACCAATAAAAACAAAATTATATAAAGTAATTATTCCATCACAAATAAATCTCTCAATCAAGTGGCTGTGTCTATAGTATTATACACAACATTATACATTCTCATATACATATACAATATAACATTTTTATATTATTATTTAAAATTATTATTATTGCCCCTGGTTCAGTAATGCACTCTTGTAATAAAGTAGCAGTGGCTGGGACAGATTTTAAGTATCACCTCAAGATGCAATCTAATCCTGTTTACATGAAATAAGCCTGCTCCCGAGTAGGTTTAAGCTTACGGACCTGTTACTATGACAGCAAGTCCAGGATGAGCTTCGAAGAACCAAACAATCCAAGATCATGCCAAATCGTCAACAATCAAATCCAGCTAACTGAGTTAGCGAGGTACGAAGAACGGGCCCCTGATGTGTAATGCAAAGAAGGCTGCATTTATTTGATCAAAAATACAGCAAAAACTAAAATATTGTGAAATAATTAATATTTTATAAAATGTAATTTACTACTGTGATGGTAAAGCTGAATTTTCAGCATCATTACTCCAGTCTTCAGTGTCACATGATCCTTCAGAAATTATTATAATATGCTGATTTGATGCACAAGAAACATTTATTATTATTATCAATGATGTAAACGGTTGTGCTGTTTAATATTTTTGTGGAAACCATGATACATTTTTTTTCACGATTCTTTGATGAATAGAAAGTTCAAAAGAACAGCATTTATTTGAAATTATAGTCTTTTGAAACATTATAAATGTCTTTACCGTCACATTTGATCAATTCAATGCATCTTTGCTTAAAAATAGTATTAATTTCTTTCTAAATAAAATCTTACTGACCTCAAACTTTTGAACAGTATTAAATAAAGTGCTACAGACCTTTGCTATAGACCATTCTACCGCCATTTATTCCTAACATTATTTGAATTTTCATGCATATGCATCATCATCTCTCATTTTCCTGAAGTACTTTGAGGAAATGTGCAAATTGCATTCTAAGAGATAGAAACGGCTGTTAAGTCTAAGTACCGGCCAATGAAATGTAGTATTCACAGTGTATCTTTCTGCAGGCCCTAACAGATTAATGCTCATATTTACTGTTAGTTATTGTTTTCTTGTGTAGGTCTCTGAGTTGGATCTTGAGTCTGAAATCCTGCCAATTACGAAGGATCATGTGGCGTCTATGAACCGCTTCTTGTATGTAAAGGGACAGCTGCACAAGATGCCATCAGGACCTGGGTGAGAGAAAAGTCCAGCGTTCAGTCCATAAAGTCCAGTTATTAAAGTCATAAATATTTCTCATCTTGTTCTCCTTTCCTCTAGTGGGGTTTTCCGCACCATCCCTCCTTTCTCTCGTCCCATAATACAGAGTGTTCTGAAGGAGATACTGATCAGTAAAGGGAAAGAGGAGGACGAGTCCGTTCATGCATTTGTGTCCAGACGACTGGGTTCTGAGGTGAGAACACAGAGGCACAATGACCTGTTAAACGATCCACCTTGTCCTTGTGCTGTACAACATGCTTCGCTGCCATGACCAATCACTCTCAAATGTGTAGCGACAGGAGAGAATCTGAAACTGATTCAACCCACCTGATTGTCTCTCTCTCACTCTCTATGCAGTTGGCAGATATAGCCATAGACAGCCTGTGTAGAGGAGTTTTTGCTGGAGACTGCAGAGAGTTGAGTATACGGTCCTGCTTTCCACCTCTTTATGAAGCAGAGCGGTCTCGGGGCTCCATCGTGCTGGGCATGCTGATGGGTTCAGGTGAGAGCTGGAGGTGTAAACCTAGTGTGGTGCATTTTGTGTGTAGCACTGCAAGGACAATCCGCTGTCCTTCCTGTCTCTCTGTAGCACTGTCTCAGGCTTACCTTACAGATATTTCGGTTTATTGCTCTGGCCACATCTGCAGTCCTCATGCCTCCTGCAGCAGGTCTGTCATGTTCACACAGGTGATCAGGGACCATGGGCATCTTTCTTCTGGTGTTTGTCAGTAGAAAGGTCTCTTTAATGTCCTAAGTTATTGGAACTGTGACATTAATTTTCTTCGGCCTCACAACTGATATGGCCAGATTTACTAATCAGGGCAAATTATCTTGAGAGCGCAATCCCATTAAAGCGCTGATAGGAAAGTTCTGTGCATGATCTACTGACAATGTGCAAATTAAAGAACACAGACGCAGCCGGATCATTTCCATAATGACCAACGCAATCTACCAAGAGCGGCGCAAATTACCGTCTGGTTTAAGACTTGCTTTTTTTGGGTGTAAATAAAAGCACAAATACCAGTAAATCGACGAGGGCAAACCTTAGTAAATCACCTTGCGTGATTCATTTAAATACTCTCCTCCCATGATTTTGCGTCTGAAAGGGAAAATCCTACAAATGCATATGCAATGCAAAAATAACTGTCCACACCTTTCCAGCGCAAATTTTTCACTGCGTGTCTTTAGTAAATCCTGATAGTAGTTTTTAACGCCAGAAGAGTGTTTGCACAGTAATTGTTTATGGTTCATTGAAGAAGCAAGATTCCAGAGACACCAGCAGCTTCAAATACCTCTTTGCTGCTCAACAGTGCTTTTTTTATGGCTGTCCTTTTAATCCAATCAAAAATTTTGACAGAAACTTTCCTTAAGCCTTTACTCACAAAAATTACTCACAAATCTTATGATAGATCAATAATCTCCATTCAATTATCACACAATATTAGATGGTTTCATGCTTTTCATCTTCAGAAAGATCTTTCTTCCTCCCCATATTGCAGGAGAACTGTGACTTGCTAAATAATGCGGAACAACCTAGGGTTTCCATTTACTTAAGTAGACCTGGCAAACTGTTAACAAACCTGTCTGACATTGATACATTTATCTAAAAAGATAACACTTTCTTTGAAAAACTAAAATCTTTATGTTCTCTACCAAAATCCTATTTATGTGTCACTTGCATAATTTGGATCTCAGTGTATACAGCTATATATAAAATGCATGAAATGTTATACTTAATGGATTTTGATGTTTGGTTTAATTCATATTATTTAAGGAGGTGGTCCTAAAGTCGTCCCTTCAGACTTGGCAGAGAGAGCATCTAAAGAGTCCTGGACTCAGTGGTCTCTAAAGAGGGGCATGCAGACACTCCCCGAAGCCTTGGAGGACAAGCTGAGGATGCGAGAGCAAGTGGAGATTCATCATCATGCCAAAGTGAAGAGTCTGAACATGGACGGGGGAGGCTGGGAGGTGAGATGATGGCCCAACATGAAGGGTCTTGTTCACTATTCATATTTTGACATTCAGCTAAGATGGGCTGAATTTGCGTACTTATGCACTATTCGATGACTTTTTTTAGTATAGATAGAAAATTAACTTAATTAACGGAAAAAACGAAGTATGGAATGTTGGACACTTCATGCACTCGACTGTCACAGCTTTAATTACGTAGCACAGGGTATCAGACTCCGATAGTGAATGACAGAAAGACCTTATAAAATTCATACACAGCATGCATGCGTACATATAGTGCATGCGTACATATAGTGCATAAAGTACATATAGTGCATAAAGTACATATAGTGCATAAAGTACATATAGTGCATGCGTACATATAGTGCATGAAGTACATATAGTGCATGAAGCACATATAGTGCATGCGTACATATATTGCATGAGTACATATAGTGCATGAAATACATAGTGCAATTGCATGAGTACATATAGTGCATGAAATACATATAGTGCATGAAGTACATATAGTGCATGAAGTACATATAGTGCATGAGTACATATAGTTCATGAAGTACATATAGTGCATGAAGTACATATATTGCATGAGTACATATAGTGCATGAAGTACATATAGTGCATGAAGTACATGTATTGCATGAGTACATATAGTGCATGAAGTACATATAGTGCATGAAGTACATATAGTGCATGCGTACATAGAGTGCATGAGTACATATAGTGCATGAAGTACATATAGTGCATGAGTACATATAGTGCATGCGTACATATATTGCATGAGTACATATAGTGCATGCGTACATATACTGCATGAGTACATATGGTGCATGAAATACATATAGTGCATGAAGTACATATAGTGCATGAGTACATATAGTGCATGAAGTACATATATTGCATGAGTACATATAGTGCATGAAGTACATATAGTGCATGAGTACATATAGTGCATGAAGTACATATAGTGCATGAAGTACATATAGTGCATGAAGTACATATATTGCATGAAGTACATATATTGCATGAGTACATATAGTGCATGAAGTATATATAGTGCATGAAGTACATATAGTGCATGAGTACATATAGTGCATGAAGTACATATAGTGCATGAAGTACATATAGTGCATGAAGTACATATAGTGCATGAAGTACATATATTGCATGAGTACATATAGTGCATGAAGTACATATAGTGCATGAGTACATATAGTGCATGAAGTACATATATTGCATGAAGTACATATATTGCATGAGTACATATAGTGCATGAAGTATATATAGTGCATGAAGTACATATAGTGCATGAGTACATATAGTGCATGCGTACATATATTGCATGAGTACATATAGTGCATGAAATACATATTGTGCAAGAAGTACATATACTGCATGAAGTACATGTAGTGCATGAGTACATATAGTGCATGAAGTACATATATTGCATGAAGTACATATAGTGCATGAAGTACATATAGTGCATGAAGTACATATAGTGCATGTGTACATATAGTGCATGAAGTACATATATTGCATGAAGTACATATAGTGCATGAAGTACATAGTGCATGAAGTACATAGTGCATGAAGTACATAGTGCATGAAGTACATATAGTGCATGAGTACATATAGTGCATGAGTACATGAGTACATATAGAGCATGCGTACATATATTGCATGAGTACATATAGTGCATGAGTATATATAGTGCATGAGTACATATAGTGCATGAAATACATATAGTGCATGAAGTACATATAGTGCATGCGTACATAGTGCATAGTGCGTCATTTGGGACGCAACTTCTGTCCATCAGCTATTATTAGTGGGTGTGTTCTTATTTTTAAAACGTTTTGTTTTCTTATATATTTTTTAAATAGATTAAACTAGACGATGGGGCTTCTTTGAAAGCTGATCATGTTATTTCTACCCTGCCTGCATCAGGTAAATGAAATCCAATATTTCCTATTCTGGTACACAGCTAGTTTTTCTTTATTTTAAGTCTAATTTAGTAATTTCATTTAGTGTATGATTCCTTAGATTGATTCAAACTGAAAAGTTGAATAGAAATGTTGACATTATTGTGCATTTTCTCTCGTTGAAATTCAGACTGCAAGCTTAACTCATGTAAAATGTGATTTATTTTGGTGTGGCGCTTTAGATGCACACACTGTGCTCTACATTGTCAGTTTATTGAAAGTATTTATTTAAAGCGATTTCTATATGTCCACCAGCTTTGGCTTCTGTACTGGCCCCTGATTTTCATCCCCTGTTGGAACAGCTGCGATCCATCGCTTCAGTAACCGTTGCGGTGGTGAATTTGGAATATGAAGGCTTCATTCTTCCTGTTACTGTAAGTCTTCACTCAGTGATTTTAAATAGAGACAAAAACAGAGAACAGAGTAACAGAAGCTGCTTTTCCACTGCCGGGCCTAACCGTCATTGCTCAACCGTCCTATTCCATGCTGATACAGCCCAGCTGGTGCAGATATGGTTTCATGGTCCACTGTTGGGCTGATAACAGTTATCTTAAGGTTGGGAAGAATTAAACTAATGGCAAAACTCATTTGTTCGCATATCCCCCTCCGTCACCTGGCATACCCCGGTTTGGGAACCATTGCACTAGATCATTAAATGCTCAAGTCTGCTTGTTTTGTTCAATTCATTTTCTCATTGCCTAGAAGATCTTTCCTAACTGCACTGTACAAATATCAAAGCACTTTATGTATGAGTGGGCATTATTAATAATGAGTGTGTATGTTTGTATATATGCTCTAAATATTTCAGGGCTTTGGACATTTGGTGCCTTCCTCAGAAGATCCAGGTCTGTTAGGGGTGGTGTACGACTCTGTTCCATTTCCACAACACAATCAGAGTGGAAAACCGACCACTAGGCTGACGGTGAGACTGACCTCTCATATATACTAACCTTTAAAGGTTTGGGTCAGTAATTTATTTTTTATTTTTTGAAAGAAATTAGTACTTCTATTCAGCAAGGACACATTAATTTGGTCAAAAATGACAGTAAAGACTTTTAAATTATTACAATATATTTCTATTTCAAGTAAATGCTGTTCTTTGGTACTTTTTGTTCATGAAAGAATCCTGAAAAAAATTTATCACGATTTACACAAAAATATGAATCAGCAAAACTGCTTATAATAAGAAACATTTCTTGAGCACCAAATATGCATATAACAATGTTTCCTGGAGGATCATGTGACACTGAAGCCTGACTGACTGATTCTTAATTGTAATCATATTTTACAATATTAATTTTTTTTCTTTGTATTTTTGATCAAATAAACGCAGAATGGTGAGCATAAAAAGCTTCTTTCAAAAACATTTAAAAAATCTTTTGAAACTTGAAAGTTAGCCTACTGTATATTGCACATTATACACATAAATATCACATGAATTGGAAATATGATTTTTGTTAAAAAGCTTTGAAGATTGATTTATTTATAAAATATTCTTTTTAGTATAAAATACTTTATTATATTCCTAGTATAAAACATTTTATTATATTTTTATATAAACTATTTTAATTTCATTTTTACTATAAAATTGAAGTTTAAACATTCAAGTGTGACAAGGCAAGAAAACAGAAATCTGGCAAAATGAAAATAATGAAAATGAAGAAAAAAATTAAGAAATGCAATAACATTTTAAAGACACATTGGTGACTATTTGACACTATAGGAAATGAACCTGATGACCTGAAGGTCTGTTTATGAACCGATAGCCTCATCATCGATTTGTGATGTCCTTTTTACACCTCATATTAAGATGCGTTTTGGTTGATCGCACAACGCTAAATACAGGTGTAAATGTGGACTAATGTTTTGAGCTTGTCCACTTTCAGCCACTTTTTCCTGAGCTTATTTTATACATTAGATCGAAAGATCTGAAAAAGCCCATACATTTACATTCGCCCATAGACCTTCCCCTCGAAGAAATAAGGACAGAAGTGGTTAAAAGTGGACAAAAGAGATGGATTAAAACACTTGGTGTAAGCAGTGTCTCCCTCGTCTACTTGTGATCCGATCGACCAAAACGCATCTTAATACCAGGTGTAAACAGGGCCTCTGTCAGTTTCTGTCAGGAATTCTTCTACCGTCCCATATCAGGAACATATTACAGGGGGTAATAAAAATAGCCTTCAGTGCTCTGTGGTACTCAAAACAAAAAATGCTATTGCATTATTCATATCTCCTCCACTTAAATCATTATTCATTTAATAGTTTGATGTCCTTTGCTTAGAACATGTTGTTTTTCATGTGCTTGAAAACATCTATATAGTCAAGATGCCAGAAACGTACAGGACCTGAGTGCCATTAGAGGAGCTGAAATATGCTTTGAGCAGTGTAAGCATCCTGAATAACATAATGTAACCCCCTCAGGCTGCGAGATCAGTCCCGTGAGTGGATGTTATGAGGACGATTCCAGCTGTTATCATCACAGAAGCCATTTCTGTGAATGTTGTTAATTTCTAGTGTAATTATTGCAGCTCAGTGCTCTAGCTGTTTGTGTGTGTGTGTTGTGTGAAGGTGATGATGGGGGGAGCCTGGTTTGAGCAGACGTTTGGTAGTCCTGATTCGGTGACGAAGCAGAAGCTGTTGGATCGAGCCACCCAGGCCGTGACCTCTCACCTGGGTGTAACCTCACAGCCTATCTGGAGCTTTGTTGCTTTACTCAAGGTGAGACTGTGTTGAAAAAAGCAATAAGCCACTGAAGCTGTGCATAACAGTGATTTTATTACAGGTAAGGGGTCTTCTATGCAAAGTGCATAAAGCCCCATTTGCCTTGGTCAAAGCTATATGAGTAGTTTATAGCTATTATAAAATGGAGAAAAATATGAAATAAAAGAAATTATATAAATATAGCCTCGAGTTAGTTATTGCTTTTAATGAAATTGTGGCAAATATGAAATGTCAATTTTCAATAAATTATAATAAAAAATAAAATAAAAATTTGTGTAAAAAGGTAAATATATATGTATATGTATGTGTGTGTATATACACTATATTG
Source organism: Gobio gobio (assembly GCF_949357685.1). Classification (NCBI taxonomy): domain Eukaryota; kingdom Metazoa; phylum Chordata; class Actinopteri; order Cypriniformes; family Gobionidae; genus Gobio; species Gobio gobio. The sequence goes on along the minus strand of NC_137108.1, from coordinate 40,562,920 downwards.
CCAATAGTTTTGGGACGCCTGCCTTTACATGCACATGAACTTTAATGACAGAAGCGTATTTGTGAGGTCAGGCAATGATGTTGGGCGAGAAGGCCTGGCTCAGAGTCTCTGCTCGAATTCATCCCAAAGGTGTTCTATCAGGTCAGGACTCTGTGCAGGCCAGTCAAATTCCTCCACACCAAACTCACTCATCCATGTCTTTATGGATCTCATGGGTCATGTTGGAACTAAGGGGCCAAGCCCAACCCCTGAAAAACAACCCCCTCACACCATAATCCCCCCTCCAACAAACTTTACACTTAGCACAATGCAGTCAGGCAAGTGCCGTTCTCCTGGCAACCGCCAAAACCAGACTCATCCATCGGATTGCCAGACAGAGAAGTGTGATTCGTCACTCCAGAGAACACGTCTCCTCTGCTCTAGAGTCCAGTGGCGGCGTGCTTTACACCACTGCCTCCATACTTTGCATTGCACTTGATGTAAGGCTTGGATGCAGCTACTCAGCCATGGAAACCCATTCTATGAAGCTCTCTACGCACTGTTCTTTAGATAATCTGAAGGCCACACAAAGTTTGGAGGTCTGTAGCTATTGACTATTGCAGAAAGTTGGCGACTTCTGCACACTGTGTGCCTCAACATGCGTTGACCCTGCTCTGTGATTTTACGTGGTCAACCACTTCGTGGCTGAGTTGCTGTTGTTCCCAATTGCTTACACTTTGTTATAATACCACTAACAGTTGACTGTGGAATATTTAGTAGTGAGGAAATGTCAACCTATCACGGTACCACGCTTGAATTCACTAAGCTCCTGAGAGTGGCCCATTCTTTAACAAATGTTTGTAGAAGCGTCTGCATGCCTTAAGTGCTTGATTTTATACACCTTTGGCTGTGGAAGTGATTGGAACACCAGAATTCAATGATTTGGAGGGGTGTCCCAATACTTTTGGCAATATGGTGTCTATATATTCATGCATTTTATATTATGTGTGTTCGTGGTCAATTTGAGTTAAATGTGACATTTTTAAGTAGAAAGACTGAAATGGTATTTTCTATTGAAATGTAGTAATCTGAAATATAGAATTAAAGAATAAAGTTCTCTGGGTCAGAGAAATTGTATAAAATGGTCATGTAAAACTAATTTAGAATTTTTTTTGGTTGAACTGTGGTTGGCATCTGGGAAGAAAAAAAATGTAATTGCTACAGAATATGGCCCTATTAATTCACCTTAATTTAAAAAAAAAAAAAGCCAAAAGATTTTTTTACTATCGAAGTTCTCCTTTGAGTCAGCCATGCATAGCATTATCTTTACAGTGCTCACAGCCACCAGATGCACTCAGTCGTCTCTCTGGGATTCGGTTCTGACATAAATCAAGGCAGATAGTCCATTTCTTTAAACATTACTCCTGCCCTTCATCTCTCTCTCTGTGGTTCAGGGAGTTCAGTGAGCAGAACAGAAGCGAGTGCTGCTGTGGCAGGAGGGCTCAAAGAGGGTCAGTCGTTTTCTGGCTGGAGAAGACAGACTGTCGTTGGGGGTCGAAAGGAGCAACTAGCTGCTCTACTTCATTTCTGAATGACTTATTATTAATTATATGGTCATAGAGCAAGAAGAGAATTTCCACCTTATCGCGCCCACACTTTTTTCATACTACATTGTCTCGATGTCTTTTGAACAGTTTAATTAGCCTTATACACTCTCACAGAGACAAGAGATATTCAGACTGCTATTTTATCTGGAATCTCATATCTTTTTTTAATGAATGTCATTCCTGTTATTAAATCTTTTTATCTATGTGATTCTTTTTTCAGAACTGCATTCCACAGTATCATTTAGGACACTGGAAACGACTTGGTAAGTTTATTAATCACCCAAACTCATTCCACTATCCGTTCTCTGAGGGTTGGAAATGAGGGTTGTGTGTGCCTGTTTCTTATTTTCAGAAAAGATGAGGCAATACATCAGCAACCACAATCTGCCCCTTACACTGGCGGGAGCTTCTTACAATGGTGTCTCTGTCAATGATGTTATATTTAGTGGGCGGACTGCAGCTGAGGGTCTCGTTGGAAAAGTATGACTTACACTAACTTATTTTTGACGGAGTGAGATGCTTTTATTAAAGATTTTAGGTTTTGATGGGCAGTTTTATGATTCCTGGAAAGGGTCCGAAAAATACACACTAACATAAAAACAACATGCTTTACTTGAACCCAGGATGGAAAAGAGTACATCCAATTGTTTGAAAATGTAATGTATTTCAAAAAACCTTGTTAATATAATTTGATGTTTGTTCGGTTTATCTTGTTTTCCTGTAACAATAGAAATATCTAAATGTCCTTAAAAGAAGATGCATTGACTTGAAAAGCAAAACCTTTTTTTTTCTTTGTTAAACCACCCTAAATTCTCATTTATGTTGTTTAAAATAAGAAAAAAGCTGCTGGCTTGGGAAGAATAAACTTTTTTTCTCTCATGCAATTTAAGTAAATGCTGTTTTAAGCAGGTTTAGATATTTTCTTCTGAAAAACAAGATTTAAAATTGTTTTTTGCAGTGAATGAGCCATCAAATAATTTATTTTTTCAGTAATATAGCAGTGAAATTATTGTAGAATTTGACTGTCCCCATGTGGCACATGAATTAAATCAATTTTTTATGTTCATCTGTCGTGAAATTGATCTTGGATGAGGAATATAATATCTTTTCATCATTCAGTTTCATCAGTTTTTGACCTCTTGGGCTGGGAAATTGTCAATTGCTAGTATCTCACCCAGGACTTCTGTTTGTCTAAATCACACTTGCCATTAGGAAAGATCACATTGACCTACGTTCACATTACCTCAGCAATGTGCCAGAGGTCTCAAATGGTCAAAATATAGTTTAGCTTTTCCCCTTTCTTCCATTTGTCTGAAAGATGATGATCGTTTTCAGGTATGATAGGACAGGCTGAGATGAAGTGGCATTAAATCAGGGTGCACTCAAAACCATTTTTGCACTGAAAATGTTATTCCATTACACTGAAGTGGCTTCAATGGCAAATGTACAACTTAAATTTTTCATTTGAGCCAAGCAGCAGATTGTAAATGGATGTGACCATCTGCATTGTCATTGACTTTGAAAGGGCAAAAAATTCAAAGTGTTCTATTACTCAGAGAAGCAGACTTTAATGGGTGCTTGAGAGCCATTTGTTTCACACACAGATGCTTTGCAAAACATTTCTGTTAATGTGTCACAGAGCTTCAATTTTGCAAAAATGTTTTATCATAGAAATGCACAGGTGTGCCTTTTTGTCTTTTACATGCAGTACTTGTGAGACATCAGTGAATGCAGTTTTATATTGCATTGTCACATTATGGATCTGGATCACATTTGGGATCTGGATCCATAATGTGGATCCACTGACTGCCTAGGTATTTATAGTGAATGTGACTAAAAAGTATGTAAATGAATTGTGCTATATGTAACAACAACAATTCCATGAAAAACCTCTAATTTATTATGACAACCGCTCAATAAATGATCATGTATTTTTTATGCGATTATCTCGAGTATGATAAATAAAGGATATTTGTTTATGATGAATAAAGGAGATGGGTTTGGTTTGTTAAACTGTTTAATAACTAGCATCAGACTGTGAACGGTGCCAGTGCAGTTTAAAGCGAAGAAGCCTGCAGCGAAACAGGAGTTTAGATGAATAAAACACAGAACATTGAATATTTAATGTGCAAATAACACAAGCCCACCACTTGAAAGTGAAACCATTATCTGACAAATGGTAAGTTCCCCTTGAAATATTATTGTTTGCAATGACATGTTTCTGTTGTTTACTCCACTGGGTCTGTTGACGGCTCAGCTGGAAAGTTATTTGACAGAAGGCACACTGTCTAAAACACAAAAACCGCTGTGCCTGCCAGCAACCTTGAAATGCATTGTTCCTTGTTATTGTAATTTTCACACTTTAAGTGATTTCTTGTCCTGTCTGACTCACACTGCCACAATTTTGAATGTCAATACTTGTTGAAGTGAGGTGTGCTATTAGGGGAGAGCGGGGCGCTTTTTGACTTTCTCAGTTTGTTTAAATCCACTTGGGGTTCAGAGTATTTATTTTTTCCCCACATTAATTGCATACATGTCTATACAATTATGTGGGTTTGTTTCAGTAATACAATTAATACTTTTTTCTTGATTTACCCTGAAAGAATGGAAGTGAAATGTGACAACATGCCCCAGGTGGGGTACATTGTTACATGTGAGGGGTACATTGTAACATGACCAAATGACCGCTTAAATGTCATCTGATCTAATCAAAATAATATCCAAGACAAACTCAAATATTTTGTCAATAAAATACAATTCTTAACTTTTTCAAATAAAATAATGCCATTTTTAATCATTAAAAATAAACACATTTTTGAGTTCGACAACAAACACTTCAAAAACACAGCATAGTTTAAAAAAACAATTAAGCATTTCTGAACATTCTCAGTCATTATTCACATTTTTCTCGATATAATTCATATAGACTATAATAGCATATGTCAAATAGGGGCATTGTAATGCAGTGTGACAATGTTCCCACCTGCACAACTGGGATTTAACCCCCGGCTTGTGTCTTCTACTGTTAGATCAACATTAAAGAATGATCTTAACTGTTAAATAACAGATATAAGATTAAAATAATATCAGATTTTAAATAAAAACAAAAAACAGAGATGAAAAATTAACTTAAGTAAGAAATTTACTTTTGCTATGGATAAATAAATGTTCAGTGATATCTTCCAAAGATTTTTTGATTTTTATGCAATTTTTTTCTCTATATAGTGTTGATATAGCAACTAGTAAAAACACTACGTTTCGTCATCCTGGCATGTGTGGAAAGTGATAAACCATGTGTGTTAGTCTAACCCCGTGTAAGTTTTTGCCCCGCTCTCCGCTACTTTTAGACCAGATTTACATGCACTCTAAAAAAAATCTTGGTTCTTTTTTCTTTCTTTTTTTTTTACCCAAATCCTGGGTTGAGCCTTTTGGGTAATTTTTTCAGTGTTTGGGTAGTTTTTGTGTTACCCAGCTCCTGCGTCAGACTCAGACCTAGCAACCCAGGGGTTGAGTTATTTATCGAGGGCTTTTTGCGACCTCTTTAGGAGAGAGAGTCAAATTGGTGCCTGTCTTCGGTAAAATGCAGGGTTGTGTACATTTTATTTTATCTTATTGTGCTGTATGTCATTTAATTTCATGCAAAGCAAGCAACATAGGGTCGCGTTGGAGTCACCTTGACCTAAATGATGTCGATGGTCGCGTCGGTCTTTTCGCGTGATGGAAATGCCTTGCACAAAATCGTATGATTTTAATCAAAAAGATACATTAATAAATACTTAGGATGTTAAAATAAGTTCTCACAACTATACAAAAACTACCCAAACACACATAGCAACGTGCCGAAAACCCATCGAACCCATTGGTGTGACCAAACTCTTGTTTCAGGAAATTATGTAAAAATCTGATTAATAATTCTGCACCATGGAAGTCTTTGTGTGGAGACCCAAGCCAGTGATCCAAATATCTGCAGTTCTGTTATTTATCATTGTTGTATTTCATGCCCACGCTTCCCGCTTGTGGCTTAATTTAAATAATAAAAAAAGAACAGCATATGGTTATGTCTAGAACGGTGGGAAAGGAAAACATATGGCCGTAAAAGAGAATACAGAACAGCATGAAAGAGACACATTGGCAATGCTCGGCAGTCATTTGATGTTTGAAGGAATCTCTTTTAAAATCCCTTCGGGAGCGTTTGGCAGCCGTCCTCTGCTGAACTCCTGACAGAAACTGCTGGCATCAGTTTTGCTGTGAGCTGTTATGTCCCTCTATTTTATATCTGGGCCACTTAAGACAATTTTAAACTGGGTTTGTTCACCTTGAAGGAGATGCGCAGATGCAGAGTCTATCGCTTACTTGATTCTCATTGTCATGGTCAATTTTTGTACAAACATTTTTGTTTAATTATATGCAGCCTACACACTAAAGTAGGGTGACCATATTTTGATTACCGAAAATCAGGACACTCGGCCCGGCAATGAGATACTCAAATGATACTCGAAGTTTACTCAAAGATTCCTTATTAATTTCAATACATTTGAAGTATGCCCCCTCTGTATGGATAGAAAATTGTTATATTAGGGACAGGACAGGACTTAAAAACAGGACATGTCCTGGGAAAACAGGACGTTTCGTCACCCAACACTAAAGTGTGCAATTGACTGTGGTAATTTTATACATTGCTGTGCCAGTTTAATTAGGCTACTTTCATGTCACAAGCACTTTTCTGCGAAATCTCACAATTGCAACTTGTTTCTCATTTTTTGCACTTAATAAGTGAATAAGTAATAATAAGTGAAGTGACGTGTGGCCAAGTATGGACCCATACTTGGAATTTGTGCTTGGAAATAAAGGCCTTCTGAAGCAAAGCAAAGCGATACGTTTTTGTAATAAAAAAGCGTACGTCGGACGTAGTGTAAGCGTTTTGAACTGCGAGAGGCGTTACACTTTCTGCGCAAGTTGAATATGGAAAGCCGGGCTGGCGGTACTTACTTACTTAATTACTTAACTTAAAAGGCCTTTATTAACCCCCCGGAGCCGTTGGTGGGGAGTACGTTTATAATGGATGGATGCACTTTTTTGAATGTCAAACTCAATGGTCCCCATCACTGCAATTAAAAAGCTTGGAAGCGTCAGGATATTTATTAATATAACTCTGATTGTGTTCATCAGAAAGAAGAATGTCATATACACCCATGGATTGAGGGTGAGTAAATCATGGGGTAATTTTCATTTTAAAGCGAACTAATCCTGTATGATCTTATTCGGTGTAACTTTATTTCTTATAATTGTGACTACACTCTCAGAAAAAATGGTACAGTGGAGGTACAATTTTGTTCCTTGGGGAACAAAACGTATAACTGTTCGGTTCGGTCCTAGTTGTCCTGCAGAGTTTGGCTCCAACCCTGAAAGACATCTATAGAAGCTCTTATTGAGAATTAACAGAGGTTTAGATGTTGGTTTTATTGAAAATAATTGGTCGCCATTATTGTGATTAGTGTTTTCTTTAGTAGGGCTGTTTGACTTTTTATGCAAGTTTGTGGTTTTTGTTACAGTGTTAACAAAACACATAATCTGTTCAAATCAAAAGAAGCCATAAACAAAAATTGTCATGAAGAAAAATGTTTGACTAAACTCATCACTGACTAAAAATATTAATAAATAATATTCACCAACAATTCTTTCTAGCCACAGATCAGGCATTCTGAATTTTGATTTTTTTTTCTTGGGAGAAACAAGTTCACAGATATCAAGAATCAGCATATGAATCTCAACAATGGTGACATACTTAATGCTGCAATGCATGCTGGGAGCCATGAGTTTTATACTGTGGTAGCTTAGTAGGGTTGCAGCTAAACTCTGCAGGACATCAGCTCTCTAGGACCGAACTTGCCTACCCCTGACTTAGAGGTACAATTATGTACCCTTAAGGGTACCACCCCAGTGACGGCCACTTGTACCTTAAAAGGTACAATTTTGTACTCTTTTTTTTTTTTTCACAGTTTATTTCATATTTTAAATGTCTCACTCTTGTTAAATAGGCTAATTAAATTTAAATCTATTTAATTTATATAATACATAATAATTAAACTCATATCTGTAATATATATTTATTCATTTGATAATTAGCTGTGTACGTCAACAAATTGCTGCATAAGGACTACAGCTGTTCAAAAGTTTCAGGTCAGTCATTTTTTTAAATGAATACTTTTTTCAGCAAGGACACATTAAAATGATCAAAAGTAAAGACATTTATATGGTTTTCAACATTGATAAAAAAAAAAAGATAAGTGTTTATTGAAAATTCAGCTTTACCATCACAGAAATAAATTACATTTTGAAATATATTAAAATGGGAACGTCTTATTTTAAATTGCAATAATTTTCACAATAATACTTTTGTTATATTTCTGATTAAATAAATGCAGCCTTGGTGAGCATAAGAGACTTCTTTCAAAAACAGTGTATTTGTGTTAGATGCCATCATATGTCAAAGACTTTGTAAAATAAAAGAGGCTTTAAAAATTCACATTTGAGGTTTGTTCTATAATAGAACAAATAATACCACCCACTTAATTTACTCAGAAAACTACAATGGGAAATTCCCCAAGGGAGTCCGTGGTTCTAATATGCAAATTCTCTTGTAGGGTTTAGGACTACAAACAGCTCTGTGGAAATCTGCTGCGCTTTTGAAGTTATGCATGTGCAGATTCTTTATGGAATTATCTGGCCGGTTGCATAAACTGCTAAGACTGTTCATACCGTTTGCAAGTCAGTTACATAAAAACATATAGATTGGTCTAATCTGATACCAAAAAGTATGACTGATTGCCTCTTGTTGGTCATTAGTATTATAGTACTTAAAATAATTGCTATGTTTATGCAATTGGCCCCTGGACAGCAATATGTGTCTCTTCTCGCTGTGTACATCCGTCTGTGAGTACCTTCAGCTCTCCACCTCCATGTTCTCCATATGCATGATCACTTACTCACACATGAGCGGGCAGAGGGACAGCACTGTTGAGAAAATTAGGTCAATTGTCTTTTTCTTCCTTAATGTCATTCCGCGAGGCTGCAGCATGCTCCTCCTGTTGACAGAGCGACTCCTGAAGAGCTTCTAATGTATGAAAATCATAAGCCAAATGGCACATAATTATTATAATTAAAGCTGTTTGGTGGACTCTGAAATTCTCCTGCCGTCTGCATTTCATGCTCAGTCTGGGTCACACGTCTCTAAGATATCACTTGGCTTCAATTTCATGCTCTTAGAATAAAATATTATAATTAAGACTTGTTTGTGTTTTGACATGCTCTTTTAAGTCAATAATAAGGAGTGCTTTGCATAATAATGGCAAATCCACTGGAACAGCCAGTTAGATCATCCTTAGATTATTTTTAAGCTTATTAAGGCACATCCAGAAAGGCAGGATTTTGAATACTGTTCTAAATAAAGTTCTTGTTTTTTGCAGGCAGGTAAACAGATGTCATGATCTAAACCTGCTTGTTAACTATTAATGGGCAGCATCTTATGTCCAATGCTAAATCTTCAGTGCTTTTATTTGTTATATCTTGTAAGCCTTAAGGAAAGCAAACAAACTGTTCTCCATCTCATGATTTATAAATCAACACAGTCCAGGTCTTTTGCAAATGGCCTTGATACTTTAAGACAGATGATTTTCTTTATTCTCGTTCAGTTCAATACTCTGTTATTTCCACCTGTCTGGGCATTAGAGAGTTTCATTCATCCCTGTTGTTTATTATCCTTCCCACTGGTGTTCTTCCTTTTTTAGAGACGTGTATGCATCCCTGTGTCCTTATTTCTCTTTTTTATTCCACCAGATATGCGTTCTGTTTGCTACCCCCACATATTTTTATAAAATGAAGATCGGGCATGTTGTCTCTGAATCTGCAGACCATTAAAATGCTAATCTTTTCCAATCCACATGCTTTTCATTCTTCCATTTTTAAAAGGTCCCTTTTACATGTTTGACATTTATCAACATTGAAAATGTCAACATGAAATGACCCTATTTACTTACTTAATTCATGTTACTTAACTCTCTCCACGCCAGTGTTTTTGGAAAAAAGTTGCCAGCCACCGCCAGCATTTTTGATCATTTTCACAAATATTCTCCCAGAATATGAATATCTGAACTTGCAATATGTCAAAAAAAAAAAGAACAGACCCTCCGCTTTTAAAGGTCCACTGTGTAATATGAGGATCTATTGACAGAAATGCAATAATATACATAACTTTGTTTTCAGTGGTGTATAAAGACCTTACATAATGAACCCTTATGTTTTTATTACCTTAGAATGAGTCTCACTCTAAAAAAAAAGGCTCGTAATCATAGGGGAACCTTTTTTAGTGCTATATAGCACCAATTTTGGTGCTTCAGTGGTTCTTCAGCGGTTCTTCAGAGGTGCTATATAGCACCTTAGTCAAAGAACCGGTGAAGAACCTCTGAAGAACCTCTGAAGAACCGCTGAAGAACCACTGAAGCACCAAAATTGGTGCTATATAGCACTAAAAAAGGTTCCCCTATGATTACGAGCCAAGAACCATTTTTGGTGCAATATAGAACCTTTTTTTTTTAGAGTGTATCTACACACACCACGGGTCCCCTTACAGTAAAGTCGCAATTTTGAGCACTATTTGAGAGGACAGCAATTTGTAGTGATGTCCAAAACCATAGGGAATGTTAACAAATGCACTCATTCTATCCCACAATGTACCGCAATAACGAGTGTACAATAAACGGCTGTCCGAATTCACTCACTCTGAAAACACAGAAAGCCAGAAGTGTCTCACAATTCACAAATGAAGGAAATTTCTGTTGATGGCGGGGAAAGAGTTAACACACATTTTTTGTGTCATAATGTAATAATTAATATTACATTTTTCACCCATTCCACACCACCAATACCACTTTACTTCTTCCCCTCTGCACATTTTAGGTTCCGTAAAACCCATTATTCTCTGATCCAATCAATTCCTAATGGAGGATCAAGTCCTAATCAAGTCCCATCCTAATTTTCATTGAATATCCTGTTTCACTTGGAAACATTTCAGATTACATCAGTAAGACTGGTTGTAAACCAATCATGCTTATGTTGACTTTAAGTAAATGTGTAATATGGAAGCTTGTTTCTGCCACGGAATAAAAAAAATACAAATGGTAAATTGCAACTTTTTATCTCACAACTCTGACTTTGTTTCTTACAATTGCGAACTTATATCTCACAAAATTGACTTAAACTCACAATTGCGAGTTATTAAGTCAGAATTGTGTCATATAAAGTCACAACTGTGTGTTATTGTCAGAATTGTATCTTGTCAGAATTGCATTTATATCACTTTTTTTCCTCAAAATTGTGAGTTTATATCTTGCAACTCTGACTCTAAAACATGCAACTGTGATTTATAAATTCACAATTGTTAGAAAAAAATCTGAATTTGAGAGTTTATCTCACGAAATTCTGAAAAAAAATCTGAATTATGAGATAAAAAGTCGCAATTATCTAATATTTTTTTTTAATTCTGTGGCTGAAACAAGCTTCCATAATGTCCAATTCTTTGAGTGAAAAAAGTCAGCTCACAATTCTGACATTTTCTCCCAACTGTGAGTTTATATCTTACAATTCGGATCTTGCAATTAAGAAAAAAAGCCAGAACTGCGAGATATAGACTTGCAATTTAGACTTTTTTTCTCGCAATTCTGACTTTTTCTCTCACAATCCAAAGGAAAAAAAGTCAAAATTCCAAGATATAAACTCAGAATTGGGAGATAAAAAAGTCGCAACTAGCCTTCCTTTTTTATTTTTTTATTCATAGGGGGCCGACTCAAGCTTGATCATTTTAAGTCAAATGCAACATCCACATCTTCCTACATCATTTTAAGTGTCTATATTTCTTTACCTTTTCATTCTAACTGAATGTAAAGGCCTTTGCAAGCTATTCATTGACAAGATCAACAGTGTAAATGTATTGATTTATTGTCATATTGATTTAATGCTGCACAAAAGAGCGTTGGACAAACAGGGTTGATTTACCTTCATAATACATTCACACATCAGGAGCTACGTACAAAGATGATAAAATGATTTATTTCCCATTTGATTTAGAGAGAGAAAATCATCTTTCATTACCAAACAAATAGACATGAGCCTCCCAGTTACTTGTTTATAAGTGACAAGCTTTTTCCCGGATTGATTGCTATGTGTTCAGCATTTATTGTTGGATAGATTCTCAGATGAGCCTCAGAAGAGGATTAAGTACGGCTGGTCTGGCTTTCTGGTTTTAGAGCAGTTTTGGGCACTTGTCAGCTGGGCAGGTTGAAAGAACCAGCTGAACGGCAGATTGGCCAAACTATTGTAACCGAGCTTCTGTGTCGGGTTCGCCTAAACACTTTCAGATAATAAAATAATATTATCGGATAGTATTGGATGTTCAATGAACTGCGCACACTTTTAATTTTCCCACATCTCAACCACATGTCCTGCAGGGACCAACAGTAACCATGCCCACACATGCCCATCCCTCTCTTGCCTATATTGCAATGTATTACACACACATTAATGCAACATCCCTATAGCCTTAACTTCGATTGAGAATTTAATCTGCTGTTACACTGTTGATTATAGATGAGTTTAAACCGTTGAAACGCAATTAGCAGCGAAAGACAACTCATTTCAGCATATTTGCGCTCTTCTCTGTAAGAGTTTCTCAGCGCTGCCTAGACATGGCGACATGAGTGCTTTTTGCCGCCTAATTGGGCTTGAACATTAAATACACATACGTGTCAAAGGGACCATGTACAACGCACGAGTATAATGGATCCGTGCAGTCGGTCTTAAAGTGACAGCGCATTTACTGACATTATTAATGCTAATCAAACAAGAAAAAAGGAGAGAAAATCTCTCACTGCTCCTGACTGAACCACTTTTGTAACTTTAATAAGACTAAATGTATATTTAATTTACACTGTTAAGACCATGCATTGTTTTCTTTTATACATTTGATTACTTTGTAGTACATTTTATGCAGCATTTAGTTAAGCAAAAAATAACTATATTGTGATATATATCGTTAACGAGAAATAAAATTACTCATATCGTGATATAAGATTTTGGTAATTTCGCCCACCCAAGCCTTGCAGGATAAAAATGCATTGAAAACATAATTTTTTCCAATAGGTCCAACCATATCAGGGCTCAAAGCCTGTTAACATGTAAATCTGTCATTCACAAAAAGAAAAAAAAAATTGTGTTGTAAGTATAATTTATTCTGAAGCAATATTCTCACCAGTGTTCAATCAGCTTTGACATTTTAAATCTGTATATTTGTGAAATTTTTACCTTTTATAAAGGGCATTTTTTCCCCTTAATCTTATGCTTCAGCTTTAATTTTATATTCTTAAATTTGATAAATAAATTAAACTACAATAAGACACTATAGGCCTGTTACCAATCAAATTAAATAATTTACACTGAAAAATTACAACTTCATTAAATAAATGTTATGAGATGGTTTTAAATATTTTTTGAATATACGAATAAGAAAAGTTGGAAAGAATGTTTAAACATGAAACTAAACTGCCAGTAGGTGGCGTAGTGACCGTCTTAATGAGTGAGTCATTGAGTCGATTCGTTGAAACTGTTGATTCGTTCAAGAATGAGGCATTCGTTTATGAATAGGTCATTAAATCTTTGATTCAACGATTCATTCAAAACGCTGAATCATTCAGTACACTGTTAGACTTTACCGCAATTTTACAGTTACTTACCGCAAAAAAGCCCAGTAAAATACCATTTATATTATTTACGGTTAGCTACTGTAATATGCACTGCATTGTGGGTATTTTTAATGAAATTTACAGTAACTTACTGTATATGGGAATTTGCAGTATTTTACTGTTTACGTAAAAGCAGTAGTGCTACTGTAAACAAAGAATACACACAAACACACACACACACTGGATGTTTAAAAGTTAAATAAAAACATGTGGATGGAAGGATGTAAAATTAGTTCTTTGTGGGAGACAAAGAAGTAATTTTTATATTTAGTATTTTCTCCTACCCTTTTCACATTTTCGGGTTTCTCAGAGCGGAAGTCGTCATAGTTGGGTTTAATTTTATAGCGGTGAATGAGAGAATACAATAATTATATATTTTTTGTGTGCCCATTTGCTCAAATAGCAAAAGAAAAACTCCACAATAGTGATTTCACAACTTTCAAAAAGAGGAAAAAATAGAGTATAGAATAAATAGAGTAAAGTATTAGTGTTATAAATGTATTTCGAATTCGCCTCATAGGAGGAGCTTCTGCCAGCGGCTCTTCTCGTTGAGAAATGACTGACATGGGCTGTGTTTACACGTCTTTTTGTGTTAAAACTGTTAATGTGTGACAAAACGTAGTTTTAAGACTTTTTTAGTCGGTAATGTAGTTGTTTAAAGCTCAAATCTGTGGTTTATTTATAAGAAGAGTGCCTATTTTAACATTTTATCTGGTGTTTTCGGAGATGTGAGCTCCAGTGAGTCAGCGGCGTTCAGCGCTTGTTTACCCGGCGAGAGTAGACTTTCCTCGGCTAGCCCTTCTGACGTCTGCCGCTGGCTCTGATGTCTCTGTGGCGTCTCCAGCTATAATTAGTCTTGTGGAGATTTAACGGCCCATATTTGCTCTCATGGATCTATAATTTGTTCCCTGGCAAATCGTTTAGGCTGAGGGCAAAGTGAAGTTTCATTACTTGTTTATTTTTCGGCTATAACTGTACGTTGCAAAATAAAATGACGGATCATGAGATATAAAATGCTAACGGTAGGCTACACACACACACCTACTGTTAGCATTTTATATCTCATGATCCGTAATTTTATTTTATTTATTATTATTTTAATGCCAGAGTAATACCAGTACAAGTGTGGTGATATAAATGTAATTTTTAAATGTTTAAAAAATATATTTATAAACTTTGCTTACACCTCACACAATTTAAATTGTTTACTCGCGTGCCAAGCCCGCGCAAATGAGGTTTGTGTCGAGTGCGCGCATAACGGACGTCCCTGCCTGTGGATCGGATCGCCAGACACCAGCTGCGAGCTTTCCTGAGGTAAGAAGTTTTTATTTGACAAATTTGTCACAAATGTCTTTGATACTTTTAAAACGTAAACCAATATCCATTAAATATAGCTACATATATGAAGAAAGTAAATAATAATATCGAATTGCTATTACTAACGTATATGACAGTCTCGGGGAACTGTTCATTTTCCTCAAGAACCGCTTTCATAACCCATTAAATTTGCATACAATTGACTAACTGTTACCTGCATTGTACATTATGTACCAAATGTTGTATTTACGCGAACAATGGTTTCCGTCTTTTCACGGCCAGTTATAGTTACATATTTTCGTTGACAGTTAAATGTGTGTGACGCCATTTGAAGTAACGTTAGCGGTGTCAAAGGCTGTCTCGCGCGCCCTCTCTCTCTCTCTCTCTCTCTCTCTCTCTCTCTCTCTCTCTCTCTCGAAAATAGAACATTTACGCCAGTGTATACACCAGAGGATTAATATATATTCAAGTAAAATAATAATTAGTTCAAGTATGTTCATTGTGGCTTCTTATTTATTATATTATTTCATATGAATTCATTTTTACATGCCACTGAAGGCTCTATTATTGTCTTCTCTCTTTTTTCAGTGTTGATAGTCATTTGATTGTGTAAGTGGTCAATCTAGCAGTCATCCTATATCTGTGAATTATCATGTGCATAACATTTAGGCACCATTATAGTCAATAAACATTAATGAAAATTTCTTATTTTTCTCTCTTGTGTCAACAGGAGCTAACAACACCCCAGAAAGAGCCACAGCACTGAGCATCTTTGGCTTTGTAAGTATATATTTTGACTAACATTATGTGATTAACGTCTTTTAATGCATTTGCCTGCATTTCCTACTTGGCATCTATTTGTTATCTTGTTGTGACTGTTTAGTCTCATGTGGGATATGTCACTGCATAACATGACAAAGTAATTAAAAATGATTCATTGTATGCACTTAAAAATTTGTGTAACACTTTACAATACGGTTCATTAGTTAACTACATTAGTTAACATTAACTAATAATGAACTGCACTTATAAAGCATTTATTTATCTTTGTTAATGTTAATTTCAACATTTACTAATGCATTATTAAAATCTTGCTAACATTAGTTAATGCACTGTGAACTAATATGAACAGCTGGATTTTTATGAACTAACGTTAACAAAGATTAACTAATGCTGAACAGAGGTGTTGTTCATGGTTAGTTCATGTTAACTAATGCATTAAAGGGTTAGTTCACCCAAAAATGAAAATTCTGTCATTAATTACTCACCCTCATGTCGTTGGAGACCCGTAAGACCTCCGTTCATCTTCAGAACACAAATGAAGATATTTTAGTTGAAAGCTGATGGCTGAGAAAGGCTTCAGACAGGCCTCCATTGGCATTCAGTACATTGACACTTCCAAGATCCATGAAAGGCACTTAAAACGTTGTTACAAAGTCCATCTCACCACAGTGGCTCTACAATAATTTTACGATGCGACGACAATAGTTTTTGTGCGCAAAAAAAAATCAAAATAACACCTTTATCCAACTTGTTCTCGACTTCCGTGTGTGCCTCCACGACGCATGCGCGAGAATATGACGCAGATCCGGCGTTCGGGAATCCATGAAATGCACACTTAAGCCCCATTTTGAGAACTACGCCGAGACCTAAAGCACGATCAATGTAGAATCCAACAGCTTAGACACGTGCGTCTTCCTCTGCTCGTAAACAAATCGCTTCTGGGTCATATGTCCGAACGCCGGATCTGCGTCATATTCTCGCGCATGCGTCGTGGAGGCACACACGGAAGTCGAGAACAAGTTGGATAAAGATGTTATTTAGATTTTTTTTGCGCACAAAAACTATTGTCGTCACATCGTAAAATTATTGTAGAGTCACTGTGGTGAGATAGACTTTGTAACGATGTTTTAAGTGCCTTTCATGGATCTTGGAAGTGTCAATGTACTGAATGCCAATGGAGGCCTATCTGAAGCCTTTCTCAGCCATCAGCTTTCAACAAAAATATCTTCATTTGTGTTCCGAATATGAACGGAGGTCTTACGGGTGTCCAACGACATGAGGGTGAGTAATTAATGACAGAATTTTCATTTTTGGGTGAACTAACCCTTTAACTAATGTTAACTAATACAACCTTATTGTAAAGTGTTACCAAAATATGTATACATTATTTTATATGCAGATCATATCCAACCAGTGACCAGAAAACAGAGAGACTGAGGAATAGACAGAGAAACGGACAAAGCTGGACTACAACTAAAACCTGAACTAAAAACTAATCATGCAAGTATGTACAGGTGCAAGTATTTAATTATTTGCAATTTCTGAGAGACTTTTATCTTTTAATTTTCAGCCAACCTCGTCTTATGCTGCCTTCATGTGCTAGAAATTTCCTACTTCCCACTTCTGAAGTTGTGATTACGAACTCATCACATTCAGATTTTGACTTGAGAGGGCGTTCATGTCCAATTTTTTAACTAGGAAACTAGTTCAGTAATTCCTATAGCACGTGAAGGCAGCATAAGATGTCAGTTGAGCAGGAGGTGACGTTTGCCTACCACACCACAGGTGATATGAAGTATATCATATCATGAAATTGCTCTTATAGTCAGGGTGTCCGCGGGGTTGTAAAAGGTAGTAAATGAAATTAGCCAAAATTAAGGGCATTAAAAAGTAGTAAAAAGTACTAAACGTCATCTGACGAGGTATTAAATTTTCGAGCCCAATTTTTTTTAGATAAATTTGTCAATTTGGCCTTTTTTTTCTAAAATTCGCGTGGATTTATTTATATGTTTAGAGTAGGACCTGCGCGATATCGTGTGAGGTGGTGTTCGTTCGCGCGCGCTGAAACAAACTGGGTCCGCGGCTGGCTTGCTGACAAACATGTACGCGAGCTCGCTTCCATTCAGTAATTAAAGCATGGGGAAATGCAAGTTTTCGGACCTCTGGCTGGAGGACTCACGATTTAAAGACTGGCTTAGGCCAGTAGTTTGCAACAGCCACGAGGCTTATTGCCACGTCTGCAAGAAGACAATTAATATAACCTGGGTGGGGGTGAATGGCGTCAAATCGCATATGTAATCAAATAGTCACCAAGCTAGGATGCGCGGACGTAGCGAGCAGCTTCCCATATCAATGTTCTGCTTTACAGATGCATCAACGACCTCAACCTCCACTGCTTTGCCCTCAACCCCGACTGCTCTCCCGATTCAAACCACTGCCAGTAGCCTAACGTTAGTCTAGCAGCATCATCAACAGGTGCGTGACAGGCGTCAGACAGCAGACGCTATGCCCTATCACCACCGCTACATTGCGAGCTGAGGTGCTGTGGTGTTTAGACCTTGCAACTAAACACCACTCTTTAAATTTGAATCTATGGCATTGAAGAGCTGTTTCGAAATATGCAAGTTGCTTAAAGCTTGGCTTACACTGTGCGATTTCTGTGCGATTTCAGCAAGGTTATCTACTCACACTGTACGAGTAGATCGCATGCGATGTAAAGCCAAAGCTCACGGTTTATATGCTCACACCATGGCTCGGATCGTCGAGCGCGACTTGTCTGCTCACTGTATGAGTGAAGATTTAGCATTTACTATTTATGTATATAAATGATTATTATTATTATTAGGGTAGGCCTACTTTTATTATTAAATTGATAATACATTTAATTTGCTCCCGTGATAATTTCATAATGCATCAATGCACAACCGACATGTTGCATAATAAAAGAATAGATAGATTAGCTTACTCCTCATTATTTAAATACATTTTGCACAATTAAACAAGGAATTATAGGCCTATAATTAAAATGATTATCAGTCTATAATATGTCAGAACACTACAATAATATCAGTATTATCAGAAAGTAAGAGCAGCTTTATTTAAAAAAAAACTTGTTTAACACGAAATGGGCCTATACTTCTCTTTTAATTTGTTTCACAATATGGGCCAAAAGAGAAATATTAAGAATATAAATTCAGACAGTTATAGGCTATACGTTATCAGCATATGTTAAAGCAGATTTATATAAATAAAGAGATATCTCTTGTCTCTGTGAGAATATGCGCCGAAAGCTTGTCAGATTTTACGTTCACTTTCAGTAGTGAATAATTGACCAGGTTTGAGACTTCACCGACTCTCGCACACATTACGTTTTTGTGTGATATCCACTGACTCGCCTTCATGATTTAAAACGAAAAAGAAAAAAAATCTATATTGCGCCGTGAAAATTGCTCTGTACACTGCATGAACTATGAAGAAGATGTCTCCTTCCACTTCTGTCTTTATTTCTATTCTCATCTCTGTGGGCAGCTGATGTTAAGTTATAATGACCTCGTTACATTGTGATGCAATATGTTATTCCATTTGGAAAGATATTTCATTTACGCTACTATAGTTGCAGCTTGAAGTCGCGCTGGTATTAAAAAATATTTTGAAGGTATTAAAAAAGGTAGTAAAAGGTATTAAATTCAACTTAAGAAGTTCTGTATATACCCTGATAGTGTATGGAATGCTTTTTAAAGAAAATTTGCGGGGGGGGGGGGGGGAAGGAAAATGTTTAGATGAAGTAATGGAGATGGTGTGAACATGGCCTTTACATGTTCCAGCGTGAGCTGGAGGGAGGTGTCTTCCGTCAGCAGCTTGCTTTCTGATTGGGTATTGTTGCGTTTCACATGATAATCTCCAGAGCGCACACGCTTGTCCTCGGGATAGAGATATATAATATAAGTATAACTATGAATAATAATAATATAACAAGTATAACTATGAATAACTGCTGTTGCACAAGTTGTTACCTCATCTGTCCATGAACAAATTTAGATGAGATAAACCATTTCTCACACATTTTCCCTCTGTTTTGTTTCAGATCAGCCATCAGTAGTTTACCAGTAGGGAGGCCAGCCAAGACCAGCTGGGGTATTTTGTTCATATTTTTTGTTGCCATATCGTCATGATCTCTGCTTTGATTTGTTGTAATGAATTCAGTTCTCTATTTTTTTTCTGTTTTTTGTAATTGATTGTGACGGTGAATAAAAAATATACTGATGTACATGGACTCAAGTCTCTTATTTGGAATTTATTAAATGTATTATTTATTTTATTGCATTCATGTAAAATATTCAAAATAAAGTAATAACATATTAACATGCATATTTTGTAAAATAAAAAGTAAAATAAATTACAGTAAAATTACTGTAAAAAATATTATACTGTAAAAATAAATTGCGGTAAGGGCATCATACTGTAAAATTAAATTGCGGTAAGGGCATCATACTGTAAAATTAAATTACGGTAAGGGCATCATACTGTAAAATTAAATTGCGGTAAGGGCATCATACTGTAAAATTAAATTACGGTAAGGGCATCATACTGTAAAACACATTTACAGGTAAGCTACTGTAAAGGGGCAATTACAGTAACTTACTGGCAATAGTGCTGCCAGTAAGTTACCGCAAAAATACAATAAAATGTCTAACAGTGTAGCTAACACACCGTTTCTACGTGTTTCTCCTGTGATCTTTGTTTTGAGCTTTTCGCTGCTGAAATTGAACAAAACAAGTCAATATTGCATCTAAAATGTAAGTGACTTGATGTTAATTAATTGTTTATGGAACTGTCTTATGAAATCAGCCTTATTTTCAATTATGGTATTCAGGAAAACAGAACTCTTGGTCATGTGATGTTGTTTAACTGTATTATATGTTGTTATAAATATTAAAACTTCACATTTCACATTTTTACCACAGTATGTTACTGAGTTTCTTTGTGTAAGAGGTGCTCATTTGTTTTCGATTTCTGCGCGAGCGTCAACAGCGCAACCTTGTTACCTTCATTACATTATACTACATTATTATCCACTATAACTTTTTGGTGATTACCTAGATATTTTTGTTTTTTGTTTTTGACGTTTTAATCAGGCTGCTTGTCCAGTCGGGCAAGTAAAATTCTTTCACTTGCCCCTTCAAAAAATCCGGACATTTTTTACGGACAAGCGTTAATGTCGAGCCCTGTATGTATGTATGTGTGTATGAATATACACAGACACACATATCTTCATTTTATTTTTTTATTTTTTTTATAAAATTACTTTAGTAGGCCTAAATGTCTTGACTGAACTTAAATGTCAAGTTGACATAATTTAAAATTTAATTAAAAATCATTCTTTCAGTGTAGACC
Source organism: Gobio gobio (assembly GCF_949357685.1). Lineage (NCBI taxonomy): Eukaryota > Metazoa > Chordata > Actinopteri > Cypriniformes > Gobionidae > Gobio > Gobio gobio. The sequence goes on along the minus strand of NC_137108.1, from coordinate 40,542,048 downwards.
TATTTGAACTTGCATTTAATTATACAGTAATGCTATGCTTTATGGCTTGCCTATAGCTAATGCAATAGAAAATAAATCATTAATGTTCATTATTTGTGTTCCAGAAAGTTTCGCTTCAGAATAGTATGTAAACTTAGTTATTATTTTTATTATCATCAAGCATCACCGCCGTTGGTGTATGAATGAGTGTGTGAATGGGTGAATGTGAGGCAAAATGTAAAGCGCTTTGGATGGCCGTAGGTCTGTTAAAAGCGCTATATAAATGCAGTCCATTTACCATTTACCATTTACCAAGTAGGCCTAAACCAGGGGCTGCATTACAGAAACATACCATCCTATCTCTTTCTTAATTTCAGTTAAAAAATATAGCAATATATCAAGTTCAAAATTAAGCAAGGAATTTTCTGTAATACAGCCTCAGATACTTGTTTACCGTATATGTCCCCCTGCATGCAAATATTTCATGATAATACTCTGAAGGTGTTGCTTTCGTTCAAGCTGTCCTTTTCCTCCCATGATACACAGTCATTTAATCTGGCAACTGTCATTGTGCCACTGCAGGTTCATTACACATGAGGGAGTTCCCCCGGAGCCCGAACTGTCCATCAGCAGTCTCTGCGGTCCGCTGTTGCCCCTATTGCTTTTCACAAAGTGGTCTTCCTTACACCAGAACAAAGCATCCGAAGTGTGACCTCTGGTCAGCTGGAGTGCGGTCGACCAATGAGGTGGCTCGACAGAGACACGAGATAATCCTCCCCCGATGCCTCATTAGAAGAAGATGATGAAAAATATAGGGAAGAAATGACAGCAGGCTTGATTGCACAGAACGTAAAAGTGTTTCATTCACTGCTGTCGACGCTAAAAGGCCTCCAAATTGTTCCGTAATTAAAGCGGGAGGCGTAGTTATGCCTGTTTGAAATTCATATATTGTGATGGGGTCTCAGGAGGAGCTTTAGTTTTCGTGTGGTATTGAGGCGCTGGTTTTAAACGTTCAATCAGCGTGTTGAATTCAAGAAGGAAAGCCCTCGGGTCTGCTGTTGTTCATGAACTGCTGCTCACCTCCTACAAGTCGCCGCTCCTCGGCTTTGTGCAGTAATGGACCCATATCTTATTCTCCCAGTGTTTTGTTCCATGTTCCCCAACATATTAACAAAGACTTATTGCCTGCGAATGCAATTATCTGCAAAGCTGCGGAGGACATTAAATCCCACACTTCGGTAAGCAGCATAGTCAGGCTCGCCACACTGGTAATCCACAGGAGTTTAATTAATCAGAAAGTTATACTGTTTGGCAGAGTGGGGGGTTGCGCTTCAGATCAGTTTATGACAGCGGATAAATCTCATTCTCTTTTGCCTACGCTCTTGAGCGGAGGACTAGTTCAAATATTAATGCAGCTCATCTTTGGGACATCTCCCATAATGAATACATGATCATCGGTGACTGTCTCCGGCCCCTCACCCCATTTATTTCTGGCAAGGACTGAATTTTTCAATCCCTAAAACTGATTGGTCTGTAATAATTGCTATATTTTCCCCTTCCGTTCTCAACTCCTGTCTGAATTGTGACTGATAGATGTGGATATTAATTGGAATGGTGGAGAAGAATTGTGTGGATAGGTGAGGAGGAAGCAGCTGTGCTTGGCCCAATTAGAAGTGCTGTCACTCATGACATGTCGTACACCGTCCTGCAAACTCAAGTGAAGACGGCAGCGTTAGAGTCTTTCCTCGAGATGATACGGTGGCCCTTTCCAACTGAGGCCATGCAGGTACAAATTCCACTTTATTTCGGGAGGAAATCAGGAATGAGTTAGAGGGTTTTATATATAGGTTTATATCGAGTTTTTATATTTGCTATTTTAAATACTCAATACAATCTTAAGTATTTAAATAATGTATATGATTCATGTATTTTTGTAATAGAAAATATACACATTTTAATTGTATATGCACACACAAATATATACCTAGGCCTACATATTTTTTTTTAAATATTACAAATGTTTTTAACATAAAATGTATGAATTTTTTTTTTTACTTTATTTATTGATTTATTTTGTAAATATTTTATTATTTAAATAAATATAAATAAAATAATATATTTAAATATTACAAATGTTCATTACATTTTGTAAGGAGACTCCTTTAGAAAAACATTGAAGGTAGGGCAATGTTTTTCATAAACACTTTTTGATATGCTGATGGAAACTCTCTTCACATCCTAAAGCAATCAATAATAGAAGTGGTCTAAATATAAAACATTAAAAAAAATCTACATATCTTCTGTGGAAGTCTCAGGAGCTAAAAAATAATCGTCCAATTATTGTATTCAGTCCTGTCTCATGTGCCTGTCAGTGTATGTATTGGTGTGTTCAAGTCATGTCGTACAGATCATATTTACGAGTTGAATGCAGTAATATATTATTAGTATATTAGTAATATATATTAATATAAGCCCAATATGAAAAACAGCCTACGGAATCAAATGATTGAGAATCAGCGATGAAAAGTGATGAAACCTAATATAAATCCACTTCAGTTCCCTATTATTAAATGCTTTTCATCACTGTCAGGTCTCTGGTGGACAGAAGGGAGCACTGGCACATCCTGTACACATTCAGCCAAATATTGTGTACTGGAAAGCAATTTTGAGTGGCATTGAAGGAGCCAGCAAGTTGGATTGGTTGCTGAGCAAACCACATAAATGAAGGTAAACCATCCCAAAATCTAAGAGAACCAAAATCTATTTTATCTAGAAAAACCATATCTATCCATCTATCTATCTATCCATCCATACATACATACATACAAATGTTTTATCTGGCTTGTTTGTGCTGAAAAGGATCAATTTATGAACACTGTACATATACCAGTTCTCTCAATGAATGCAGATTTATTTTATCCGACACATATTTGTACAAACCTGAGGAGAGTGTGCATCTCAACCACAGCAACCAATTTCTGGAAAAACACAATGATGATCCTGTTCACACACACACACACACACACACACACACACACACACACACACACACACACACACACACACACACACACACACACACACACACACACACACACACACACACACTTTAGGGAGAGACACATTTACACAAATAGCCATTTAATCACTGATATCTCATGCTTGTGAAGGCTGCGCTGGTAGGGTTTGTATAAGGCTAGACACTGCTGTGTTATCTGATGTGCAGCCTGCTGGCATTACATCTAATCGGATTCCCCTGATCAGGTCTGCTCCATGTTACTGATTGTTTTGCTGTTGCACACTCCTATATCCACTATAGATAATGCAAGCTCACATTACCACTGCAATCCTGCAGGGAACTCCAGGAGGTGGTTATACCCATCGTTTACAAAAGGGTTAGATAATAAGCTGCCGATTTGTGTATACTTTATTATTTTATTTTCTGCGTCTGTTCCCTCCCTGACTTTATGTATATATTGATTTAGCATTTATTTTTTATATATTTTTATTTAACTTTAATTTTTATGTTTTCAGTTTAGTTCAGTTTTAGGGATTGTGTTATGTGCTTTTGTCATTTTTATTATTATTATTTTAATATTAGTTTTAATAATTTTAGCACTTCTTTTAACTTATTTTATTTCCGTTAGTTGCCCAGGTTTATTTTTTATTTTATGTCAGGTTTATTTCAATTAATGAAAGCTTTAGTTAACAATAACGACACTACTACACATTTGTTTGAGCTTATTCTCATGCCCTGTGCTCATCCCCAGAAGGAGCTGACATTCACATTACAGGCTCTCCTGAGCTGACACTTTTATCTAAGAACTTCTTTAGTGAGGGAGCTTCAAAGTTAGTGGGTCAGTCGACCTTGCAGTCCTTCAAATTAAATCTCAACCTCTAATACAAAATTAAATCAAATCCAGAAAGAGGAAGTTCTTCCCTATATGAGCCAGAAAGGTTTTGAGCACTCTTAATGCTTGAAATGTGTCCTCTGCAATAAAAGTAGACTTGGCGTCCTTTGAGATCTAGAGTTGTGTAACTACCCGATTCAGCATTCTCACAGTGAAAGCTCTGAGCTCCCAATGCAGCATGTATGAGTCCCTACACAGCTGTCGAAGAATAAGCTCTAATATAGAGATGTTAGTCCTGAAACTCTACTTTGTTTGAACAGTATATCTATTTTTCAAATTGGGATTGGAATAGCACATTGATGGCTGAATGGCAGGGTCGGTGTGCAGGTGAAGGACATGAGCGCTGGTCAGTGTTTCAGGGGAAGGAAACTCCCAAAGGCTCACAGCTAACAATAGTCCTGTTGTTGTACTTGCATTTCTCTGTTGGTCTGGCCTCGGTCAAAACAAGGAATCGAAGTATCGAACCAATAATGCTCAAGGTACAGGTGTGCTTTTTGAGCTGTTGTTCTACTGCCAATTGTTTGGTATAGTACCTAGTACACTGATTGTATCAGATGGTAAATCATTGTGCTTTATTCATGGTAATTTAAGATTACCTACTGTCACTGTATATTTATGTGTATATATATGTATATATAGCCTATATATATACATATATATATTATAACACTAATGTATTATATGTTCTTTTTTATTATATATTTCTTTAATTTGTATTGTATATATATATATATATATATATATATATATATATATATATATATATATATATATATATATATATATATATATATATATATATATATATATATACATATATATATATATATATATACATATATATACATATATATATATATATTATACATACACATACACACATACATACAATAAAAATAAAATACATATGATTTTTGTGATCCAGTGTCACATTATATAAGTTGCACGGGTATATTTGTTGCAATAGCCAACAATACATTGTATGTGTCAAAATTATAGATTTTTTTTTATGCCAAAAATCATTAGGATATTAATTTCCGGCCTCTCCAATTGAAAGATTTCTAGTGACTGGTCACATCTACATTTTTCAGTTGGCCAAATTTAATTTCTGTAAATTGATACAATTTTATTCACAGAAATTCAATTTGGCCAACAAAATTTTTTAGATGTGAACAGTCACTAGAAAATGTTCAATTGGAGACCTGAAATTTTTTACAGTGTAAATAAAGATCATGTTCCATGAAGATATTGTGTAAATTTCCTACGGTAATATATAAAAAATGTATTATTAGTAGTAATATGCGTTGCTAAGGACTTAATTTTGGACAACTTTAAATGCTTTAAAAAAATTTTTGCACCCGCAGATTCCAGATTTTCAAATAGTTGTGTCTCAAAAAATGCACCCCTATGACTGGTTTTGTGGTCCAGGGTCACATATACCAATGTATTTATATATATATATATATAATAAATGACTGTCAGAAAGAATTACTGGGATATACAAATATTTTACAGTAAAATGTTAAAATAGGTTTTGTAAGCAAAACATTTTAATATTTGTCACGTTTTGTGTTTCATTGTGTTTCATGTGATGTTTGCCTGTGGTACCCAGTTTGCCCATGTGTTTCATTGTTGTGTGCTTTCTCCTTGTTAGTTCTCCCATGTGTTTGATGAATTAATCCTGTTCATCTGTGTCTAGTTAATATTCCCATTATCTCCTGTGTTTGTGTCCTGTCTCTACTTCCCTTGCAACCACCGTGTGACTGATCTGTCACACTGTGGTTGCAAGGGAAGTAGAGAGAGGATCGAATTGCAGCAGATTTCAGGGTTTATTGTAACAAAGAACTCCGGATATAACAAACACAGGAGAGAACAACCACATTAAAAGAACAGACTCAAACACAGGGCTTAAATACACAAACACAGAATATTAACTAGACACAGGTGAACAGGATACATCAAACACATGGGAGAACTAACGAGGAGAAAGCAAACAACAATAGCTATGTTTACATCCAAAGTTGTGAAGGTAACTTGTGCGCAAAATTGCAATATCGCATAAAACATTTGCAAATGAAGCACCGTTTCCATCCATTGAGTCGAAGAGAACAATCGTCACTTCCTGATAAGCTACCGCTAAAAAATCACTAAGAAACATAGGAGAAGCCACCATATACATAATCATTTTTGTATATAATAAATTATTTGCGTCTCAGAGAAACTGGTGCGTCTCAATAAAAGTGTTGTGTTGCTTTCAGAGGCAGATGCTGCTGTTTGGGAATGCATTCATGTAAGACAGTAGGAGGGAAATATACCGAGCATCTTTGACAACAGACTTCTGAATGACCAAAACAGCATTTCAGATGCTTTGCAAACAAGATTTTTCCGCTGGTTAGTACAGTTATGCTGTTACATCGCGAAAGTCACATGATTTTTTTTATGCGCATCGAGGAATTTATTCGGTAAATGCATTTCCATCGTAGTGTATGCGCATGTTTTCGTATCGGATAGAAAATGTATACTACTCAAATGAGCATTTATTGTGTTTAAACGAGCCATGTGTTTCATTGGCTATGTTTCCATCCACCTATTTTTATGCGCATTTTGGGATATCGCATCAAAAAATGTTGAATAGAAAAGGCAAGATGCGCATAAATTCTAAAAACGTGCATAAAAAAACGTACGCAGCATTCACACGGGGCGTCAGCGTTAACGCTTGAAACAGGGCGTGGCTGAAGCTTGGCGTTGATGCGACCGTCATAGTGACAACAGCCAATCACATTACTTACAGCGTCTGCTCTAGGGTTGCATGAACGCTATTGGCTAGCGTCTGCTCTAGGGTATTTGCATAGGGCGATCTGATTGGAGGCGCCTGCGCTGGCGCTTGAAAAGTTGAGAAATCTTCAACTTCTGCCGCTTGCAACGCGAGTGAAGCAACGCGACGGAACCCACAATTCAGTTCGGCAACGCATGACATCACCCATTCAAAGTAAATGAGAAGCGTTAACGCTGACGCCCCGTGTGAATGCTGCGTACGTTTCTTTTATGTGCCTTTTTAGAATTAATGCGCATCTTGCCTTTTCTATTCAACATTTTCTGATGCGATATCCCAAAATGCGCATAAAAATAGGTGGATGGAAACATAGCTAATGAAACACATGGGCAAACTGGGTGTCACAGGCAAACATCACATGAACACAATGTAAACAAAACGGGACAATCATCTAATAGTTTCCAGTGAAAAACAGTAAAAAAGAAGTCCATGTCTAACACATCAACTTTTGAAATTTGGATTTAAATTGTTAAATGTTTCTTCTTGTTTCGTTGGTGCAGATTGTTTTATGTTGCATTTTACATTAATAGCATTAATTTAGTGCCGTGTATTTTGTGCTCTGTCTATTGATGTTAGTAGTTTGGGTAATGTTTTTACATATCAGTCAGTTTAACAGTTACTTGGATGTCACTGTTCTCTTTCAAATCAGTATCTGGCAGCTGCCAGTTTCTACAGTAAATCAAGCGTAGCGTCCATTCTGATTAGTCAAGCTTGCATCAGCAGACTGTCAGCTGATCACGTCTACCTATAGGAATACAACGTCTATCACATCATACATATATAAGCTCCTTCAGTATTATCAGCAGCTATCGCGTTTCTCCAGAGCTCATTTACCCTCCTCCATCCCCAGCTCCTCCTCTCGTCCGGTCAGGATTTGGTATTCTGATTCCCCTTGAATTATTTTGATTAATTTGATTGCTGCTCTCCCTGCTCTTGTCCATGCTAGGCTGCATGGATGTGCAGGGAATTCTTGCCCAGAACAGAACCATACCGCCAATCCAAACTGTATGCTAATAGTCAATCAATCATCTTTGACTGTAGTGGTCCTGACAGAATTGTTTTTACAGGGGATGGTAATACTATTTTGTAAGGATATTCTGGATCCTCTTGTTTAAAATCAATCAATGCTAACAGAATCTCAGCACAGGGGCTTTAATTTCAGCCCTGTGTTTCCTGTTGTTCTGGGTCAAGCAAACAGAATGAGAATCAGAGATGCTGCAATTAATCTTAAGCTCCAAACATGATGGACACATCTCTTCTTATTCAGCTGTAGGTCTGCGCCCAGCATTTGCATGATTTAACATTTGGAGATAAATAGCAGATCTCTCCACCCTGTAATTGCGGCCACAATCACTGGGCACTGGCATTTGCTCCCTCTTGTTTCTGAGATGTGCCCGGAATTAAACACCGAAGCCTGATATGCTTGCAGCTCACTGGTCACGTTGCAAGACCATCGAGGAGGTCAAGAGGGGGGGAGACGGGATGTGTGGAAAATGACAATTTCTTCCAATTGACTTGACACACACACACACACACACACACACACAGAAACAGAGAGAGACCTGGAAGCTGAGGTGACTGGTTTTAGAGAGAAATAGCTACTTTATGCTGGCTGTGTGATTTTAGCTCCGCTAAATCTATTACTTTATATATTGGCAATGTAATGTTTTGTGCTTTCAGCAAAATAATGGATTGTCCGCTTCCTTAGTTCGGATTAATTTGGCTTGCATTGTATGTATATTTCAGTTGAATTTGTGTCAGGCTAGGCACTTCTTCACTTCTCTCCTCAAGGCTGCAACAGAAAGAGGGGTTCATTAGTGTGTCCTGGAAAATCTGTTGGGGTTGACTTTCATACTTAAAATTAATTTATGCATATGGTATTTTTGACTACACCTCTAATTATTCATAGTTGATTAAGTGGATAATGTTTAACTGGCATAACATAGCAAGTTTTGTACTTGTAAGCCTTATTCAAATCTTGTTATTTATTTCCAGTGGATTATGTAAAGTCTCTTAACTCGCTCAATGGATGCTAATTCAGACTATGAATAATCCACATTCGTTTGCTATTATGTTTAATTCTGGTTTCAAGATAAAAAATTCTGACCAGAAGGGCAAAATTCTGAATTTGAGAACTTGCTCTGTTTCAGTTGCAGCCTCAAAAGAATGTAAATGTTGCACTAAAAACCTATTCATTTGTTAACCATACATTTTTAAATATAATTACTGTTTCACTTTAAATTATGAAAAATTGCTTGTGATGTTCGTCATTTGTATGACGATTTGGATAAAAGAATATGAATGAATAAAAACATTATATATAATTTTATATACTTGTATATTATAAAATATAATTTTATATAATATTGATATATTTATATAAATAGATTAGATCTATAAAATACTGTAAATATCTGTCAAAATAATGAATATTTTTTTAGAAGTAAAAAGTATGCATTGTAATTTACAGTGATAATTCAGAATTTGAGAACGTTCTCTCGTTTTCTTTCCTGGTACGATATGATATGGTACGTTGAATATATGTAGAAAGTTTATGGGGCCATTTTAACAATCTGAGCACACGGTCTGAAGCGTATGGCGCAGGTGCACTTAGGGCGTGTCCGAATCCACTTTTGCTAGTTTAACGACGGAAAAAAACGGTATGAGTGCCAGACCCAAGGTCCAAAAGGGTTGTACATATAGTCTTTTAATGAGTCGTGGGTTTGTTTTGGGCGTAAGGTGCAATAAACCAATCAGAGTCTCATCTCCCATTCCCTTTAAAAGCCAGTTGCACTTGCACCATGGTGGATTCGCTATTTACTTGGCTGAATTTGCGAGCGGAAAGACTGAATGCTTCTCCAGAGAGGAACCCTTTTATTTTTAATATTTAAAAATGTTTGTGTGCTGCTGTGCGTCCCTGTGTGTGTAATAAGCAGAGTACATGTGCACCCGCATATAGGCGCATATTACTAACACGCTATTTAAATAACAAAAATACTACGCTATTGACTTTAGACCGGGTTTTTGTTGGTCAATGGCAAAGTCGTTTTCAGACGAGCATGCTCATGGGTGTAGAGATGGGCTCAAGTCCATTTGCTATTTAAACACTGTGTGGCGCTGGACGTGAAAATGATAACTGCGTCGGGCTGAAACTAGTAAAAAACACTTGCCTGCCATCGCATTGCGCAGGGTGTATGATAGAGTTTTGAAACAATTAACATAGCCATCATAATAGAAATTAATTTATCTAAATATTAATTTTATTTAGCATAAAATGTCTGCCACATTATTCCTGATAACATCATAAAAATACATTTGCAAAGAATTTCTGGAAAAGCTAGATGTTTGTGGGTAATTCATAGTAAAAAAAATAATAAATCAGTTTTTTCATTATTCAGTTGTCTATCCATGTCTACCATCTAATTCAAATTCAGGAACTGAACCCTGTGCATCCCTGCTGACCATCTGATATAAAATCAGAGGGAGCTTAAAATGGGAGACTTTTATATGTCTTTGTATTGCTCTATAAAAAAAAATTATGTGAGAAGACAGATGTCATCTTTACTTCCGCTACACTGAATCAATCTGGCACCGGTTACATTCCTAGCACATTCTGTCACTTAACATCTGCAGAGCTGATGCTGCCAGAATGCTTTCGATTTCCACTGCGTTCATTAAACAGGTCTGCGAATTATCTTAGCAATAAATGCTCAAATCAGCATCAGTCGTATCTTCCTGCTGTGTGTTGTTTCTTGTCTGTATCAGTTTCTCTTAATTGCCTCTTTATTCATTGATTGGCCCAAACGAAAATTGTTTGGACGGAGGGGCGCCAATGCCCTTGAGGCCAGACGGAATTGGTTAAATGAAATGAAAATGACTCGTGAGAAGTGGTTTGCATTTATGAGGCTGAAAGAACCTACATGTTAATCTTCAGATGAGCTAAGTTCTCAAAATGTGCACTTACAAGGATTTCAATGCACAACTGTAAATACGACACAACTGCTTTTTTTTCTTTTGGTGTCAACATGTCAACTTAAGTAACAGCATTTTTGAGATATTTAGATAGTTCCCTTATTTAAGTAATCCCTTGTTAGCAATACTAGAAAAACTGTATGATTGGGTTACTTTATAAACACTGTGAAACACATGAAAACACATGAAAATGAAAATCAGTTTTAAACTCATTCAGTAATATAAGTGTCATTTAACAATCATTCAAAAGTCTGGGGACAAAAACATTTGTATGTTTTTGAAAGAAGTGTTTTATGCTTTTGGCGGTATTTATTTGATCAAAAAACAGTAATATTATGAAATATTATTACTGTTAAAATGTAGTTTGGTGATGGCAAAGCTGAATTTTAAGCATCATTACTCCAGTCTTCAGTGTCACATGATCCTTCAGAAAATCATTCTAATATGCTGATTGGTTGCTGAAGAAACATTAATTATAATTATCAATGCTGAAACCAGTTATTGATATTAAGCAATACTGTTTAATGTTTTTTGTGGAATTTTTTTTTCAGGATTTATGAATGAAAAGTTCAAAAGAACAGCATTTATCTGAAATATAATTATTTTGTAACACTGTAGATTTTACTCACTTTTGATTAATTGAATGCTGAATTGCTGAATATACTGTATGTATTAATATCTTTCACACAAAACAAACTGAGTGACCCCAAATTTTTATGGTAGATAAACTCAATTTAATTTATTGTATTAAAATATTTCTGACAATTATTTTACTTTTTTTTATCTAACCGTATTGACCAATATGAGATATGCAAGGAAAAACTTTTTTGGATAGGGTGTGTGTGGCTGAAGAGATTGGAAAAGACTAATTTAGTTGCTCAGTATGGCAGAAGATAGCCAAACGACTGAAATCGCTCCAGTCACTGTCCCGATGGTAGAACTGTTTATACTGTGGCTTCAATTGCCCCTGCTTAAAATACCTGAAATACATCCACAGAATCCTCAAAGACGGTGATCTCTGCAGCATCAGACTAGCGGGATGCTCTGTGGCTGCCAATTTTTAAAGTGTCTGATATTTTCATTTCATGCCACACAATGACAGATCTGTGTCCTTGTCTGTGAATCCAACAGAGCAAATGTTGGACTTTGAAATGAGATCTTGATTTGCACAGATTGGCTGCAGCCTCTTGTTATAGCCTTTATGTGCCTTGTTCTGTCAGCGTTTTTAATTATTCCTTTGCGTAAATGGAATGCCAATTTTGCACCGATGTTCTCATTATACTCGACAGGGTTTGCGTGGTTTTGAAAGGATAACATTTAGCGGCTTTGTGTTTAGAAAGTGAGGGGCGAGAGAGAATGAGAATGAGAGAAGTGTACCAGCGTGTTGATATTCTGAGGCCGAACCATTGAAGTGAGTCATTTAGCGTAACAGATTCAGACTACAGCAGAATGTCAGTGTGTGTGTGTGTGTGTGTGTGTGTGTGTGTGTGTGTGTGTGTGTGTGTGTGTGTGTGTGTGTGTGTGTGTGTGTGTATGCTAGCGTCTCCTCAAATGACGCTATAAGTCACCGTCTTGGGTCATTCTCAGTACAGTAGGAGACATTGAGCATAGTCGGTCAAAAAGGCAGCGAAAGCTTTCATTTTCTTTTGCAGCAAAAGCTCTGGATGACTTTCTATGCATTCCTGTTGCTTGAACAGTATGTATGGAACTTGCAACGGTAAGGTGATGGGTTCTATTCCCACAAAATGCATGAACTGATACAATGCAATGTAAGTTTGCCAAATGTATAAATAAAATACTAGCTTGACTAATAATTCATGTCTGAAACAGACTGAAATTTCCTGCCACAATGTTGTTAAAAGCAGGGCAAGATTATTTATATAGAATGCATTTTTTTGCACAGTGGAAATTCAAAATTCTTTATACATGCATAATTCAAGTAAAATTGGAGTAAATTTGATTAACAAAGAAATCGTATTTATTTATATAGTTTTAATACAACACATAAAACGCCAAGGGGTTCCCCCGGAGGAGGAAGTGGCTAGGGAGAGGGAAGTCTGGGCGTCTCTGCTTAGACTGTTGCCCCCGCGACCCGGCCCCGGATAAGCGGAAGATGATGATGATGAAGATGACGACATAAAATGTCTCTATTACCTGGCAGATGAAGACTCTTAACAGTCAAGTAAAACTAAAATAATAATAAAAAATTTTTTTTTAATAATTGAATGATCAGGCATAACATTATGAAAATATGACAATATTTTAAAGTTCCTAATATTTTGTGGTCGCCCTTTTGCTGCCAAAACAGCCCTGACCCATTGAGGCATGAACTCCACTAGACGCCTGAAGGTGTGCTGTGGTATCTGGCACCAAGATGTTAGCAGCAGATCCTTTAAGTTCTGTTAGTTGCGAGGTGGGGCTTCCATGTATCGGATTTGTTTGTTAGGGTTAGGTTAGGGCCAGCACATCCCACAGATGCTCGATTGGACTGACCATCACACTGCCTCCGCCAGCTTGCCTTCTTCCCATAGTGCATCTTGGTGCCATGTGTTCCCCAGGTAAAAGACGCACACGCACCCGGCCATCCAACCTGATTCATCAGACCAGGCCACCTTCTGCCGTTGCTCCGTGGTTCAGTTCTGATGCTCACGTGCCCACTGTTTGCGCTCTCGGCAGTGGACAGGGGTCAGCATAGGCACCCTGACTGGTCTGCAGCTATGCAGCCCCATACGCAACAAACTGCGATACACTGTGTATTCTGACACCTTTCTATCAGAACCAGCACTAACTTCTTGAGCAATTTGAGCTACAGTAGCTCGTCTGTTTGATTGGACCACACGGGCCAGCCTTCGCTCCCCATGTGCATTAATGAGCATTGGCCGCCCATGACCTTGTTGCCGGTTCACCACTGTCCCTTCCTTGGACCACTTTTGATAAATACTGACCGAGAACATCCCACAAGAGCTGCAGTTTTGGAGATGCTCAGACCCAGTCGTCTAGCCATCACAGTTTGGCCCATGTCAAACTCACTCAAATCCTTTACGCTTGCCCATTTTTCCTGCTTCTAGTACATCAACTTTGAGGACAAAATGTTCACTTGCTGCCTAATATGTCCCACCCTCTAACAGGTGCCATGATGAAGAGATAATCAGTGTTTTTCACTTCACCGGTCATAATGTTATGCCTGATTGGGTGTATATATATGTGTGTGTGTGTGTGTAGTATTTATTTGTTTATTTATTTTAATACAACACATAAAATGTCTCTACTTGACAGATTGACTCTGTAAATAGTCAAGTAAAACTATAGAGTTTTAAAATTAATGAATGAAAAAATAAGAACAAAGATTGTTTAAACTTAAATTTGTCAAGTGCTTGTGCATCAGTTTAACAAGAAATACTCTGACTAGATCTGTTTAATGTACTGTGCATGATATTTATTTATTTATTTATTTATTCATTCATTTATTTATAGGTGTCTTAAGATATTACATAAGCGCTTGACTCTGTAAACAGCAAAAACAAGTCAGGGGAGCGTCCGGACCCTCTTAGCCAATCAGAATCACTCTCTAAATGTCATTTTACATCTTCAGGATAGAGCGTGGATGTGGTTGTGCTGCAGCATCTTTGGCAATCTATTCGCATCTTCATAATTATATATTTTGATGGAATACAATTGGTTTAGGGTAGATTAAATACAATATGTGTAGATTTGTGTATGGTGCTCATTGCTTTTGTGTTCTAATACCATCTTTTGAGTTATATGAGGGTGAGTATATGTATTGCCGGAGTGTTTAGGTGACCTGTCTTTTTTAAGGATATTTGCACAGATATTTGCTCTCTTTGAGAGATAATGTCTAGAAAACAGAGAGGTCACATGTAGTGCAGGTGGTCACATGTCTGAGTCAGATGGAGGACGATGATTAGGAAGAGACGGAAGAGAGAGGGAGCAGATCCAGTAAGCGAGAAGCTAATGTAATATAGATGAATAATCTCATACTTCCTGTTTGATCCCTGCGGGGGCTGAAGTTTGCAATAATGGAGCGATTATTATATTGTCATTTGGTGCTCAATTAATGTAGTGCAGGGACCTTATTTCAGTGAGAGGCTGCAATGATATGACATGCTTATTGAATAGTGTATGAATTCTGATCATTGAGGCCTATCTGACAAATTAGTTTAATCAAATTCAATGTTTGGCCTTCAAATCTTTCTTTGTATTGCTCCTTTTCTCTCTTTCTCTCAGCCTGCCCTTTTCACCAGAACAGTCGCTTTTTTTTAAACCGCGCAGACACACACACATACCCACTTACTGAAGTCATAGCGTTGACAAGATTTGTTCTCTTTCATTAACTTTCACTGCCTAAAGTGTGTTCCATTTTCAAAAGAACTTGAATCATTAATGCATGAGGTATTTTGACAAGAAAGCAGCCTTTCTTGTAGCCACTTAGAACATTTCAAATCAAATGTGTAAAGAGGGTCAGAGACCGAACAAAACGCTGTTTGTGTCAAGCAGCAACAGAATGATACCAATGATACCTGATTTTTTGGTTACATTTCACGTATTGTTACATTTTAGTAACATTATGAAAAACGAACTAGCCATTTATCTATTAAAGTCTGTCATCATTTATTCACTCTCATGTAGTTTGAAACCTGTATGACTTTCTTCTGTGCGTTTTAGTCAATGGGGTCCACTGTTGTTTAGAACCCAACATTCATCAAAATATCTTTGTGTTCAGCGAGGAAGGAAAGTCATAGCCTGGTCCTACCACACTCTCGTACATTTCATTTGTACAGAGAGTCTGGCCACTCTCCATTGACAAGCGGTAACTTCCTTGAAGGCGGGTACTCTGTTGAAGTTTAAAACTATTGGATCTGCCCAGAGCCACTCTGGATCTGCCATAACCAATCGCTAATGTTTGGTCGTGACGTATGTCATCTCAAGCTAGCGCACAACGTCATTGGTCTCAGCCACTCCCTCTGTTCGCTGATTGGACCGGTTCAAATTTGACCGGAGAAAACCAGAGAATATACCGCAATCCCAGACGGAGTACTGAAGGAAAATGAAAATTGAGCGGAAGTATGTAGGAGGGCGGAGCCAGGCTAGGAAGTCATACATGACAAGTAAATGGATGAATTTTCGCTTTTTTTTTTTGTTGTGAATTATCCATTTAACCTTCATATTCTTTTGTACTGTTCAGGACACCAAAGGCTCTAATGCTGCATGTGTAAACATCATATTTGTAATTTAAATTAACATGTATTTTTCTCCTTGATCTAATCTGAATACTATAGTCATATATTATTAAAGTGTCTGTTATTTCATTACGTTTGCATAAAAGAAGGTAGAAATAATTCTATTTTATAGGTTATAGGTTTGACTTCATGCTTTTCATCAATCAGATTGCTGTCCTGTGTACACTAGTCTGGGTATATGGGGAAAATGCTAGAAAAATTAATATCAATCTATGTCTGCACTATAAAGAAATGTGATGTTCAAATTGGGAATGCATAAAGTTTGCATATTCAATTCAATTCAATTCAAATTTATTTGTATAGCGCTTTTCACAATACACATCGTTTCAAAGCAGCTTTACAGAGAGTGCATTTCATAAATGTACATTGAAAAATGTTAGAAAGAGAATGTTAAAGAAAAATGTTAGAATAAGTTAATCAATCATGTATTATTTTAGGCCATAACAACGCTGGCGTTGAGTCGTCTCTTCACAGGCGTCGAGTCGTCTCTTCACAGGTGTTGGGGCATCTGAAGTCTCCATGAGAGGCTGGATACAAACTGGTGCTGACGAACTAGTTACCTCGGGACTAGTGTCCCGAGATAACAGAAAAGCAGATGGGAAATAATTAGCATAGCTGCTGTTCTGAATACTAATGCTTTTGATCCGATTTAACTGTAGTATAAAACGTATTTATAATGTGAATGCTTGGCTAAAGAGATGCGTCTTTAATCTAGTTTTAAACTGAGACAGCGAGTCTGAACCTCGAACAATATCAGGAAGACTATTCCAGAGTTTAGGAGCTAAATGTGAAAATGCCCTCCCTCCTTTAGTGGACTTAGATATCCTAGGAATGACCAGATGCCTGGAGTTTAGTGATCTTAAAGAGCGCGATGGATTGTAGGGCGATAGAAGATCCGTTAAATACACTGGAGCTAAACCATTTAGGGCTTTATAGGTCAGTAGCAATAATTTGTAATTGATACGGAACTTAATAGGTAACCAGTGTAGAGATGATAGAATTGGTGTTATATGATCATATTTTCTTGACCTAGTAAGAACTCTAGCAGCTGCGTTTTGGACTAACTGTAGCTTGTTTATTGATGATGCAGGACAACCAGCTAATAAAGCATTACAGTAATCTAGTCTGGAGGTCATGAATGCATGAACTAACTTTTCTGCATCAGAAATAGATAGCATGTTACGTAGCTTAGCGATGTTTCTAAGGTGGAAAAATGCCGTTCTTGTAACATATGAAATATGATTTTCGAAAGACAAGTTGCGGTCTAATATAACATCCAGGTCTTTTACTGTAGTGGATAAAGTGACAGGACATCCTTCCAAGTTAAAGTTGTATTGTGAGAGGTTTTGTGGGCAGTTTTTTGGACCAATAAGTAATACCTCCGTTTTATCTGAATTTAATAGCAGAAAATTACACGTCATCCAGTGTTTAATATCTTCAACACTCGTGTCAGTTTAGATAATTTAGCGTTTTCATCTGGTCATGATGAAATATATAATTGAGTGTCATCAGCATAACAGTGGAAATTAATTCCATGTTTTCTTATAATATTACCAAGTGGCAGCATATATATTGAGAATAGCAGAGGGCCTAGCACGGATCCTTGCGGCACCCCATAGTCTACTGACGTTATCTTTGATTTTTCCCCATTTAGACAGACAAAATGGTAGCGGTCTGATAAATACGATCTAAACCAGTTTAATGCCTGTCCCTGAACACCAGTGTAATTTTGAAGTCGATCTAATAGTATTTTATGATCTATAGTGTCGAACGCAGCACTAAGATCAAGTAGAACTAGTATTGAGATACAGCCTTGGTCAGAAGCTAGAAGTAAATCATTTGTGATTTTAACGAGCGCGGTTTCTGTGCTGTGATGCGGCCTGAATCCTGATTGAAATTTTTCATAGATATCATTTTCTTGCAAGAAAGAGCACAATTGAGCGGACACAACTTTTTCTAGTATTTTAGACATGAATGGAAGATTTGAAATTGGTCTGTAATTTGCTAGGTTATTATGATCTAATTGTGGCTTCTTAATGAGAGGTTTTATGACTGCCAACTTGAATATTCTTGGAACATGACCTAAAGATAAAGACGAGTTAATAATATTGAGAAGATGCTCTTCCACTACAGGTAACAACTCTTTCAGTAGTTTAGTGGGTATTGGATCTAATAAACATGTTGTTGGTTTAGATGCAATGATAAGTTTATTTAGCTCTTCCTGTCCTATAGTTGTAAAGCGGTGTAGTAGTTCTTGAGGGGCGATAATTGCAGTTGAATCATAAGACATCATTAAAGATTGTACATTTACAATTTTGTTTCTGATGCTTTCTATTTTCTCAATGAAGAAATTCATAAAATCATTACTACTAAACTGTAACGGGATATTTTGCTCAGGCGATGCTTGTTTATTTGTTAGTCTAGCCACAGTGTTAAATAAAAACCTTGGATTATTTTGGTTATTTTCTATTAGTTTGCGGAGATGCTCAGCCTTGGCTGCTTTTAGGGCCTTTTTATAACGTGACATACTATCTTTCCACGCGATTCTAAAGACCTCTAAATTAGTTTGTTTCCATTTACGCTCTAAGTTACGAGTTTCTCTCTTGATAACATGTGTAGTACTGTTGTACCATGGTGCTTTAGTTTTCTCTCTAACCTTTTTTAATCTAATTGGTGCAACAATTTCTAATGTACTAGAGAAAATGGTGCTCATTCTGCTAGTCATTTCCTCTAGTTCATCTGTTTGTTTGGGTTCACTTAGCAGCTGAGACAGATCAGGTAAGGTATTTGAGAATCTATCTATAGTGGTTGGAAGGATTGTTCTGCCTGGTCGATAACGTGGCGAAACATGACAGATTTCAGCAGTACGCAGTGTGCAAGTTACCATGTAATGGTCAGTGACATCATCACTTTGCGGTATAATATCTATATCGGTTGGGTTGGTTCCATGTGATATAATTAAATCTAGTGTGTGATTAAGACGATGAGTGGGACCAGTGACGTTTTGCTTGACCCCAAAGGAATTTATTAGATCTGTAAACGCAGCCCCTAACGCATCATTTGTGTTATCTACATGTATGTTAAAATCTCCAACAATTAATGCTTTATCGAAGTTCACCAATAGATCTGAGAGAAAGTCTGCAAACTCTTTTAGGAAATCAGCATAGGGCCCTGGAGGTCTATATACAGTAGCCAAGGCTAGAGATAATATGGATTTCTTTCTTACATCTAAGAGCGTAACATTTAGCACTAGTACTTCAAACGAATTAAACCTTTGACCTGTTTTCTGGGTAACATTAAGAATATCTCTATAGATTGTTGCAACACCCCCGCCACGACCAATCAGACGGGGCTCATGCTTATAACAGTATCCTGGTGGAGTAGACTCATTAAGACCGAAATAATCATTTGGCTTAAGCCAGGTTTCAGTAAGGCAAAGTACATCGAAACTATTATCTGTGACCATTTCATTTGCAATAACCGCCTTAGGTGTGAGCGATCTAATGTTTAGAAGACCTAGTTTTAGAAATTGTTTTTGTTCACTAATATTGCGATTTTCTGGTTTAATCACAATTAGATTTTTCCTAGATCCTACAGTAGATTTAATGTTTGACCTCACTAAACGAGGAATAGACACAGTTTCTATATAATGTTCTACATTGGTACTTATGTCAATTAAGTTAGGACAAAATTGTTTTTGTTCACTAATATTGAGATTTTCTGGTTTAATCACAATTAGATTTTTCCTAGATCCTACAGTAGATGTAATGTTTGACCTCAATAAACGAGGAATAGACACAGTTTCTATATAATGTTCTACATTGGTACTTATGTCAATTAAGTTAGGGCAGCAAATACTGTGATTTGGACTTTGACTTACTAGTCATATGATGGTGTGCAGCGCTCTGGAGATGTTGTCCGACAGAAGAGCCGCTCCGATTCTGCTGGGGTGAAGGCCATCAGGACGGAAGAGCCTAGGTCGCTCCCAAAACAGATTCCAATTATTTACAAAGAGCAGCTTCTGTTCATTACACCATGACATTAACCATTAATTTAGAGCAAATAATCTACTGAACTTTTCATGTCCTAGTCGGTACGTGGGAAGCGGTCCAGAAACGACGATCGTTGCTTCAGGCGATGTTCTGCGCACCGTCTCGATCAGACTCCTGTAGTCCTTCTTCAGAACCTCTGTCTGCCGCAGCCTGGTGTCGTTCGTTCCCGCGTGCAGCACGACAGCTCCGATACGCTCGTCACCGTTCAGGATCTCGGGAACCTGCGCAGCGACATCGAGAACACGAGCACCAGGAAAGCAGTGAGTGATAACCTTGCCTTTACCTGAGGTAGCGTGGACATGCCGGACGATGGAAGTACCGATGACCACAGCCTCGCGTTCCGTCTCGCAAAGAGGGGAGAAGCGGTTCCGGGTGGAGATCTCGAAGACCGGGAGGGGCGGAGAGGTCCTAGCTCTGGTCCTGGCTCGCGTCTTCCGCTGTGGAAACACCCAGGGTCCATGGTGCTGTGTCTGTGCCGGAGTGAACGAAACCAGGGATGATGATCGCGTCCTGGGTGCTTGGGTCCTGTGCAGAGAAACACATGGAGTAGACGAGGTCGGAGTCAAAAGATTACTATCCACTGACTTGAGAGCATCGGCTTGCGATGTTTCAAGCGCTGTTCGCCGCTCTCTCAGCACAGCTTGTCTGTCTAGAAGGCCGCGAATCTGCTTCTCCAACGACTCCAACTCCAACTGCACCGAATGCAGCTCGAACGTGTCCTCACCTGCACTCAAAGGTAACATTAGACACACATCCGAGTTATTCGCCATTGTAGCAGATGTGCTACGATGGCAAATTGTAGGTATCAGTAGTTACCGGGTGTAACGTTAAACAAGTTACCACGCGTGCCAGGCTAGCGGGCTACGGCTAGTAGCGGAAGTTCGGATATAAGTAGCGAAATCAAAGCAATCCGATTGTTTTTTATAGATAATCGTATCGGAGATATGTTCACACGCTGTAAATAATAGAAAGTATTCGTTTGTAAGCGAGTGTTAAGAAGAAAATCAAGGATTATGAATCAATTTGACGGAGCTCAAACACAAACAAAAACAAGATAATAGTATCTTAAAGAAACAATATGTAAGATTTTTGGATTCAAATATCCCAAAACCACTAGAACAAGAATGTGTACTTATCCCAGATGATTCCAAGAATGTTTAAATCCAGAGAAATACGCCTCTTTTTTTTACCAGGACATGGACCGTGTCCGTGCGTCGCCTATCAATGACATCACGCATATGGGGCTGGAAAAAAAAACAAAAAAACATTTACACTTGTCCAAGTCATGCCTTTTATTCATCTCAAACCACCTCTTGGGTTGCATTGATGACACTTGGTCTTTTCATGATTTGATAGTTGTGATCAGTAAAAATGCAAGTGACCAAGAGTAAATACCACTTTGACCCCAGCAAAAACACTTTGTATTGCAGCAGCAGGGGATCCCAGCCAAACTCCATCCAAACTCCAGCCAAACTCCATCCATGCGCCTTCTCCTCTAAACTCAGCCCGGCAGAGATGAACTATGACATCGGTAACAGGGAACTTCTTGCCATCAAGTTAGCCCTGGAAGAGTAGAGGCATTGGCTGGAATTTGTTCCCCATTCTAACTGATCACCAAAACATAGAATATTTTAGAGAAGCCAAAAGACTTACAGGCCTGTTGGGCTTTGATCTTCACCCGGTTTGACTTCTCGATTTCATATCGTCCAGGAACCAGAAATGTCAAGGCTGATGCTCTGTCCCGTCTCCATGCCCCTGAACCCATCCTGCCTAGTAACCTGATCGTGAGTCCTATCCAGTGGACATCAGAATCCGCTGCCTCCACCAATGCTTTCACCGCCACTCCTCCAGGCCGACTTCAACGCACCCTACTCATCCACTCAGCACATTCATCTCTGGGCACTAGCCACCCAGGGGCCAATAAGACCCTTTAGCTGCTGAAAGACCACTTCAGGTGGCCCAACATAGCCACAGATGTGAGAAGGTTTGTACATGGATGTAAAGACTGTGCTATCTCGAAGAGTCCCTGCCATCCACCATCCGGCAAGCTCCATCCGCTGCCATTCCCCAGTCGACCATGGACACAGCTAGGAGTGGACTTCATCTCAGATCTCCCTCCATCCAACGGTAACACATGCATCCTTGTAATCATCAATCGCTTTTCCAAGTCATGTCGTCTGCTTTCTCCTAAGGGACTCCCGACCGCTCTAGAGACAGCGGAATTACTCTTCAACCACGTCTTCAGATACTACATGATTCCTGAGGATATTGTGTCCGACCAGGGTCCACAGTTTACATCCAGGTTATGGAACGCATTCTTCACCCTCCTAGGTGTGATCATAAGTCTCTCCTCAGGCTACCATTCCCAAACGAACGGGCAGAAGAACAAAAAGATCCAAGAGATTGTCGCTTCCTACAAACCTTCTGTCATGGCCACCAGAACTCTTGGAACCAGTTCCTAGGCTGGGCAGAGTACACCCAGAATTCCCTGCGTCAACTCACCACTGGACTCACTCCCTTCCAGTGTGTACTCGGTTACCAGCCAACCCCATTTCCTTGGTCTGGAGAACCTTCGGATGACCCTTCAATTGACCCCTGGTTCAGAGATTGCGAGAGGGTCTGGGACGCAGGTTTGGCTGTCCACCCAGAGACGATATCCTCGACCCCACACTACTGACTGCCCTCCATTAGTCTCATCCACATCGTCCTGCTCCCCGTGGCAGGGGTCCACGCCGTCGGGGTCCTCAGCCCTCAGGAGCGGGCCGTGGAGGGGGGGTGCTGTGACAGATCTGCCAGGCTCTCACACCAGTCAACCACAGCACACTCAGTCACCTGAGTATTAATCATACACACCTGCACCTTATTTGTACCCTCATCAGCTGGCTTTATAAACATGCACCTCGTCGCAGTTCTTTGTCCGGTCTTGTTGATGCTACACGGATTACTTACCTGATTCTCCAGCGATTTTCTCCTGAGTCTCATTCTCCTTCGTTTAACTCCAAGTGTTACCTTCATTCTCCATGATCATCTGTTACAAGACGAGGTGTGTGCATCCAACCTGGGTTCCTCTTCTCCGAATCTCACGAGTCCTTGCACCTGTACGAAAATAAATTTTCATTACACCTTCTTCCTCTGGATTCAAAGTCTCCATTGAGTGTTCTCTCAACAGTTGAACTGCTTGTTGCTCCGTTCTGATTAAATAAACGCTATTAACTTCCTCTTTGTGTCATGAGTGTACGTTCTGCAACACATAGTTAAGTGTAACTTTTGTCTATAATCAATTCTAATGAAATTTGTGAAAGTCATGAATTATCAGCCTGTTACTTAAATAATAAGTGTGTTTTGGAGCTTTTAAATTGTATCTTTCAAGAGCATGATGGTTAAATTCCTAAAACATGCCAGAGAAAATGACCTTTGTAAGCCTTATCCTTCTGAGCAGATTTTCATTTGTTGCTTTAATGTTGTGAGTAGCTTTTAACTCCCATCAATGCATGTGGCTCAGCACTCCTGCACTAATCGGACTAAATTTAAAACAGCCCGTATCATCACAGTCTCATCTGCACTTGTACACGAGGGCATTTCTATTTGTGTCGCTTATCTTGGAATAAGTCCCTGTATTATGTAATTTTGCGGTGAGATTAAGCCCCTAAAGTGTCCACCAGGTCATCCATGTAATTATGGGGAACATGGCGCTTTGTCAAAATACAAATCGCTGTTCACTTCTGGCTTTGATAGCTATCTGCCCTTGTCTCAACCCTCTCTCTCTCAAATTCCCTCTTGCTTATTCATTCCTCATATGTCTCTGGCCACAGAAGGAAAAAGCGGTTATGCATCGTTCAAAGGAACCCTTCAAAGCAGAGACTATAATAGACTCATTTCCAGCATTTAGGCATGTACAGTCATTGTGATGGGCTATTTAGGAGTGATTGAGATGGACATAGAGCCGCAGTGGGGGCCACATTTCACTGTGATGATATTTGAAGAGCTAGTGCATCTTGCTGTGTTGTTGAATGATCTTTGTCTGAAATTTAAAAGGCACAGTAATTGTAGGGCTAGACCAACTTCCTGAGAGTATTTGTTTTCACAGTTCAAGTGATTGTCTGTATATACAAAAGTACTGTTTTTTGTGCTTTTTTAGTTGATATTTCTTACTACAAGAAGAACTACACTTCTTACTTCTAAAAATGATCTTCTGTCACGGCAATTTAGCAAAATGATAACTTTCTACAAATTCAATAAATTGCCCTTTATAAACTTTTTTATAGCCAAAGCTGGCAGCAATCCATTGTCCAGCAGCAATCCATTCAAGTTGAAAAAAAAAAAACTGGGCTTTTGTTCATTTGGATTACAATAAAGAAAGGTTTTTATTTATTGCTGAGGTTACAGTTTCCTGTAAAGAGTCCAGTAAACCAAAGACAGTTAAATAGAATGTCTCAGAAATAAAGGTACAAAAGCTGTCACTGGGGCGGTACCCGAGGCTCCTAACCCGCCATGGTTGCCCAAGGCTCCTAATCCACCATGGCTGCCCGAGACTCCTGACCCGCCATGGTTGCCTGAGACTCCTGACCCGCCATGGCTGCCCAAGGCTCCTTATCCACCATGGCTGCCCGAGACTCCTGACCCGCCATGGTTGCCCAAGGCTCCTTATCCACCATGGCTGCCCGAGACTCCTGACCCGCCATGGTTGCCTGAGACTCCTGACCCGCCATGGTTGCCCAAGGCTCCTGATCCACCACGGCTGCCCGAGACTCCTGACCTGCCATGGTTGCCTGAGACTCCTGACCCGCCATGGTTGCCCAAGGCTCCTGATCCACCACGGCTGCCCGAGACTCCTGACCTGCCATGGTTGCCCGAGACTCCTGACCCGCCATGGTTGCCCGAGACTCCTGACCCGCCATGGTTGCCCGAGACTCCTGACCCGCCATGGTTGCCTGAGACTCCTGACCCGCCATGGTTGCCCGAGGCTCCTGATCCACCATGGTTGCCTGAGACTTCTGACCCGCCATGGATGTCCAAGGCTCCTGATCCACCATGGTTGCCTGAGACTTCTGACCCGCCATGGCTGCCCGAGACTCCTGACCCGCCATGGTTGCCCGAGACTCCTGACCCGCCATGGTTGCCCAAGGCTCCTTATCCACCATGGCTGCCCGAGACTCCTGACCCGCCATGGTTGCCTGAGACTCCTGACCCGCCATGGTTGCCCAAGGCTCCTGATCCACCACGGCTGCCCGAGACTCCTGACCTGCCATGGTTGCCCGAGACTCCTGACCCGCCATGGTTGCCCGAGACTCCTGACCCGCCATGGTTGCCCGAGACTCCTGACCCGCCATGGTTGCCTGAGACTCCTGACCCGCCATGGTTGCCCGAGGCTCCTGATCCACCATGGTTGCCTGAGACTTCTGACCCGCCATGGATGTCCAAGGCTCCTGATCCACCATGGTTGCCTGAGACTTCTGACCCGCCATGGCTGCCCGAGACTCCTGACCCGCCATGGTTGCCCGAGACTCCTGACCCGCCATGGTTGCCCAAGGCTCCTGATCCACCATGGTTGCCCAAGGCTCCTGATCCACCATGGTTGCCTGAGACTCCTGACCCGCCATGGTTGCCCAAGGCTCCTGATCCACCATGGCAGCCCAAGGCTCCTGACCCGCCATGGCCCCCCGATATCCCAGACCCGCCCTGGAGACCTCCCTACCTGTCTGCACCTCCCCCTCACCTGCGTGTCCAGGGCACCCCTCCCCCCATTGTTACATCTAAAGCCTGGAACACACCAAGCCAACGGTCGGCCGTCTGGCTGTTTTCGTGCGTCTGCCAACTAAGTTTTCTCAGCGTCGGCTGACGTTGGTCCTCGTCGGCTATTTTTCAGCCGATTCGAAATGTTGAATCGGCGTTGGCGCTTGTCGGTCAGTCGGGTCATCTGATCGTTCTGATTGGCTGTTCTGCTAGCGAACCAGTGCATGGGAAAAAACAAAACAGAAGTGACCGTCTGTGGTGAGCGAGATTATGAGGTTCTTTGTTTATATAGGGTATGCAGGGTAGCTCTTCCGGTTCCCCGCTTTGAATAACGAAAACAGATTACTGCAACCAGCTGGCACTGAAAGATATTTACTCTTACGCAGGTGCAGAACGGACGTGCTATTTGGCCGTTGGATGTCGAGCGTCTACTTTCGTTGCTACTAGTTGGTCGGCGTTGGTTTGGTGTGTTCCTTGCTTAAGGCGCGAGGACACGCCTACCAGTAGGGGGAGGTAATATCACAATCCACGCCTGTCCTGGACTCCATTTCCCATAATCCACCCTGTCCCATACCTGAACTCACTCCATTATTATCTCTTCCGCTCTCCCCGGATTCTCTGCACCTGGTCCTCGTCATTTGCACTCCCTTTATTTTGGACTCACTTCCCTGCAATCCTTGTCCGTTCTTATTGTTATGTTCCCTATGGTTGGTAGTGTTTGTTTTGGTTGCTGTATAATCCCTTCGTCGAATAAACCCGTCTATTGTTTGGAAGTCCGATTCTGCTTCATCCCTGCTGCACTTCACCAGCTTGTAACACAATGCACCTGAGCACACCTCGTTTTCAGACGAGCATGCCCTTGGGCGAACAGATGGGTGCAAGTGCATTTGCTATTTAAACAATGTGCAAGCAGAGCATAGGCCAAAATGTGTGATTATTTGCTGAAATTACCATATATCAACCTGTTATTGTGTTTGCTGATGCGGTAAAAGTGAGCTTTTAAGTGTGCTGTAAAGGCTCACACAAAAAGTTAGTCACCACAAGCACTTTAACTTAAAGTCAGGTACATAATGTTGTGATGTTGTGACTTGTGATGCTATATACAGTGTGTGTGAACATAAAAATAAGCTTTATAAAACCGATATACAGTATGTCCTTATATTATAGTCCACATAAGTACTTCAGACATTGTCCTCATGTATCACACTTGCGGTTTGTAATAAAATAGGCCTGGTGTCAGATATTGGAGGAATTACCTTACCCTTGAGCTGTAATGGAAAAGTGAAACACACCACATAAAGCCCTGAGCTCAACACAATGGTGTAGCATTCATCACAGTAAAAGCCCCTGCATGCTTTTGCACTTTTAAGAAAGTTTGTTTCAGACTGAAGCTGCATACGCAATGGCTAAAGGTCAATGAGTAAAAGAGAATATGATAAAACAGAACTGATAACATGACAGTGTATTTTCAATGATGGAGTCATTTTTTTGCTGTTTCATGATATGAGAGACTATCCTCCCCAGTCTGTTGGGTAATGAGGGTTGTTAACAACAAAAGAAGTTATCTCCACAAACCGTCTGTTCTGCCATCCCTGCAGAGGTGGCTAATACAGTGGAAGAGCCGAGATCAAAAACTGCCACAGGTAAGATCCTTATAGCTTTGCACTTCAGTGGCCTATCTGTGCTATAGAGCCTCATGTAGACTTCCCACTCTGATCATCATCCAACCCTATCTCATAAAAAGTGCTGTCCTATCTGAGCCTCTGTAGAGTTCATCCTCATGGTGTCTCCTCTCTTTGCTCTTTTAACTTTAATATATGCACCATGGAGCAGGAAAAAAAAATTATAGTGCCAGTGTCAGCGGTTGCTATTATCTGCTGAAAGAAAATTAAGCAAAATGTATTTATACCTTTGATTGAGTTTTTTTGTGGACATCATAAATGTAGCTCAATTCAGGACAATTGGGACATAATTTTTCAATCTCAATGGCAAAAAGTGTCGCAATTAGCTATTATATTAGTGTTTGTTTTAATTTTCAATATAATGATAATTCCATGTTATTCTTTGAATTACCTTGGAGTACCATAATGTGATGGTATGACCAAGGACATTTCACCATGCCCCCACCCCCAAATGTAGTGCCTTTATTTTCCACCTCACATCTTCTCGTTCAAAGGTAACATGTCATTTAACTTCGATTATGATTAATATTCTACCATATAAACAACCTGCTGGTGACCCATGAAAAATAATATTCTCTCAGAAATATATGTGTAAATCAAGTACAGAACTGAATTCAACCAACTGCTACTTAGGCTACTTAATGTGTTTTCTTAAAGGGATAGTACAGTTTAAAATGTTATGTCATCATTGATTCACTCTCATCTTCTGCAGAACACAAAAGAAAATGTGTGTGTGTGTACCGCGCTCCACAAGAGAAAGTCAGAAAGATGGGTATATGATGACAAAATTTTCATTGTCGGCTGAACTAGTCTTTAACACTGATAAGAACTCTCAAGTGCATTTTATTGTTCTGTATATTGCTTTTGTACCTTTTGAATAATGCAAATGTCCAAAACAACATTAATTACTAATGTCACACATTTATGTGTCCCCTGCCATGAGACATAAGATGTTGTCATTGATCTCACTGTGCAGTTACATCACAGACGTCATTGTTGAATTATTCTGAATTGGGAAATGCATTTGCGTGCTGCACGCGCATGGAGAGAGGCAGGAACTGTGGGAGGGGACATGTGTATCACGCGTTCTCTCATGCTTCTGTGTTTCGCCTACCAATTCCACCTCATCATGCACATTGTTCCTGCGAGGCGAACGAGCGCACTGACACTACGATCCTAGAGCATCCCTTCAACACACCTTCATCTCCTGTGGATCTGCCCGCGTTCTGAGAGAACCGGAGAGCTGGCCAGAATAAACAACCGCAGCTTTGCGCGACTCATTGTTTAATTCGTCTGACTTCATGGGACGTGGTTTTAACCCGAAACGGTTGAAAGACCTTCAAGTCGACAACATATTGCCTGTTAATGCGCTTGGAGACAATGTTTTGAAGCAAACATTGGCGCGCGCGCTTCAATGAGCTCAGATTGGAGAGGCACTGGGAAGCCAAGCAAGGAACTAACTTGAACTAAGAAAGTGAGTAATTCGATTAATTTTTATTGACTTTACTCTCTCCATGCTTTTGTCTTCAGTGTAATTCCGCGGGGAATTTTAACATCTGTTGCACGGTGGAGTTTTTTGTGTCTCATGATTTTGTATAATATTCCCACATCCGTCTTCTTCAAATCAAAGTAGTTTAGCGTCCTAGGCTACTATTTGTCCCAAAACTGTGTAAGTAATGCTGCCTTCACGTGCTATCGGAATTGTCGTAAATATTAGTTCCCTAGTTAAAAATTACACATGTAACGTTAAGCCCTATTTGCAATGAGCTCATAATCACGACTTGGGAAGTGGGAAATCACGTGAAGGCAGCATTAATGTCAAGTACAAAGAGTACTGATGATATGTACCTCACTACTATTAAAAACATAGTCGTTTGTGACTGTTTACTCATTTATTTATTTATTGTGGTACAATTATGCCATCCCGCCACCCTCATTTCATTTGAACTTTAATTCATAAAGAAACATTTATTTTAGTCAATACAATCTGTAAGCAAATATAGAGCTAATTGATATAGTAGCCTATGCTAACAAGGCTAAATGTGGGGCAAATGTATACACGTTTTGGGCAACCTCTGTGTATTTGAAAAGTGTTATAACCATCCTATAGCTGCAATGTTTTTATTTTTCAAC
Organism: Gobio gobio; assembly: GCF_949357685.1. Classification (NCBI taxonomy): domain Eukaryota; kingdom Metazoa; phylum Chordata; class Actinopteri; order Cypriniformes; family Gobionidae; genus Gobio; species Gobio gobio. Next base: position 40,512,495 of record NC_137108.1, on the reverse strand, counting down.
ATTTGAAACCAAACCCTGAATTTTGAACCTGCTAATTCAGATGATCCCCCGTTCTCTCATCTGACAGTCTCAAATTAAACCCAAATAGTTTTTTGTCCTGTAAATCCTTTACATTTTTACATATTGTCACCATGAGGGTCGTGTTCATGTAGGCTATGATAGTGAGTTCATCCTGAAGCTCGTTTCTGATTGGTTGAACTGGTGACTAAGTGGCCATTAGTGTTTCCATTTATTTCATTGGCACTTCCCTTCCTCAGCTGGTGAAGGACCCCTTCTTTGCCCGAGGCGGCTCAGTTACTTCCAGTTTTTACATCATGAAAATGACGTCACTGATTGTCTGATGACATTACAAGAATGCACAGTGCCAAATCCTTTACTAATGACTATCCTGAGCTATACCATTAAATGCAGCAGATGGGGAAAAATAAGACAATTTTTCAAACAAAACATTTTAAATGTTTTACAATTTAAATGTCATTGGAATACTCAGATATTTTTGAATGACCACTAATGGAGAAAGATGCTCTTTGCATCCAGATATTGTAGTTACAGTATTTTCTAGCAGGAGCAAATGGGGCCACTAACAAGCTAAACCTTGACCTTTGGTTACTCACATGCAAGATATGTCAGTGCAAATTGCTTTCAGTTAAGACAGCTAAAACAAGCATTTTAGTCTGGGACTAGGCTTAAGCCTTGTCTGTGAAACCAGGCAAATGTGCTTCTTTATTTTCTGTGGTTACAAAATTCTCACTTAAACTGCATTTTTATTCATTACGTTTTCCTTATGCAAGACATTTATTTTTCTACATGTGTTTTACAGCTGTCTTCTGAAAAATGGGGCTTTCTCTATCAGAATTACAGGCTTGCCTAAATAATTGACATGCATGAATGATTAATTCAGACATAAACCTGAGCATGGTTTTCATGGGAGTACAGGAGCCGGCTGTTTGTCGCTCACCCCTCTAGAAAGCTATTGAATAAATCATCGTTCTAGAACTGACAGGGAGTGAGCCTTGGGCATTGTGAGCTCATCACGCCCTGTTATTCATATTAATGTTTTTAAAAAGGCGAAGTCTCACCAGACCTACAGGCAAATTTAGCATTTTTTCCTAGCCAGTACAGTGGCATGTTTGAATATCTGGGGGAATATTTTTTCCAAAGGTGAACAACATTCAGCCTCTATGAGGTCTACCAGTAATTCTTTTGTGAGGTGTGTTAGGATGCTTAGATGGCATTTTGGAACATACATGGGAAGGCTTATATCTTAGGCCCTGTTTACTCCTGGTAAGATGCGTTTTGGTCAATCAGTTCACAAGTAGACGAGGCTCACACATATACGTTTAAACGCCTGGTGTTTTAATCCGTCTCTTTTGTCCACTTTCAACCACTTCTGTCCTGATTTCTTCGAGGGGAGGGTATGTTTTTTTTTCCAGATCTTTCAGTCTAATAGACAAAATAAGATCAGGCAATTTACATATGAATGCGCACAGAGACGTTTCTGCTATGATAGCCGCAAGACCACACCGAACGCTGTGAGTGTTAAAAATCAAGAATGGTGAGAGAACATTGTGCTTGGTATGTTTTTTTGTCTTCGAACTAAACGTGGGTTTTCAGCCGACAAAGTTTAAATCCCGTCTGGCTAGCACGCTTCCCATAATGTTTACGCTTTAGGTCAGTAGGTGGAGAGTAGGCGGTCCTTTGTGGCTATTCATGATCGTATACACATGATCTGGTCAAATGCGTTTTCGACTACCTTTGGAAGTGGTCGAAAGTGGACAAGCTCAAAATGTTTAAGACCCAGTTTGCACCTGTATTTAGCGCCGTCCACTTGTAATCCGAAATGCATCTTTATACCAGATGTAAACAGGGCCTAAATTTCGCTGTCTTGGATTTGAATGGGCATATTATTTTAGAACTTAAATTAAATTGGGTTAATTAAAGACAAGGGCAGTTATTTACTGCTATTATAAGGCTAGTTTTATTTTTATCATCGTTAAAAGTTTATGAAATGCATAAATCAATAAGGAGAGAAGGGTATTGTTTTAAGGAATAGTTAAACCAAACAATTCTGTCATAATTTACTGACCCTCATGTCGTTCCACACCTGTATTACTTAATTTCTTCTGTGGAACATCTGCGTGTGTGTTTTTTTCCGTCCATATATCGAAAGTCAATATGGGCTTTCGCACTGGAGGAACCTTTTCATAGTTCCTAGAACTATTGGCGGAAGTACCTGGAACTAATTTAGCTAATAACATATTAGACAGGACTGTTAAACAGATAATAAACGAATGAAGATGGAGAATATGAGAGCTGTGTGCTCAGGCTATGCTATTCTCAGTGCAGTCAAAATAAAGGTCCGCCGTGCCGTCAAAATAAAAGTCACAATAACAAGCTTGCCTTACGTCACTTCAGAGTTCCTACTGGCCAGGGCCCGTTGCGTTTCCACTTGTGGCCATAAACAAAGGCGCAGTTTTTAGTCTGGAGATGGCAGTGGCGCGGACGATTTTATATACCAGCTAACATCACCATTAAAGACTTAAAATCAGCTCAAAACTCCCTTTCAGACAGCAGCGAGTGTTTGAAATAACTTCTGTTTGTGATCCGATGTGGATTCTGATAAAAAATGTTATATGCAATGCCAAAGATTATGCACGCTAACCATTACCATAGTAAACATGATATACAGTATATACGCCCGCATGAAGAAATAAGACAAAGCATATAAGCTATAACAATAACAATATTTACTTTATCTGTCAGTACATCTTATCTCTTTATACCGGACTGTGATATTTAGCTCCGCATATGTCATAAAATATAGCAACGCCAGTTTTTCAGGAGCTTCCTCTTTTTCTCTGAAAGAAATTATAACTGTATTGGGACTGTTACTGGAGAGAGTGCTAAAGCTCCTCAATTGATATTTTTGGTGAAAATTCTGTTGAAATTATCTTTCTTTGTAAATGTAATGTAAACAAACTGTCCTGTGACTACAAATAAACAGAAACAGACGCGACTGAATAAGTACGCGTGTTCTCTTTCTTTTGTGAAATAACGGTAAATACCACTTTATTTCTGTGGGACTAATGTGCAATCTTGACACAAATGAATTCATTATGATCAATGTATCACTTATTATTCAACCCTCTACAATGCGAGTAAAACACTCGCATATGCAAGTAAATCTTCACTCTGGGCGATTAAATAATATCTATAATTAGCCATTGGCTAATAAATTCTCAGATTCTCTATTCATGAACCCAGCAGCTCATCAATCCTTATTGCGTTGTATATTGTTAATATTAGTAGAATTAGTAGTAGTAGTATTATTATCTTTTAGTAATATAATAATTACTATTATCTATTTTTTTACAGAAACACCAACAATATCTTAAGCACCACCAGCAGTCCAAAGTTCAGTTAAATTACAAACATGCATTCATACATGGTTACCAACAGTTTTAGTTCTAATGACTGAAGTTCTATCATTAAATAGTGCTTGATTATCATAATATCATAACAGTTTAAAGGTCCCATGGCATGAAATTTTCATTTTATGAGGTTTTTCAACATTAATATGAGTTCCCCTAGCCTGAATATTGTCCCCAAGTGGATAGAAATGTTGATCGGTGTAAACCCGAGTTCTGGCTGTCTTTCTCTGCCTTTGAGAAAATGACAGGCCAGACGAGCCAATCCTGAAGTCTCCTGGTTTGACGTCCAAGCAGGAACAGTTACCTCCCTTTCCCCCGCCCAGAGAATCTGGCACGCCCATGCAAACGCTCCAGAGATCATTGCTTGTGAACGAGTGAACGCTGGCAGTTTCTCAGTGTTTGGATGTACAAATGAAAACAGAAGTCTTTATTCAGTTCCTTCTGATCTGTGATCAGTGATTTCTTATGTGTAGCTAATTATTTATTATTCGTGCACACGCTGCGGCTTCTCTCTCTCCAGACAGAGCGGTGTTTTCGTGTTTTCTATCTTGTGAGTCAGTGTTTTTGTACGTCCTCGTCGCGTCTATCAGTTCTACAATGTGCATACAGTCATGAGTTTCTGCTCAACATCAGCAGAGTAACATCTTTAGAGATAAACCTTACACACGCCGAGGCTCGGGATGCACTGACGGGTCGGCCTCCAACATCCCAAATCAAATCAAAATCAAATCAAATCACTTTATTTGTCACTCTACATATGCACAAGTGCAACAGTAGGTGAAATTCTTAGGTGCAGTTCCGAGCAACATGGTAGTCATGACATGACATGTACAACATTTAAAGCAGCATCAGATTACACTGATGCGCCCACAATTACTCACAGCACAGTAAACTCTACAATAAACAATAAATAATTTACACAATGTGAGTGTAGTTCTCACAGCTTTAAACAATATACACATACTTACAATATACATATACTTTAAACAATATACACTAAACATACACTAAACAATATACATTACGCTATAATAGTAATAATAATATACAATGTACAGTATAAAATATTATTCACAGATTGAAAAATTGAAATCCAAAGTGCAATAGATGCTGTATGATAAATAAATGTGTATATAATGTGTGTTTATCTACAGTGGGTTGTGCTGAGTGATATTCTGTCCAGTGTGTGTTATGATCCTGATGGGTCAAGAGTTAAGGAGTCTGATTGTTTGTGGGAAGAAGCTGTTCTGGAGTCGGCTGGTGCGTGATCTGATGCTGCGGTACCGTCTGCCTGATGGCATCAGTGAGAGCAGCCCATGGTTCGGGTGGCTAGAGTCTCTGATGATCCTCTGAGCTCTCTTCACACACCGCCTGACATAAATGTCCTGGAGGGAGGGAAGCTCACCTCCGATGATGCAGCTGGCCGTGCGCACTACCCTTTGCAGGGCTTTGCGGCTGCGGGCGGTACTGTTGCCGTACCAGGTGGTGATGCAGCCAGTCAGCAGGCTCTCTATGGTGCAGGTGTAGAACCGTGTGAGGATGTGGCGGCTCATTCCAAACCTCCTCAGCCGTCGCAGGAAGAAAAGGCGCTGATGAGCCTTCTTCACAACGGCCTCGGTGTGGACGGACCATGAGAGTTCCTCTGTGATGTGGACACCGAGGAACTTGAAGCTGCTGACTCTCTCCACCGGTGCTCCATCGATGGTGATGGGGCGGTGTTCTCTCTCATTCCTCCTGAAGTCGACCACCAGCTCCTTTGTCTTGCTGACGTTGAGGGAGAGGTTGTGCTCCTGACACCATCGTGTCAGAGTGTGCACCTCCTCTCTGTAGGCCGTTTCATCATTGTCAGTGATGAGACCTACCACCGTCGTATCGTCAGCAAACTTGATGATGGTGTTGGAGCTGTGGGTTGCCACACAGTCATGTGTGTACAAGGAGTACAGGAGTGGGCTGAGAACACAGCCCTGAGGGGCTCCAGTGTTGAGAGTCAGTGGTGAGGAGATGTTACTGCCCATTCTGACCACCTGGCGTCTGTTTGACAGGAAGTCCAGGATCCAGCTGCATAACAAGCTGTTTAAGCCGAGAGCCCGGAGTTTAATGTCAAGTATGGAGGGCACAATGGTGTTGAATGCTGAGCTGTAGTCTACAAACAGCATTCTCACATATGTGTTCCTCTTTTCCAGGTGGGAGAGAGCAGTGTGAATTGTTGATGAAATGGCATCATCAGTGGAGCGGTTTTTGCGGTATGCAAACTGCAGTGGGTCCAGTGAGGGGGGGGAGAACAGAGCAGATGTGGTTTCTGACTAGTCTCTCAAAGCATTTGCTGATGATGGGGGTCAGAGCAACAGGACGCCAGTCGTTTAAGCAGAGTGTTTTTGACTGCTTAGGTACAGGAACAATGGTGGACGTTTTGAAGCATGTGGGGACCACAGACAGGGAGAGGGACAGGTTAAAAATGTCCGTGAAAACTCCAGCCAGTTGGCGCGCGCACGCTCTGATGACGCGGCCGGGAATCCCGTCTGGACCCGCAGCTTTTCGGACGTTCACCCGCCGGAAGGATCGGGTAACATCCGCTTCAGATACGGAGAGTGCACTAACCTCTGTATCTTCAGCCGCGAGCTCTCTCTCCGTGAGGGCTGTGTTATTTCCCTCAAAGCGAGCATAAAAGGTGTTGAGCTCGTCCGGGAGAGAGGCAGCGGTGTTCACGGTGGAGTTTGTGTTCCCTTTATAGTCTGTGATGGTGTTAATTCCCCTCCACATGCTTCTGGAGTCGGTGGTGTTGAACTGTCCTTCAATCTTGTCCCTGTACTGGCGTTTTGCTGCTTTGATTGTTTTCCGGAGGGCATAACTTGCTTGTTTATGCTCCTCCGCATTACCAGAGTTAAAAGTGAAGGTCCGCGCATTGAGTGCCGCGCGAACATCCCCATTTATCCACGGCTTCTGGTTTGGGTACAGCCGAATTGTTTTGGTCGGAACAACGTCATCTACGCACTTCCTGATGAAACACGTTACGCTATCAGCGTAGACCTCGATGTCGTCATCAGAGGCCGACCGGAACATCTCCCAGTCCGCGTGATCAAAACAGTCCTGTAGCATAGAGTCCGATTGGTCTGACCAGCACTGGATGGTTCTGAGGGCGGGTGCTTCCTGTTTCAGTCTCTGCCTGTAAGCGGGCAAAAGTAGAATGGACGCGTGATCTGATTTGCCGAATGGTGGGCGAGGGAGGGACTTGTAACCCTCCTTGAAGGGGGAGTAGCAGTGGTCTAAAACACGGTTCCCTCGCGTGTTGATGCTAACATGTTGGTGGTATTTGGGTGCGATGCGCTTGAAGTTGGCTTTGTTAAAGTCCCCGGTCACAATAAACGCAGCCTCAGGATGCGCGGTTTCCTGCTCACTCACTGACCTATACAGTTCCTTTAGTGCCCGGTCTGTGTCGGCTTGTGGGGGAATATACACCGCTGTGATGATGACCGCGGTGAATTCCCTCGGTAGCCAGAATGGTCGGCACAGAACCATGAGAAATTCCAGATCAGGAGAGCAGAAAGACTTGATAGAGTGTACGTTCCTCTGATCACACCAGGATCGGTTGATCATAAAACACACACCCCCGCCTTTGCTTTTCCCGGAGAGATCTTTTTCTCTGTCCATCCGATGCACGGAGAACCCCGTGGTTTCGATGGCTGAGTCTGGAATCTCAGCGGACATCCAAGTTTCTGTAAGGCAGATAATGCAGCAGTCCCTCGTGTCTCGTTGGAAAGAGATCCGCGCTCTCAGCTCGCTGAGTTTATTGTCCAGAGACTGAACATTTGCCAGTAAAATACTGGGAAGCGGGGGTCGGTTTGCGCGGCGTCTTAATCTGACGAGTACGCCAGCTCTACAGCCCCTTCTCCGGCCGCGTCTCCGCGGCCGGGCCACCCAGACAAAGGGTTCCGCTGCTGTGTTTGTAAACGGCGTGTCGTCGTTGATGAATTTAAAGTCCGGTTTTCGGTGTGCGATTGCCGAACCAATGTCCAAAAGTGTCTGTCTGTCGTACGTAGTAAGGCAGACAACATCCAAGACAAAAAACACAAAAACTATAAACAGAACAAACAAAAAACTACAATGCTTCAGCAGAGCTTGCGACGTTGCGGCCGTCCTCGGCGCCATCTTGACTCTGTAGTCAGTAGCCATCTTGACTCTGTAGTCATCTTGACTCTCGCCATCTTGACCCTGTAGTGCATCTGGCCCACAGCGGAGGCGCCTTACACGGCACGAGATTAAGCAGAAGGGGGGTAAGCGTGAGGTTATCTGGGCTAGGCTAGCCAGCTATTCCCACAATAAACTGGATTACATTCAATTACTGCTGTTGTGTCTTTGTTTGCGCTGTGTACTCAATGCGCGTCACTGACGCTTTCCATATGATAGGAACATATCTAAAATAATGGTATTATCAACACTTACTCATAACTCGTTCATCTCGACAGCTGTAATGGTACTTTGCATGTGTTACAAAGTTGGTAATAATGATTATGATAATGACAGTAGTTACTATAAATAACTTTGTTAGCAATCGCTGAGCTCCGTCTCTGGTACATTGGTACATTAGTGATGTCCGGTTTGCGAACGATCTTTCTTTTGAACCGGTTCTTTTTAGTGAACCGAATCAGTTCACCAAATCGGACTGAATCATTCTAAACATTTCGCGTCTCCAGTCAGCGCTGATCCATAATTTACTGAAGTTACTAACTTTCTGACATGAGTGACAGCCCCTCCGACTAGAAATAGACTAATAACCTGAAGTATATGCTGTAAGTAAAACAGTTCACTGAACTGAGACTGACAGAACCGATGTGAAGTGAACTCCGGTCCATCCGTCTCTCTGGCAGCAGCTCGTGCCTGCTCGTGCCTCGTAGACCTCATTAAACCACGCCCCCTCCGCTCATATCAAATGCAAAGATGTCAGCCAATCACAACAGTGGGCGTTTTTACTGAAGTCTCACAGCAGACACGCCTCTTGTAACAGGGCCTTCAGCCACAGGGCAAACAGCAGTATAAATAAAATGCCTTTTATTTCTAAATTATGATATTTTATGATGTAAAAATCATACTAACAATATAAGTACACCTCAGGAAACACTATAAAATAATAGAAAAATGCCATGCCATGGGACCTTTAATGCTTGATTGACTGATGTTAAGCGCGAACGTTCAGATATTTAAAAAGCTGTGCCATTTTACAAAGATATTGATACATTTGGTGGAATTATATATATATATATATATATATATATATATATTTAATCATGTTCGTTTTGCGTTCTCGCTAGTTTCCAGTGATTTCTTTTTGATTGTTTTCTGATAAAACTTGCATTTGTTGTTGAAATGATGGGTTTGTTTGATGTTGTTTTAGAGAGGCGTGTTACGGGTGGGTTTTAGTGAAGCACTGCGGAGCTTGTGGCCTGATGTTGGAAACGCAGTGTGGTTTTGGGCTCTGTGCTACAGGTCGGAGGCTATTAGCCCAGCACGGCCTATTAAAAGCCCTGACTCACACTGGCCCGCCCAACAGTGGAAAAGCAGCTATTTTGAACAATGTCTTTAAAGCAAACCCTTCATGTGGGTTTTGTACCCCATACCGGAAATAACTCCTTACTTTCTCACTGATCACAGCTTAATTGAACTCTTAAAATTTACCCCAATCTCTTGACTTTATCGTTTTCCCCATAGGAACCAAAGCTCTTTCCCACGTTTTCCTTTTTAAGCACACTGATGCAAAGCTCTATGATTATATACAGCACTTAGAAGACAATCACATACTGTAATAAGGGCTTGCATCATATGTGAAACACAGCATATGGGTCTGCAATACAATGAGGTCCATAAATACATATTTGCATTGAAGTAGGTTGTGTAACTCACCCAAAGTTGCATTCGTTTTCTCTCAAAAGGCAGCGTAATGGAAATGCTCAGGGAAAGCTGTGGTACTTCGCCTCTTTCCCCACATATAGCCATCAGGATCTTTGATATCAGCAGTGAAGCTTTTGTTTGGCTGGGCATCCCGGCTCGCATTGTTGTTGTTTTTTTGCTTGTGTCAAGGTCGACTCGGGGTGATACATGCTGTCCATTTCCTCTAATGCGTGTGGAATCTCTCACTTATGGAGATCACAGCTTACAGTCCATTACAATGTAGCACAACCCCCCAAGCATCTGTGAACTTAAGTAAGACAGTTACGCACTGAGTGTGAAATGTGGTCGGAGAGAAAAGAGGGACTGTTGGGTGTTTTATAAGGTGGAGATTCAAAATTCAAGTTTTTATTTTCTAGTATAGCTGTAGAATTCATAATAGAAATGTGCTTATTTTTATTTCATAATACGCTCACCTGTGCATCTGCTATAAATTGGTATATTTTACTTGTCAAAGAGATGATGTGCAATATAAGTTTATCCCATCTCAATTACCATTTGTATGGAGATACGCGTCATTCTTTAGGGTAATGATTTCGCCTCAGGCTAAAAGAGACTCATAGCTCTTCATAAATGTAATGGATTACCTGCCGGCTCTATAGATTAATGAGGAAACGGTAAGGCCCTGTTCAGGTCCCTTTAAGTACTCGTTTATTCCTTTGAGACAAAATGGAGACATATAATGTAACCCAAGGCTGTAATTAAACTCAAAATGAAACAGGACAAGCAATTTTCCCAGAGGATATCCCTTACCCAAGGGAAATCCAAGGCTCAAACTATTCCAAAGAGGTGTCAGAAGAGAGTGTGGGGGAAATACCCTAGTTATAAAAGCGATAGTTCACCCCAAAATAATTTTTTTTCATACATCAGTGGGGTACAAAATCAGTGGGGTCCGATGTTGTTTGTTCCACTGAAAAAAGAAAGTCATACAGGTTTGGAGCAACATTATCGTGACTAAACAATAACAGAACATTCCTTTTTTGGTTGAACTATACCTATAAAGACTTTGATTTAGCTTTCATCTCAAATATTGAAAGATACATAAGATGATATCTATGAAATTATGATGTCCAACCCCTTACCTGCTCTACACGAGCACCATAATGGAGTGGCATCAGTGAACCAAAAGCTTTGGAAATGCAGGTCTATTTTTGGCCCATGTCCTGTCCACTCGCTTGTGTGTATCTGTTGTTTTGCACAGAGAATAAACAGCTGCCAGGTACAAGCAAATGATTTTATCGCTTGAGATGAAGATGTCCTCCATTGCTGATAAAAGGGCTTTGTAAATACACAAGTGCATAATGAGAGACCATCTCCATTCTGACAGCGTACATGATGGAAATGTTTCCCTCCTGCTTTTTATGTATCACTCCTGCGTTATTTTGTACTGGTTGTACAGGATGTAATTTAGATTTTCACTGCACTTAGATATTATATAGGATTTAAACAACTGTTCAAATGTCTGGGGTCAGTAAGATTATTTAATTTCTTTGAAAGAAGTCTCTTTAGCTCACCAAGGCTGCATTTATTTGATAAAAAATACAGTAAAAACACTAATATTGTGAAATATTATTACATTTTAAAATAACTGTTGTCTTTTTAAAATATATTTTCAGATCTATTTTATTCCCGTGATTCAAAGCTGAATTTTCAGCATCAGTCTTCAGTGTCACATGATCCTTCGGAAATCATTCTAATATGCCGATTAGATCTTCAAGAAACATTTCTTATTATTATACATATACTTATTATGTTGAAAACAGTTATGCTGCTTAATATTTTTGTGGAAACTGAAATATTTTTTCAGGATTCGTTGATAGAAACATCAAAAGAACAGCATTTATTTAAAATTTAAACCTTATGTAACATTTCCTTGCATAACAGTAGTATTTTTTACCCTACATTTTTTAACAATATTGCTAAGAAAGTATAACCTTGTTTATTTGCAAGGATTTTATTTCTACTAAATTGATAGATAACATATCCTTTGACTTATTCAAGGATAGTAGCTGCCATATTTAATTTATTGTGAATGAAAACAAGGCTAAACGTACAGTCGATTCAGTAGGATGAAGGGCCCTATCATACATCTGGTGCAATGGGACGCAAGTGTTTTTTACTAGTTTCAGCCTGACACAGTTATCATTTTCACATCCAGCGCCACATTGTTTAAATAGCAAATGCACTCGCGCCCATCTCTTCCTCCATTGCCGTGCTGGTCTGAAAACGAGGTGTGTTGCTATTTTGAGGCAACTGAAAACGACTGCGCCATTGACCAACTAAAACCTGGTCTAAAGTCAATAGCGTAGTTTTTTTTTGTGTTATTTAAAGAGCGCGTTAGTAAAATGTGCCTATAGGCGTGTGCACAATGTGTGTACAATCTGCTTATTACACACACAGTGATGCGTAGCAGCACACAAACATTTTTAAATATTAAAAATAAAAGGATTCCTCTCTGGAGAAGTGTTCAGTCTTTCCGCTCGCAAATTCCGCCAAATAAATAGAGAATCCGCCAACAATCTGCAAGCGCAACTGGCTTTTAAAGGGAATGGGAGATGAGACTCTGATTGGTTTATTGCACGTTACACCCAAAACACACCCATGACTCATTAAGAGACTAGGTACAGCCCTTTTAGACCATGCGTCTGGCGTGCTGACCGTTTTTTTCGTCGTTAAACTTTAGCAAAAGTGGATTCGGTCACGCCCTAAGTGCACCTGCGCCTTGCACTTCAGACCATGTGCTCAGATTGTTAAAATAGGGCCCGAAGTGTGCAAAATTATTCAATATTATGTATGCAATGTAGTTGCAATAAACAAACAATGTAATAATGCGTACAACTGTAGAAGGGGATGACTATTATTCTGTCGCGTGGAACTGGGGAAGAACTGATGACAGCACAGTTTGATTTTTGGTTGACCAATCAGTGGAAAGGGACGTTTCATTCCCACCCATATATAGAGATGAAATATTCAAGCTGTTTATCCATTGTGATTTTATTGTATTTCCATTTGGTGCATTACAACCATAATGCTGCGTTCACACCAAACGCGAATAGAGCGTCAGGAGCGAGTGATTTCAATGTTAAGTCAATGGAAAGGCACGTTGACGCGCATCTGGAGGTCGCGCGATAGACGCGTTTCGCGCGGCACGATGGACGCGATTCCGCCTCATTCGCGCGAATGACGCGAATTTGACGCAAATTGAGCGTCTTGCGCGATACACGCGAATGGTGCTTTTTGTGCATTCACGTGTTTGAAGCGAATTCGCATCTGATGCCTAAAAAATTGGAACTTTGGCGTCAATTCGCGCTGCGTTAACCAAACAGGAGCCTGCTTGCTGCTGCACGTGGTAAAGTGACGTGATGAGAAACCCTGCATAATTTAAAAATACTACTATTGTGTCACAAAATGTAGTTTTAAGACTTTTTCAGGTGAGAATGTAGTTGTTTAAACCTCAAACCTGTGGTTTATTTATAAAGAGAGCGCCTATTTAAAAAAAAACGTATTGCGTTCTTGGAGTTGTGAGATCCAGGCGATCACCGGGCACTCAGCACTCATTAACCCAGGCGAGAGCAGCCTTTCCTCGGCTAGTCCTTCTGACGTTTCCCGCTGGCTCTGATGTCCTGTGGTGGTTCGTCTTGTGTGGATCTAACGGGCGATCTTTGGTGTCATGAATCTATAATTTGTTGTCTGCCAAATAGTTTTGACTGAGGGCAAAGAGAAGTTTCATAACTTTATTTTTCAAGGATATTTAAATATACATGTAGTGAAGATAATGTACTAGTATTAATGTTTAATATATATTTTTAATGAAAATGAAAAGAGGCAGAGTGGTGTTTTATGACATATTTCTCCTGGAGCGCCTTGAACACGCATCTATTTCGCTTCAAACGCTCGATTTATACGCGCGTCCAATTCGGTGTGGACGCGTGAATGGATTCAAAATGTTCAAGCGTCTAAACTAGATGCGGTAGACGCGATTTTGACGCTCTATTCACGTTTGGTGTGAACACATGAGAAACGTGATGAAAAAAAAATTATAATTCATGAGAAGGGCCGGAGCAATGATAAATAATAAATTTTGTTACGTCCCTTTTGAGCCACGGGGCGTAACAATGGTTTCTTCATTTTTCCGTTTTGAAGAAAAAATTAGGTACACAGGCCTGAGCAGACCCTCGCAGCGCTGTTTTGTAATTAAATAAGGCGTCTACTCTGATGCATGTTGTGCTACTCTGAAATTTCAGTGCAAACTATTATCGCCTTTTAAAGACGCATCACAAGTTAAACCATTAGAGTCTCCCTTCAGCTAGGGTTCAGCGGTTTGACATATCAAAGGTTATGAAATCCAATTTAATGACCAGGCAAGCTTCCAGAGCATCAGACCTTTCCTTATGTCAGCATTAGTAAAGGTTGAAGAGTCACATCAGTGGATGTATGTAGCATGTAGCGCAGTTAAATACTTGAATACACAGGAAATCCATGATGCAATTAGACCACAGCTAAAAGGTGAACTCAAGGTGAACTCTCCAGGCGTCATCGGTCTGATGATGATCCAGTCTATCTCAGAAACAGAGGGATTATGTAAAAACTGTTGAAAAGGTAATTATGCAAATCGTGGGAGCGGTGAGTTAGTGTTCTATGTCACTGCTCACCACTTCCCCAATGCTGGATGGGTCTGCAATAGAAAAGCCTGTTTTTGCCCTTGAGGTAGTCTGAGGCATTTCTCACCACTGATTGTAGATCATAAAGCAAGCGAAGTAAGACATTTCACATTTAAACAACGGTGGATAAAGGTTGCGTGAAGGTCAGAGTCTGTGACGTTGACCATCTCAATGTACCTTTCTTTGAGCACTGCAATGCATTTCAGCATTAATAGAAGGCAGACTGAAGTAATAGTCATGTTCTGCTCCGAAGTTATATGCCATCCATCTCTCTGATAGTCTTCCTTTTAAAGGTGACTTCTTATAAAGAGACTTAATTAGTGGTGCTTTTTACACATTTAAGTTCAAGGGGTTGATTTTTATTTAAACCAACAGCTTTTATGATTTTTCTTTTTAAATGAAGGTCACGGTAAAACTGTCTTGGAAACTTTTTACCATGCCTATAATTTATTTTTGCTATTCAAATGCATTTTTTTTTTTTTTTACATAAAAATCATATAATCAAATATCAACAGCAACATCACATTAAATTAAAACATGTGCATCAAACATATAAGAGATTAAAAAATGTAATTCAACACATACAGTATAAAATACTAAAACATAAGATTATAAGCATAACTAATTAAATGTCAAAGTAAAAAATAACTTTCTTTTAAAAACACTGAGGCTGCATCCGAAACCTGGTAAATGCTGCATTCGGAGGACACATTTTAAGGTAGGAAGGCATCAAGGCACGTCCAAATCTAATGTTAGCTTCACTTCCTGTCTCCTGAGATACCGTCATCTGATCGATTTTTCAAGGCAGCATTTATGTATCCTTCGCTGACTTTGATATCCCACAATCCTGTGCGTTCCATTCTGTGACAGTTGAGCTGGAAAAAAAAGATGGCGTCCGAAAATTTCGTTTGCTGGTCAGTTTGTGTGTAAATTTACGTTTTTTTTACCAACATTTTCCACTTCTGATATCATTTCTAGCGAGAAATTACTAATGTAGTAATTAAATATTTGTTTAGTTCTCACCAAAGCTCTCTCTATTTTGCTGTACATCATTAAACTGTTACAATGCCTTAGAAGTCTGTCCGAAATTAGCTTTGTGAGGTGCCTTCATGCACAAACGTTTCCTCACAAGTCATTGTCGGATAAGGCAGCGAGGCAACAAGTCACCTGCCTTGGTTTTCGGACGCAGCCTGAGTGTACTAGCTTCCCTCATACCTGATGGTAGTGTATTCCACAATTTTGGCGCATAATTTGCCACGGCCGCATCGCAGATTTTCTTTTGTCTATAGCTGGCAACCTCCAATAAACCTGCATTCGATTATCTTAAGGTCTTTGATGAAATATTAACGAGAGAACTGGCAATACAATTAGATCCTTGTCCATTATGAGCTTTGTACGTAATGAGGAGGAGGAATTCTAAATGTGCAGTGCAGCTAAAACTGGTGTTATATGTTCTCTTTTTTAAGTTCTAGTTAAAAACTAAAAAGTTTAGTTCTCTAGTTTAGTTCTTTTTTTTTGTTTAGTTGTGTATACTTTTGGGGGGGGGGGAGTGGAAAATTGTTGTGGTGAAAATGACACCAATGTAAACAGTGTGTAATCGATTACGTCGACACATCGTTCCAGCCCTAGAAGAGTTTTAAGTCATAATGAAACCATGATCAAAAAATAAGGCGAAGTGCTTCAATCCCTCACGGCTTGTCATGGTCGTTCACTCGGCTCCGTCTCAGTGAGAGGCACAGAGGTGCAGGAGTGCTCTCCTGCTGCTCACTCCAGTTGGTGACATTTTACAATGACCCCCGGTGCTATCCAGTGTTCCTGTTTGTGATGATGCAACTTTTTAGGCAGAGTGACAGTGGCACAGTTGTGGCCGAGCTGCAGGGTGTTTGACTGCAAAATGTAGATAGGGCAGAGACAACAGCGTCCAGGTTGATTCCGCCCTGGGGTTCTGATGTGGTGAAACAAGACGAAGTTTGGTATTTGCTACACTAATTTGGGGGGGAAATATGGCACTTTGAGTACTGTGCTCTTATTGGTACATGAAAGCATAATAAAATTTGTCAATATTTAATCAGCAAACATGCAAGTTACAGGAGACGTATATGTTCCAGTTCCAGAAATCTGCAGTTTGTGTTGACCTAAGGATAGCTTATGAGATATGAAAAGTAGGAAGCATTGCTGCTGTCTCTGCAGTGTGGTCATCCCTAGTGTCTGCCCACGGCACTTATCCAATTATATGACAAAGACTAATGACCAAATTACCTTTCTCTCCTCTGCTAGTTTAACTTATGAAGTCAAGTCATGTCAACTTGTTTGCTTCCGACTCTTTAATGGCATCTCTACTGATTCGGACCCACTGTTCTGGTGTATGAAGTTCCACACTAAAGTTCTGATACAGCCTGTTCATGCAGTCAATCACAACACTAAGCCTGTGTCATAAGCAGGTGCAACATCCACATCCATCCTTGAGTAGGTACTTACTGCATTTTAATTAAAGGGTTAGTTCAGCCAAAAATGAAAATTACCCCATGATGTACTCACCCTCAAGCCATCCTAGGTGTATAATACTTTCTTCTTTCAGGCTAATACAATCAGAAATATATTAAATAATGTCCTTGCTCTGCCAAGCTTTATAATGGCAGTGAATAGAGGATTTGATTTTGAAGCCCAAAAAAGATAAAATCATAAATCATAAAAGATATCCACACAGCTCCGGGGCAGGGGCGTCAATTGGGTATGGCAGGATATGGCCATTGTATGCACACTTCAGAATCCTGCCAGAAGTATTAGGTCATCCGAGTACTTTTTGCTTACTCTTTTATGAGTACTGTGAATTCTGTACTGTGAATACTTTTGTCACATATTTTTTTTTTGCGCTATATAGTAGCAAAGTATGCAATCTCGGATGCACTGCGTGAGTGAGTCACTGAATCATTCATCTAACCAATTAATTCAAAAACACTTTCTGAATTCAGAACCACATGCTACTTGTACTATTTTTACCTGTGTACGGCAGGAATAGTGAGAGTAGTCAATAATATGCAGTTCCGAATTCAGCAACTGATTCATTCAGGAACAAAACAAATGTCTTTTTCAGTGAGTCAATTGAATCATTGACTAAAATGGTTCATTTCAAAACATTGTTTCAATCAGTAATAAAATAGGAAGTAATCAGCTAAATTGCTTTTTATCACTTGTAGGACACACTGAAGAAAATATTCAGCAACATATATAACGTTTCTTTCAGCTTGTTTATGGTCCTGCTTCTTGGTTCCTAAAGATATTTGTTACACTCCCTTCTAATCTTGCACGGGAAATTAGTCAAGCCACAATAATGGCAAAACAAACAAGTCAAGATATCAGCACTGTATAAATAATTCATTAGTTCACACAATAAATCATTTCACCTTGCTTCATTTTTTCTGCGTTTGAGTTGTTATCTGTAACTTTCTCTCCCTCTCTCTCTCTCTCTCTCTCTCTCCCTCTCTCTCTCTGTCTGGACCATAGTATGTATGATCTCCTAGTGGGTGCCGTCTGTCCCCATCTGCCTCAGACTGCCTTGCTCCATGTTCCCCATGGAGCCCGCTATCATTAATATTGCTTTCACATGTGTGCTATGAAAAAAACAAACACTGGTACTCACCTGCTGTCGGTGCTGTTGGTTGATGCTTGGGCAGAGAGGGAGAGCCGTAGTGTCACTGGAGACCTGTGAGCTGATGACTAACTTTTGGTAACAGATGTGGAATTAAACAGTCAGTGCACATGATCAGTAATGTGGAAATAAATCATTATACGGATTTTTAAGATAGATGAGGCTGATACAAAATCGTGTGCAGGGTTTTTGTAGCCTTTTCTTTAAGATAAATTGTTGAATTAGCCAAAGTTCTGAGAATGTGCCATGTTAGCTGGGATGGTCTTGCTGGTTAGTGAATTCTTGCAAGTTAGGGTGTGTTCTAGGGCTGCCACTAACGACTATTTTTATATTGATTAATCTATCGACAAATTTTTCGATTAATCTATTAATCTATCGACTAATTTTCAACAATTTTACTTAAAACGTTTAATTGAACTTGCAACGTTGGCATTCAGTAGTGTAACATTACTATAAAAAGTATAAATGTAAACAAGCCCTTGACAAAATGTAAAACTAAAAGTAAAAATGTAAAAAGGTACACATTTGTAAACCAACATAACAAAAAAAGAGAATATCAGCAAATATTTTTTATATAGAATAGTGATGTCACAATACCAAAATTATGACTTTGATACGAATACGATACCAGACTAAAATACCTCAATACCGATACTGAATCCATACCATGGCAAAAAACTGTAAAAGTAATTGAATAATATGACATAACTTACTATTCATTGTTTTATCATTGTTTTAGGGTTAAAAAACCCCCCCTAAAAACTCATGTTCCTGCCCTGCCCTGCTTCACACAGAATATTAGGCCCGGCCCTTTAAGAGCTCTACGGACCAAATTTATTGTAACACCCGATTTCTCATTCAACTCTGTATACGTTCACTAAAGACATATCCGACTGCGTTTACCCGAATACTCACCAGGAAGTGCCTTTTTACATATTTTTTACCATTCAAACCAAATAATACGTGAAACTGGCAGCGCGATCTGTCTGAGTGAAAGGCGTGTCCGCTTCAGGTCAGAGTCCGGCAGCGCGCGCGAGCACGTCCCGGCCGCGCCACACTTTTCTGTTGCTTTCTTTTTCCTGAGCTGCGCATATATATCTTGACTGTTCTGCTTCCATTGTTTAGTGAACGGTGGAAGCAGAGCTCACACACACATCCTCACCCCTGCTGTCACACATCGACGACGCAAATTAAGAAATACTGCTCTTATTAGAATGCTGTCATTTTTAAAGTACCGGTACTAATACAATTTCATATCGTACCTAACTTACCAAGTCGACTAAAAATATTGATGTCGACTAATTAACAGCGTCGACGCAGTCGATTGTATCGACCAATCGCGACAGGCCTAGTGTGTTCACACTTGTCATGTTCAGTTCGATTAAAACGAACCCTGGTGTGATTGCTCTGTTAGTGAGGCTCATTTGAATAAGTGTGAACACTGCCATCCGAACCCTGGTGCGCACCAAACAAGTGGGCCGAGACCTCCGAAGAGATGGGTTTCGGCCCGCTTCCAACTCTGAACGAACTCTGGTGCAATTCGAAAGACACAACCCTAAAAAGGACAGAATGCTCAAGCATACCTGATTGTTCTCGTCAATGTCACATTGTTGCCCATCACAGCTCTTGCCCACGAGCTGACTTGGTGAATTCAAAGTTTTTTTCAGTGTTGTTTATCTTGGTGACTCGCAATTTAAAAACACTCATTTTACAAACTCTAAATATATTCAGTGCTGTTTTGTAAAACAAATTCAGGGACTAATTGTGAGCAACACTGTAGAGCCACAAGCTTAATCGATAAGCTTAATGCAGGCACATTTGTCTCACCGTTCGTGGTAAATTACTCCAATCTTTGCTCTCCATTACGAGTTTCAACTACTAGCTTTCATGTGTTTGCTTTTAATAGTTGGAGAGCTCCAGCTACTGTGTTGGATTGGTGACAACGTCTACGGCTTCCGGGCCATGAGTAGTTTTAAGGGCCAGGATGTGGAAAAACAGGGCATCAAGCTGCCAAAGAAATGGATTGATTCCAATGACAAAGTAAGTTTGGTTATCACATTTATTGTTCTTTTATTTTGGGGAAGCTACTTTGGATGTGTAGCATGCTAAGCTACAAGCTATTCATCCTTGTTGAAAATAAAAAAACAGCTGGTTAGGTATGTTTTGAAGCATGGCAGCAGGTTTTAGCTGGTTTAAGCTGGTCCCAAACTGGTCCTAAGAAACTAGCTCCAGCTCAGGAACAGCTTATAACCAGCTCAGGACCAGCTTAAACCAGCTCATGGCCATCTAAGGACCAGCATAAACCAGCTCAAAAGAGCTGCCATGCTTCAAAACATACCTAACCAGCATATGCAGTTTTGTTCAACTGGGATAGTTTACAGAAGTTCCACTACAGTCAATTTAACTACTAACTACATTGTAAAGATTGGGGTTCGTAAGATTTTTAAAAATGTTTTTGAAAGAAGTCTTTTATGCTGACCAAGGCTGCATTTATTTGATCAAATGTCTAGTGAAATATTGTGAAATATATTATTACGATTTTAAAGAACTGTTTGTAATATATTTTAAAAATTAATTTATTCCTGTGATGCAAAGCTGAATTTTCAGCATCATTACTCCAGTCTTCAGTGTCACATGATCCTTAAGAAATCATTCTAATATGTTGATTTGCTGCTCAAGAAACATTTTTTTTATCAGTTATGAAAACAGTTGTGCTGCTTCTTTTTTTCAGGATTCTCTGATAAATATAAAGAAAAAGACTACTTTTATTTATTTGAAATAAAAATCTTATAACATTAGAATTGCATTTTACTGTCACTTTTGATCAATTAAATTCATCATTGCTGAATTACACCGCTACTTGTTGGAAAACTAGCTTGTTACTGAAAAAAAAAGACTATTTTGAGATAAACAACATACTTAAACAGTAGCGTCACTACTTTTAGTTAGTTGCTCAACAACACTGATATTGACTGTCCTGCTTTTAAGTTTTGTTTACTATATTGTGATGGATGCTGTTACTGTTTATTTTTTCTTTTAGCCTATCTTGAAAGGTTTCTTTTCTGTCTTCTTTTTCTATTCTTGCTGTATTCAATCGCACATGACGGTAGATCCCCACAGACCGTACGATGGTTGTCAGGGGAGTTGTGGGAGGAGGAAACGCTTCCAATCCTGTCGGAGGATTGCTGAAGAAACGGCGCCAGCGCTATGTGGAAAAGGACGGCAAGTGCAATGTCCACCATGGGAACGTACGTGAAACCTACCGTTACCTGACAGACATCTTCACCACGCTTGTGGACTTAAAGTGGCGCTTCAATCTGCTGGTCTTCACGCTGGTCTACACCACCACCTGGGTGTTTTTTGGCCTCATTTGGTGGCTCATTGCCTACATCCGTGGAGATCTGGACCATACTGATGACGCCGAGTGGACGCCTTGTGTGAATAACCTCAATGGCTTCGTCTCTGCGTTCCTTTTTTCCATTGAGACCGAGACCACCATCGGTTATGGGTACCGTGTCATAACGGACAAATGCCCCGAGGGCATCCTCCTGCTTCTGGTGCAGGCCATCTTGGGCTCCATTGTCAATGCCTTCATGGTGGGTTGCATGTTTGTGAAAATCTCACAGCCAAAGAAACGTGCCGAAACGCTCATGTTTTCCAACACAGCTGTGGTAGCCGTGCGGGACAGCAAGTTGTGTTTGATGTTCCGTGTCGGTGACTTGCGGAACTCGCACATAGTGGAGGCCTCCATTAGAGCCAAACTCATCCGCTCTAAACAGACCAAGGAAGGAGAGTTCATCCCCCTAAACCAGACGGACATTAATGTGGGCTTTGACACGGGAGATGACCGACTGTTTCTGGTGTCACCGCTGATCATTTGCCATGAGATCAACAAGAACAGCCCCTTCTGGGACATCTCTCAGGAGCAACTGGCACGAGAAGAGTTTGAAATAGTGGTCATCCTGGAAGGAATGGTAGAGGCCACAGGTGAGTGTAGACAACAGAGAATGAGAGAGCGAGAGTAACATATAGAACTAAGTTTTGTTCCCCTGCTGGCAAATGTCATAACTAAGTGGTCATCTTGGAAGGAATGGTAGAGGCCACAGGTGAGTGTAGATAACAGAGAATGAGAGAGCACATGAGTTACATGAGAGAGTTACATATAAAACAATGAGTTTTGTTCCCCTGCTGGCAAATGTCACAACACTGTTATGCAGGGAAAACATATTTCTCCAACTGACTGGCATTCAAACTTAGACATGTATTTAAAGACCCCCTGTGGTGAGAATTAAGTTTTTAATGTTGTTTATATGTCTTTGTGGTGTTTTTGATATGCTTTAAGACAAACCATGTGCAAATTCATAAGTCAGCACCATTGCTGAGCATTTTCTCCTTAAACCTGCAGTGAAAAAAAAACGTCTCAAAACCGTGGTTTGAAATCATTGGTGTTTCTGACATTACAAAATACCTTGTAACCAATGACGTCAACGTGCCAGCGGGCTTTAGCATATCATCATTACTATGCTGCGAAGCAGGGGAGTCTCAAGAGAAGCCAGGTCATCCCGGTATATTTTTCTGTTGATATGAAAAATCAGGTACATTTAGCAATATAGCAGGTGAATTATGTATGTATATTACGATGTTATGATTAACTATATGCCTTTCAAGTTGTTCAAAACGTTTCAAAGGATATTGATTTTTAGAAGGCAGCTGTTTGACTCAGAGATGGTGAACGGGAACATGGTTTATGTAACATTAGCAACACATTATTAGCTGTTTGATAACGTAGTCAAGCAAAAGACTAATCATATTAATCCCCGTTATGTGTCCCGATGTTATAGAGAGCGATACAAAAAATGCATTACCATTCTGATACATCAGCTTATTATACGAGCCTGTATAATTCACTCGTCCACTTCTTCTGAATCAGTTTCTAGCTTAAACATATATGGCTGAATTAAACCATTATTTCCATTTTGCAGCGCTTGCACCAGTAAAGTTGACAGAGTGGATCTCTGAGCTGTGGATGGAGGCTGGGCTAATTTGCATATTCATAGATCCGCGTATACTAAATGAAATGGGGGTAGAGTTACATTCAAGCTTGAAGAAATCTTTTCACCGAAAAAAAACCTTTTAATTAGTCATTTTGGGGATTACTGACTACAGAGGGACTTGAAAATGAAAATTGTCATTTAAAAACCCAGTATTATTTTGTATAAAATCAAAATATTTTGTGTAATAAAAAGTGACAAAAATGAAAACAAAGAACTACAAAATGACAGCATAACATTTTATATCGCAATTTATATCTATATATGTACTATGTTTCAAGTCTTCATAAGCTTAATTATACCTTTGTTTGATGAAAAGGCAGTTGAATAATTTTTGAGTTGAATCTTTTCAATGAATCTAGTTCAGAAAAACAAATGATTTGTTGATGAATAAGAGTGATCTAGTTAAACTCTCTGATCTGGTTACAATTGTTAAATGATATGACCAATTCAGAATTCTTGGAAAATAGCATGTGAGGCATTTTTATGAAAATATTATGGTGCTTTTGGGTCGTTTAAGTAGCTTGGCATCCTCAGTCCTCATTTACTTCAATTATATTGAAAGGAGTTTCCAGGATATTCTTAAAAATAAATAATAATAATAATAATAATCACATTTTATATTCTAGGGTAGAGAGAGAGGTTTTAGATAAACCTCAGTAAATGAAGACGAACTAAAGAAATTTCGGGTGAACTTTTCCTTTGTGAAAATTTTAAAAAGTTTCCCGTTTGCGTCTTTCAGAGCTCCTTATATGAGTCAGGGGTATTTAAATGGGTGTTGCCTGAAAGTCAAACATGAAAAGTGACCAGATTTACCGCAGTTCCCCTGGTAACAGAATGCTGACAGCGGGGTGTGATGTGGTATTTTCATGGGATTCACTAGACATACTGACAGTGAATTCATGTGACAGCAGTTGCAATTACACTCTGCTAATTAGCTTTTGCATTGTGCTCTGTGTCAGTATAGACGCATATTGCTGCCTGCATGGAGCAGAAAGATGGAGGACTCTTGAGATGTTTCTCAGTAAGACGAGCTCGTGGCCTGTCAATAGATCCGCCTCAGGGAAATTAACGAGGAGAAGACAATTGAAAGAACTATAATGCAATTCACCTCACGCATGCATAAATACACACACGGCTCACAAACACACTCTCTCCTACTAATAAAATAATGAATCATTGCTCAAGAGTGGGATGCAGTGAGTAGCTAGATTCAGTCCACAATCATCACACTTGTTCAGTGCAGTTATACTTTTTTTGTCTCACATCTGACATTCAAGAGCATCCCACTTTCAGTCGATGTAGGTTTAACCTATCTATTATTAGACAAAAAGCAGGATAACAGTCAAAGAATCCGTATCAGAAACGATACCAATCTATTCAGGTCAGGACTGTACCTCAAGGCCTAATGAAATTGGAAAATTCTAAAGTAGAATTATTGATTTCTTTTTTCGTTACAGTGATAAGTAATTGAAGTAATGATAATTGGTAACTCATGGCCAATTAGGGTAATAACATTAGGGAGACACTGAATCTAGAGTCCAAGTCTAATAACAATTATAATTGTTCTCATAACAATTCTAGTTTAAAGCCCTATTCGGACGGTAATTGTTTCTCGTGGGGTCATAAGGTATTTTCATCATTTACAGGGGCTAGTCAGGGATTTTATTGTCGTCCGAATCCAGAATGTCAGTGTTTTTCTCCCACCACCTGCGTAAAAATCCCTGGCTGAATCACCTACTGTTTTTTTTTTTCAAACATTGGTCTTGTTTTTTGGTCATGTAGTAATTTAATTTCCGTCCGAACCGAGTTTTCAAGATGATATAACTTCAAAATTCATGGTTTATATCCTTTTTGACCACTGCAGAGTACCGTACGGTTGCGCTTCGCTGTAATTTGGATGCTTTTTAAAGATCTAGATATAGACTTTTATTACTGAAATGCTGGCAAGTATTTACAAGAGCAATATATTTCATCATCACTCAAAAAATAAAAAGAAGAAAAGCACGTAAACATTTGAAATGGGCCGTTATTAGGCTACGGCAGCAATTATATATGTTAAAATAACCAAGCAGAATTATGTTTATCTGATGTAAATTATAGGCTGTATTAACTTATTTTTGCTAATTTCCATGTGGAATAAAATGACATCCTTTATTTTGAGATAAAATCAGAAGTCAGAAAGCCATTTTAACTATAATGTGCGTCTATATATCTCCCTATTTTTAAACAGATTTAAATAATTAAATAATAATTAAGATATTATTTTCCTATTATATTAAATTAAATGCATTTTTTTAATTATTATACCAATTATGTCATTTTATTTACAGCATACAATCATGTGACCACGTGAGCAGCGCGTTCCCAGGTGCGCAGGATCACAGAACTCGCTCCTCCACCGTGAATAAATCAAAATCCGAATGCACAAGTTTTATCACTGAGGTGGCTTGCAAATTTATTTTTACGGACTTCCACATGAGAAGCAATTACCGTCCGAATAGGGCTTAAACCTCAACCTGAGCAACAACTCCCTCTTAAGGGGTAGTTCATCCAAAAAATGTCGCCCTCATGTTGTTGACTTTCTTCTGTGGAATGTAGGAGATATTTTAAAGAACTGTTCTTGTCCATATAATAAATGTCAATGGGGTCCAAAACAACATGTATGGATTGTATGATTGATTGTATGGACAAAACATCACTGAGATACCTTTCTAAATATCTTATTTTTGAATTCCACAGAATGAAGAATGTCATAAAGGTTTGGAACTGTCACAGACTTGGACTCTTATTTTTATATTCTGTTGTGTTTTGTTTAGTTCCTGTTTCTCCGCTCCATTCAGTTTTGGTTACTGGTTATCTCCTTGTTCTTTTCTATGGTTATGTATGATTATCACCTGTCAGTCGTTTGGTTCGTCTTGTATTTAAATTCCCTGTTTTGTTCAGTCCCTTGTCGGTTATTGTCTTATGTAAAGTATTGT
Source organism: Gobio gobio (assembly GCF_949357685.1). Lineage (NCBI taxonomy): Eukaryota > Metazoa > Chordata > Actinopteri > Cypriniformes > Gobionidae > Gobio > Gobio gobio. The sequence continues at coordinate 40,486,782 of NC_137108.1, read as the reverse complement.
GTTACTACCGTGTTAATTATCAAAGTCTATTTAGAGAATTCCTATTCGTGCATGTTGCTTGCCCAGAAACGTTACAGGAACATGTTGTCGATTACCACAGACAAAAAAAAAACGCATTAACAATAGAAATCTATAGGACAAGACCAGAGGTGGGTAGTAACGAATTACATTTACTTCGTTACATTTACTTGAGTACATTTTTTGGGTAACTTGTACTTTTAGAGTATATTTAAAGATGGGTACTTTTACTCTTACTCAAGTAAATTTCTTGTGAAAAAACTGTACTTTTACTTAGTTACATTCGGTGGCGTTCCTCCGTTACTGTCAAATAGTAATAATTATATTATATAAAACCCCTCATGATGACAAAAAGACGGAGGACCGTGACGGTGCCCGGTATGGCGCAGCCGGGGCCCCACCCTGGAGCCAGGCCTGGGGTTGGGGCTCGTATGCGAGCGCCTGGTGGCCGGGCCTTCCCCCACGGGGTCCGGCCGGGCTCAGCCCGAAGGAGCGACGTGGGGACACCTTCCCGTGGGCCCACCACTCACGGGAGGGACCGTAAGGGGCCGGTGCAAAGCGAATCGGGCAGCAGTCGAAGCCGGGGGCCTAGACGACCCGATCCCTGGACACGGAAACTGGCTCTTGGGACATGGAATGTCACCTCGCTGGCGGGGAAAGAGCCTGAGCTTGTGCGTGAGGTTGAGAGGTTCCGACTAGAGATAGTCGGAATCACCTCCACGCATGGCTTGGGCTCTGGAACCACACTCCTCGAGAGGGGATGGACTCTTTACCACTCTGGAGTTGCCCATGGTGAGAGGCGGCGGGCTGGTGTGGGTTTGCTTATAGCCCCCCAGCTCTGCTGCCATGTGTTGGAGTTTACCCCGGTGAACGAGAGGGTCGTTTCCCTGCGGCTTCGGCTCGGGGATAGGTCTCTCACTGTTGTGTGTGCCTACGGGCCGAACGGCAGTGCAGAGTACCCGACCTTCTTGGTGTCCCTGGGAGGGGTGCTGGAGAGTGCTCCGACTGGGGACTCCGTCGTTCTACTGGGGGACTTCAACGCCCACGTGGGCAATGACAGTGAAACCTGGAGGGGCGTGATTGGGAGGAACGGCCCCCCTGATCTGAACCCGAGTGGTGTTCAGTTATTGGACTTCTGTGCTAGTTACAGTTTGTCCATAACGAACACCATGTTCAAGCATAAGGGTGTCCATCAGTGCACATGGCACCAGGACACCCTAGGTCGTAGGTCAATGATCGACTTTGTGGTCGTTTCATCTGATCTGCGGCCGTATGTCTTGGACACTCGGGTGAAGAGAGGGGCGGAGCTGTCAACTGATCACCACCTGGTGGTGAGTTGGATCCGATGGCGGGGGAGGAAGCTGGATAGACTCGGTAGACCCAAACGTACTGTGAGGGTCTGCTGGGAACGTTTGGCCGAGTCTCCTGTCAGAGAGATCTTCAACTCCTGCCTCCGGCAGAGCTTCGACCGGATCCCGAGGGAGGCTGGAGATATTGAGTCCGAGTGGACCATGTTCTCCACCTCCATTGTCAAAGCGGCTGCTCGGAGCTGTGGACGCAAGGTCTCCGGTGCCTGTCGAGGCGGCAATCCCCGAACCCGGTGGTGGACACCGGAAGTAAGGGATGCCGTCAAGCTGAAGAAGGAGTCCTATCGGGCCTGGCTGGCTTGTGGGACTCCTGAGGCAGCTGACAGGTACCGACAGGCTAAACGGACTGCAGCCCGGGTGGTCGTGGAGGCAAAAACTCGGGCCTGGGAGGAGTTCGGTGAGGCCATGGAAAAAGACTATCGGCTGGCCTCGAAGAGATTCTGGCAAACCGTCCGGCGCCTCAGGAGGGGGAAGCAGTGCCCTACCAACGCTGTTTACAGTGGCGATGGGCGGCTGTTGACCTCGACTGGGGATGTTGTCGGACGGTGGAAGGAATACTTCGAGGATCTCCTCAATCCCGCCGTCACGTCTTCCATTGAGGAAGCAGAGGCTGGGGGCTCAGAGGAGGACTCGTCCATCACCCGGGCTGAAGTCACCGAGGTGGTCAAGAAACTCCTCGGTGGCAAGGCACCGGGGGTGGATGAGATCCGCCCTGAGTACCTCAAGTCTCTGGATGTTGTGGGGCTGTCTTGGCTGACACGCCTCTGCAGCATCGCGTGGCGGTCGGGGACAGTGCCTCTGGGATGGCAGACCGGGGTGGTGGTCCCTCTTTTTAAGAAGGGGGACCGGAGGGTGTGTTCCAACTATAGGGGGATCACACTTCTCAGCCTCCCCGGGAAAGTCTATGCCAGGGTACTGGAGAGGAGAATCCGGCCGATAGTGGAACCTCGGATTCAGGAGGAACAGTGTGGTTTTCGTCCTGGTCGCGGAACACTGGACCAGCTCTATACCCTCTACAGGGTGCTGGAGGGTTCATGGGAGTTTGCCCAACCAGTCCACATTTGTTTTGTGGATTTGGAGAAGGCATTCGACTGTGTCCCTCGCGGCGTCCTGTGGAGGGTGCTGGGGGAATATGGGGTCCGGGGTCCTTTACTGAGGGCTGTCCGGTCCCTGTATGACCGAAGCAGGAGTTTGGTCCGCATTGCCGGCAGTAAGTCAGACTTGTTCCCGGTGCATGTTGGACTCCGGCAGGGCTGCCCTTTGTCGCCGGTTCTGTTCATAATTTTTATGGACAGAATTTCTAGGCGCAGCCAAGGGCCGGAGGGTGTCAGGTTGGGGGACCACACGGTTTCGTCTCTGCTCTTTGCGGATGACGTTGTCGTGTTGGCCCCTTCTAACCAGGACCTTCAGCATGCATTGGGGCGGTTTGCAGCCGAGTGTGAAGCGGCTGGGATGGGGATCAGCACCTCCAAATCCGAGGCCATGGTCCTCAGTCGGAAAAGGGTGGCTTGCCCACTCCAGGTTGGTGGAGAGTTCCTGCCCCAAGTGGAGGAGTTTAAGTATCTAGGGGTCTTGTTCACGAGTGAGGGGAGGATGGAACGGGAGATTGACAGACGGATCGGTGCAGCTTCTGCAGTAATGCGGTCGATGTACCGGTCTGTCGTGGTGAAGAAAGAGCTAAGCCGTAAGGCGAAGCTCTCGATTTACCGGTCAATCTACGTTCCTACTCTCACCTATGGTCATGAGCTTTGGGTCATGACCGAAAGGACAAGATCCCGGATACAGGCGGCCGAAATGAGCTTTCTCCGCAGGGTGGCTGGGCGCTCCCTTAGAGATAGGGTGAGAAGCTCAGTCACTCGGGAGGAACTCGGAGTAGAGCCGCTGCTCCTCCACATCGAGAGGGGACAGCTGAGGTGGCTCGGGCATCTGTTCCGGATGCCTCCTGAACGCCTTCCCGGGAAGGTGTTTCGGGCATGTCCAACCGGGAGGAGGCCCCGGGGAAGACCAAGGACACGCTGGAGGGACTATGTCTCCCGGCTGGCCTTGGAACGCCTCGGTGTCCCCCCGGAAGAGCTAGAGGAAGTGTCTAGGGAGAGGGAAGTCTGGGCATCTCTGCTTAGACTGCTGCCCCCGCGACCCGGCCCCGGATAAGCGGAAGAAGATGGATGGATGGATGGATATATTATATATATTAAAATAAGTGAATAACTTTCGCAAGTCTCGCGAAACGTTGGAGAGGCTGCTTCGCGAGAGGTTGCTACGCATCACCCGCTTATAATTAGCGCGCGTTTAGTCTGAAGATGTGAGCTACGGGAGGCAGATTGCCCGTGGCCTCAAGTTCAGTCTATGTTTTCACTCCAAGATGTCAAAAAGAATAGTTTCATAATGCGATGCATGTTGTGTGCACCAAAACGAACTGACATCTCTCAGCATACAAGAATTCCACCCTGAAAAGAACATGTAGCGGTAAGTGTCACAATGATGCCTATATTTGAACACTATTAACGGTCATTTGGTAACTATGGGAAATTTTCCCTTATTATAATACTATTTCACACACTGTCCGAGTGTTTTCCTCATATGCGCTCTTGTGCAAGCAATGAATCGTTTGAATCCTCCAAACAATACACGTCCACGAACAAACGTTCTCATCTTCACATTTACATATCCTTTTCTTCACAAAACGAAACAAATTGAATAGCCTAATGTGACGTCTTGCATTTATACACAAATCCGGACAGACACCTGTCTGAAGTGTAGAAAATACATACAAATAAAAACGGTATTGTATTTTATTCCTACCTAAAGAATAGCCTATATACTTATACAAATATAAGAACAAAGTATGTTTTAAGAAGAGCTCTAGTTAGCCCAGCACACCATTAATTTACACTGTTTAACCATTAATCACACACACACACACACACACACACACACACACACACACACACACACACACACACACACACACACACACACACTCACACACATATATATATATTATATATTATATATATATATATATATATATATATATATATATATACACACATATATATATACATATATATATAAGGTTCATTAGCTTACATTAGTTAACATGAACTAATAATGAACTGCACTTATAAAGCACTTATTTATCTTTATGTTAATTTAAACATTTACTAATGCATTATTAAAATATTGTTAACATTAGTCAATGCACTGTGAACTAACATGAATAAACCATGAACTGCTGGATTTTTATGAACTAACGTTGACAAAGATTAACTAATGCTGAACAGAGGTGTTGTTCATGGTTAGTTCATGTTAACTAATTCATTAACTAATGTTAACTAATACAACCTTATTGTAAAGTGTTACAGAGAGGTGTGTGAAAGCTCTCCAAGTAGCCTGAAATTCAGGGTTTTCGCTTATCAATCAGATCGAAAGTAACTAGTAACTAACTACTTGAGTAGTTTTCTCATCGAATACTTTTTTACTCTTACTCAAGTAAATATTACGATTGTTACTTTTACTTTTACTTGAGTAAATATTTCAGTAAGTACTTGTACTTTTACTTGAGTACAGATTTTGGCTACTCTACCCACCTCTGGACAAGACATGGAGTGCTGCAGGCAGTGCTTGAAGTGGAAAAAAATTAAGTGCCGGTACTCACCAAAGGGGGCGGGGCTTTGTTGTTGAGTTTAAAAAGCTTGCAGAATGATGTTTTCCCAGTCATTTTAGTGGCTGTTTTAGATCATGTTCGACTTTCTCCGAAGTGTTTTACTACATTCTCAATAGAATTCAAATGGGTCGCACATTTTATCATCAGCGTCGCATAGGAACGGCTTGTGCAAATCTTAACACTTTTGGAGCACGCTGGTGAACGCACCTACAGTTATTCGCGCGCCACTTAATTAAACAGTTGGGCTTCAGTCACAGTGATTTTGCACAGACAATTGATCCGTTATAAAAGTGAGAAGTAGCGGTACGCAAGAAAAATGTAGAAGTGTCGCTACTGTGTACCGTGAGTACCGCCCCACTTCGAGCACTGGCTGCATGGGTTTTTGAAACAAGTATTTTGACAGGTTCCATCATCCTGAAGTAAGTGAGTTTTTGGAGATCTGTGGAAAACACAAGCTCAAGATATTTTGATGTTTTATTCTACGACATAAGTTTATGGAAACTTGTTTCCGCTACAGAATAAAACAATTTAAAAGATAATTGCGACTTTTTATCTCACAATTCTGACTTTTTTCTCTCACAATTGTCAGAATTGCATGTTATAAAGTCCCATTCTGAGGGATTACGTGTTAATAAGGTCAGGATTGTGAGATAAAAAACAAGAACATATAGTTTGTGCTATAGTAACTGTATGTTTAGTCGCAATTACCTTCTTTTTTTTTTTTCTCTTGCAAAAACAAACTTCCATGTAAAAAATACATCAGTACCCCCTTGTGTGTGTGTGTGTGTGTGTGTGTGTGTGTGTGTGTGTGTGTGTGTGTGTGTGTGTGTGTGTGTGTGTGTGTGTGTGTGTGTGTGTGTGTGTGTGTGTGTGTGTGTGTGTGTGTGTGTGTGTGTGTGTGTGTGTGTGTGTGTGTTTCTAAAGCTTTTACTTAAAAATGTGGTTGCTAACAAATGGCTAAATGGGACTGAGGTTGTCTGAGACATTAAACGCCATCATGCCAAACAGGAAAACTCATCTACTCCACTTTCACAGCCTCGTTGCGCTTATAAGCATACACTCGCAAACTATTCTAACTCCAACTTTCAGGGAAAATGCTTTTTTTAAACAAAGACTGAAAGAGTTATCTGACACTCGTGATAGTGATAGTGACTTTGAAGTCATATGACTGTAATGTAGTTTGTTTACAGCCTATGTTCAGCTTTTTACTTCTGCTAAATTGTATTTATTAGGATTCAAAATTATCATGATGATAAAACATGTAAGAATCATAATTTTTTGTTAGTGACAGCTTTTTTTCTGCAATAATCCAAAAGTCAATGGAAAAATCCTATTGGGTTTTTGGCAACCAGGCTAATGCACACTTCCAGGTTGGCCTACAAAAATAAGTCATCACTGCAGCTCTCTGTTGCACTGGGATAAATGCTAAAATACACACAAAAGCCACAAAATTTAAACATTATCCCTGGTTTCACAGACAAGGTTTAAGTTAGTCCCAGACTAAAATGCCTGTTTGAGCTGTTTGAACTGAAAGCATATCTTAAAACATGTCAGTGCCATTGTTTTGTCTCAAGATGCACACCAGTGATGTTTTTTTTTTCTAAGGCACGGTTATAAAAGCTACTTAAATGTCCTAACTGAACTAAGGCCTATCCTGGCTTTATCTAAGCCCTGTTTGTGAAACCAGGACAATATGTATTAAGCATGATAAAAGGGCTTACTAATCTTATCTGTGCAAAGTTGACGCCTGTCATGAACTAATAGAAGGAACAACTTACATAACCTGAGGTTCATTCACCTAGAACAATAGTGTCACTAAAAGGATGATTCAGAGAAATTTACATCTTAAATAACCTTTCTGTATTCAAGAATTAATGTAAGTGCTTTAGCAAAAAAAAAAAAATCAAGCGGCACATTTCGGCTTTTAAACCCTCTGGAATTAAATTGCACCATACACTTCTATTATTTCAAACACGTTTTTACAAACTGAGGGATGAAATTATTGTCTGTGGTAGTCAATGGCACAGATGCTGTCGAGAGAGCCTAACTAACCCATAAAGCCTTTTAAACTGCCCACGGGGTGCTGCACTTAGCAGAACCTGTTTGATGTGGCCCTCAGAGGATTTGAGATGTTTTAAAACCGTTTTATAAATTAAGGCTTTAGTACCAGCGAGGCTTTGGTTCTACTTGGGTTCTCGTCTAATGTTTTGGAATTGCCCTGGGTGGTTAACAAAGCATTTTATTCACAGTGAAATGTTTTTTAAATTAACAGACTTCAAGTTTAAAATGTCCGAATGGTGGTGTTAAAGTCAATTGCGGCGCATTGGCACTGAAAGTGAAGCTTCTCTTGTGGTTTTGCAGTAGTATGCATTGATTTATATAATTAGATCTGCATACCCAGGCCAGTGTGGTTATTGAACTACTATACACTGGGAATCTCATGAATGTTGATGTGTTTGATGAACGATATCTGCTGAGTTGTTCCTAGATATCATTTATATTCATTATGGCAGCTGCTATATATCACTGTGTGTGTGTGTGTGTGTGTGTGTGTGTGTGTGTGTGTGTGTGTGTGTGTGTGTGTGTGTGTGTGTGTGTGTGTGTGTGTGTGTGTGTGTGTGTGTGTGTGTGTGTGTGTGTGTGTGTGTGTGTGTGTGTGTGTGTGTGTGTGTGTGTTTACTTGTGTGTGTGTTTGAAAGTGATGCTTGTTGAAAATGTTTTGTTGCTTTGTCACTGCATGTCTCTGGAGTAATTGATGCGTCTATTTGAGGTTCACTTAAGCAGATGATTAAAAAGCTTGTATTCTATTTTTAGGTGGTGTGCACATAAATATTCAGCGGTGCATGTGCATACATGCCTGTGCGTTTCACAGGAAACATGATATTTTCAATTAATTAAGCTTACAGTACATTCCTTTTGACACATAGGCAGGATCATCACTAACCTTAAAAGGTCAAAAGCACAATTAGACAATGAACTTTAGGAATTTGAAGATGAAATGTAACAGGTAGTTCTTCAGAAAATGTTACAGATGTGGGTTTTTATAGAGGGTTTAATATGTAGACTAGCCACTGAACTGATCTCATCAGGATGAAAACTGCAATTTTTTTGCATTACTGTGTTATCTCCACATGATACAGCATCATGTAGACATTTTCAGCTCATACAGTCTAACAGTCGTATATGTGTACAATATATTTACACTACACTAAAATTGTATTTTACATAACAAAATATCACATAATAGTAAACAGTTAGCATAGTGTTAAAAAGGAAGAAATAATGATAAATTCCATTTTATATTACATATTACAAGTACAACGCTCTAATTAAATAATTAACATTGCAAATGTTGCTTTGTCCTACTTTGGATTTAATTTAACAGGAGTCTTGCTTCTTCAATTCTCTATTTTTTTTCTCTAAAGCCATGTTCACACTGCAATCCTTAGTGCTCAATTCTGATTTATTGCTCAGATCTGATGTTCTTGTTTGGATGTTAACATTATTTTTTTTAATGTGGCTAATATTAAAGGGTTAGTTCACCCAAAAATGAAAATTCTGTCATTAATTACTTACCCTCATGTCGTCGACACCCGTAAGACCTCCGTTCATCTTCGGAACACAAATGAAGATATTTTAGTTGAAATCTGATGGCTCTGAAAGGCCTCCATTGGCTCAATGGCACGTTACACTCTCAAGACCCTTAAAAGGTACTAAAGACGTCGTTACAAAGTCCATCTCACTACAGTGATTCTAAAATAACTATGAATCGGCGACAATAGTTTTTGTGCGCAAAAAAACCCTAAATAACGACTTACATAGTGATGACGATTTCAAAACATGGCCTCATGAAGCTTCGAAGCGTTATGAATCAATGAGCCGAATGATGATTCAGATCGCATGTCAAACCGCCAAACTGCTGAAATTTGGCGATTCAAACCGCTGAATCGACTCGCTGATTCATAATGCTTCGAAGCTTCATGAGGCCGTGTTTTGAAATCGTCATCACTATGTAAGTCGTTATTTAGGGTTTTTTTGCGCACAAAAACTATTGTCGCCGATTCATAAAGTTATTTTAGAATCACTGTAGTGAGATGGACTTTGTAACGACGTCTTTAGCACCTTTTAAGGGTCTTGAGAGTGTACCGTGCCATTGAGCCAATGTAGGCCTTTCAGAGCCATCAGATTTCAACTAAAATATCTTCATTTGTGTTCCGAAGATGAACGGAGGTCTGACGGGTGTTGAACGACATGAGGGTAAGTAATTAATGACAGAATTTTCATTTTTGGGTGAACTAACCCTTTAAATTAAAGTCTGAACAGGTCATGATCCTGAAATTACTTGCATGCACAAAAGAACGAAAGCAAATAATTATATGGAACACGCACAGAATTATACGGAAGTAAACATGGAGGTTACTTTAGTCAACATTTACGCGTTCATTTTTCAGGTGATGTGCCGCAGAAGCCAGCATATTTGTGCATAGACGAGGATAAGGAGAAAGAGAGCAAGTAACTTTGCTGCCGTCTTCCATATTCAAAGAACCAGCCCTACGTCCCAATGTAAGAATAAAAATAAGCCTTAGAATAAGGCTGCAAAAAGGCTGCCTTTGGAGGATGCATTCCAAGGTAGGAAGGCATCAAGGCACTTCCGAATCCAGTGTTAGCTTCATTTCCTGTCTCCTGAGATACCTTCCTCTGAATTTTGAAAGCAGCATAGATGTATCCTACGCTGCCTTTGATATCCCACAATCCTGTGCTCTACATTCTGTGACAGTTGAGCTTAAAAATATAGATGCTGAAAGTTGTAGTTGGTGGTCAGTTTGCGTGTAAAAGTTTTTGACCAACATTTTCCAATTTTTATGTCATTTCTAGCGAGAAATTACCAAAGCTTGCACTATTTTGTTGTAGATCATTAAACCGTTACGTTCGTGTGCAAACATTGCCTGAAACGTCATGGCCTGATAAGGTGAGGCAACAAGTCAGCCTAAGCTTTAGGACACAGCCTAAGCGTGTCCCAAAGCGTATGTTGAAAAGAGTATGCCAAAAGTCCCTGGTTGGTCTACTATTTTGTACATTTTCGAAGTGTGGATCGGCTAATATTGCCCACAACTGTGTAGGGAGAATCTGTTCAGAACTACAAACATGAATAAAACGTGTTAAAAACTACAAACATGGCGGATGTGGTGCCAGAAAGGCGATGCCATAGCATAGAAGAACCATTTTTGGTTCCCTGAAGAACCGTTTTGTGAAAGATTCTTTAAAGAACCATTTTTACTTACTCATTTATAGTCTAAAGAACCTTTCTGCGCTACACAGAACATTTTGTGCAATGGAAAGTTAATGCTTTGGACATTAAAGGTTCTTCATGGAACAATACAGCCCCCCCCCCCAAAGAACCTTTATTTTTTTTAAAGTGAGAGGTTTAGATAAAGTTGTTTGAGACTAATAATCAACATTTAACCTAACAAAAATATTTAATTACTGGTGTCCATGTTATTTTTCATCTGCAACAACAATGTAAACTTTTAATAAGATCCGTTTGGCCATTAACTTTTAAATGCATCATTATGCAAAAAATATGAGCAGAGTTCTCTGAATGAAATACCCACGACTGGCAGATGAACATGCTACTTCTTTTCTCTCCAATATGGTAGGAAAGGAAATGAAATGAAATGTGGAGGATGTTAACTGTGACAAGATGATTGACAGGCCAGTGTATGGTGACAGGATGCAACTAATAATGTGACAGAGCATCCATTGAAGGCACAATTTTATGATGTGATAGTATGTCCCAATGCTTCTGCTACACACTCAAATGTATGTACTTTTTCTTAACAAAAAGAGTACATACTTTTTGTAGCAGGCGAACAGCTCAGTATGAAGTCACACCGCAATTCATGTGACTTTTATGTCACTCTAGAGCAGCATTCATGCTTATTTGGAGTCACTCTAACGATTTTACATACCTGAAGTTATCAAGACGGTAGTAAAAGGTAGTTATTGGAAGGACAGTGTCAGGACATGTCTCAGAACTTATAAGTATTCCAGTGACGGCTCTATATACAAGCAAAACATGAGGGCTTGTATCATAAATGTTTAAAAGCTCTCTTATTTTTTTACACCCTCGTCTTAGTAAATAAATGCGTAATCACTTACTTTACTGGTCTCCGCGTTTAATTCCGTATGACAGCGTGCTGCATGTCGTCTTTTTAGCGTTCTTTTGCGCATACGAGTCAGTTCAGGACCCCGTTCATGATCTGTTCACACTGGAATCTGATATTGGCCACATTTAAAACAACGCGAACAAAAATCAGATCTGAGCAATAAACCAGAATTTGGTCCAATTTAGAAATTAAAAAGATCCGATTCCATGTGGTTTGTGCTGTTCACACTGTAATGAAAAAAACAAAACAAACAGAATTGAGACGCAAATGAGCAAAGAAATTGGAATTGGGCCACTTTTACCACCTGCAGTCTAATATATGATCGTCCACGCCATAGTCCTTTGGAATCAGTCTCTCTTTCTGTTGTCATTGCTATTTTTGTTGTTCTTTATTGTGCCGCTCACGATCTGTCTTTTCCCACAGGAATGACATGTCAAGCCCGCAGCTCGTACTTGAACTCAGAGGTGCTTTGGGGAGAACGCTTCACCCCTGTGCTCTCATTGGAGGAGGGATTCTACGAGGTGGATTATGACACCTTCCACCACACCTATCCCTCTCCAACCCCTTCCTGCTCCGCACGGGAGCTAGCAGAACTGGCAAAGAAAGGGGAAGCTATCCCTTTGCCCCCTATTTCACCTCCAGCAACCATGGGAGAGCCCGCAAGCCCAGAGGAGATGCCCGAGGAGCAGGACAAGGCAGAAGAAGCAGCAGCAGAAACAGAAGAGACTGTTAGCAATGGTGATGTGAACAGACTGGAATGCGAGCATGAATGAGTTAATGCATTGCAATCGGCAATCTTTTGCTGCCCCTGTGTGGCAGATAGAAATAGACAGAGATAGAAAAACTCACTTCAACCACATAAACTGAGGAATAGTTACAAATGTAGAGGCCTACGTACATTTTGTCATTGACCGCACCACACTGGTAATGTTATTAACTGTTTTCAAGAATAGAACAAAATTGCACATGGTAAGGTTTTTACATTTTAGGTTCAAAAAGTACTTAAAACCTCTTTCAGCTTGGATTTAAAGGCTGTTTATTTAAATAAGATGTTAATATTTGCAGCTTTGTGCTGTGCTTGAGACACACTACTGAGCTTGCATCATTGCTTTGGGGTTTATAATTATTTCTAAATCCAGTTTATTGTCCCAGATGGTGCTTATAGCTGCACTACAGCATTTTCTGTGTAAAACTGGTCAAAAAAGGATATTCCATTCTTTATAAAGGGAGTATTGAATATGCATACAATATACTTACAATTGCACATCATGTATGGAATCGTAAACATAATTCTTATATATAGAAAATAATTTCTGTAAAAAGTACTGGTTTCTGTTCAAACAGCGACCTTTGCTATTGGCTGACCTCATGTATGTCTAGAATGGCTGACAGGTTCTAGTGAGATGTGCCAAAGCGTAAATGATGGGAAATATTTATTTTATTTCTTATACAGGTGCGTCTCAATAAATTAGAATGTCGTGGAAAAGTTCATTTATTTCAGAAATTCAACTTAAAGGGTGAAACTAATATATTATATAGATTCATTGCATGCAAAGTGCGATATTTCAAGCCTTTATTTGTTATAAATTTGATGATTATGGCTTACAGCTTATGAAAATCTCAGAAAATTTGAATATTACATGAAATCAATAAAAAAGGATTTTAAATACAGAATACAGTCAGCCCTCTGGAAAGTATAATCATGCATATGTACTCTGAAAGGTTGGTTTCTGACTGCCGTTTCAATATAATTGTATATATCCTAAATAAATTCATAATCAAAGCCTTAAAAGAACACTCCACTTTTTTTGAAAATAGGCTCATTTTCCAACTCCCCTAGAGTTAAACAGTTTAGTTTTACCGTTTTCACAATTAATTCAGACGATCTCCGGGTCTGGCGGTAGAACTTTTAGCATAGCTTAGCATAGATCATTAAATCTGATTAGACCGGTAGCATCTCGCTCAAAAAAATGACCAAAGACTTTCAATATTTTTCCTATTTAAAAATTGACTCTTCTGTAGTTACATCATGTACTAAGACTGACGGAAAATTAAAAGTTGCATTTTTCTAGGCCGATATTGCTAGGAACTATACTCGCATTCCTGCGTAGTAATCAAGGAACTTTGCTGCCGTACCATGAGTGCAGCGCCGCAATGATATTACACAGCGCCGTGACAACCTGCTTGCACAGGGAGCGTGCTGGGGACTATTTTCAGTACAGAAGAGTCAAGTTTTAAATAGGAAAAATATCTAAACTCTTTGGTCATTTTTTGAGTGAGATGTTAACGCGGTCTAATCTGATTCATTGATCTATGCTAAGCTATGCTAAAAGTGCTACCGCCAGATCCGGAGATTGGCTGAATGGGTTCGAAAATGGTAAAACTTAACTGTTTAACTCTAGGGGCGTTGGAAAATGAGCCTATTTTCAAAAAAAGTGGAGTGTTCCTTTAATCAATATTTACCTTTCTATATTATTATAATGATTTTTTAATGATTCTTTCCATTTATGATTTTGCTTAATCAATAGGACCAATGATTGTTTGTTTCTTCCTTTATGTTTTCTAAAGTTTTTATCTGGTCTCTGAGTGGTGACTGAGGGTCTGTCCTAGGGATGTGTCACTAAACACTTGATTTCAGTTGTGTTTGGATTTTGGAGGCATCACACACCTCTAACTCGACAGGACAACAGTAACAGTGCTTGCTCACTTAGCCCGGCTTTCAGATATGAAATATGGATTTGTCTTTCATTGTATTTTTTTTTTTCTTTCATTTTATATTTCCTTTCACTGAAACACTAAAGAATTTAATGAATATGGCCTGTACTGTCTGTACCTCTCACTGAGAGAAAGCACGTGTTATCAGTATGTTTTGGGAAACTTTTTGTGGTTAGGATCTGAGCTCAACCTGGGAGAGACGGTGTATCTGTGTGTGTGCGCAGTATTCTGTGTTACAGATCAGTATTGGAGGTGGATTACGGGCATTCTAAGAGATGGGAGGACTTGTTGTTCTGGGCAAGCTGGCGCCTGCTCCAGACCTGAAAGGTCACTACGTGCCTAAATCCGGAGTGAAGATGTCAACAAGTGATCTATGTACAGGTGAATCTGATTAACTGACAATGTGTGGAAATTTACTATGACTGTTCATTTTCTCTGAGCCAATCAGAATCATCCACCTTGCAGTAATGACCTGGCTAGACCTTGAAAACAGTATAACTGTTGAGAAAGTGTATGTACGAGAGGCTGGTAGAGGGAGCACGGCCTCATTTTTCACTACTGGTCCTGGGTCCTAAACTGTTACCCCAACAACTCAGTACTTGGTTTGGGTCCCTTTTACCTGAATTACTGCCTCAATGCGGCGTGGCATGGATGCTATCAGCCTGTGGCACTGCTGAAGTGTTATGGAAGACCAGGATGCTTCAATAGCGGCCTTCGGCTCTTCTGCATTGTTTGGTCTCATGTCTCTCATCTTTCTCTTGGCAGTGCCCCATCGATTCTCTATGTGGTTCAGGTCATTGAATAATGAAGTTTTGGTACTTTTGGCAGTGTGGGCAGGTGCCAAGTCCTGCTGGAAAATGACGTCAGCATCTCCATAAAGCTTGTCTGCTGAAGGAAGCATGAAGTGCTCTAAAATGTCCTGGTAGACGGCTGCGTTGACTCTCGACTTAATAAAGCACAGTGGACCAACACCAGCCGATGACATGGCTCCCCAAACAGACGCAAAGACGCTTCTGACGACATTTGAAGCCCATGTCCAGGATCCGTCTGTGTGTGGTGGCTCTTGATGCAGTAACTCCAGCCTCAGTCCCCTCCTCATGAAGCTCCCCCACACATTTGAATGGCCATTTCCTGACAATCCTCTCCAGGCTGCGGTCATCCCTGCAGCTATTTCTTCCACACTTTTCCCTTCCACTTAACTTTCTATTAATGTGCTTTGATACAGTAATTTGAAAACACCCAACTTCTTTTGCAATTACCTTTTGAGGCTTTTGTCAATGATGGTTTTCATAAGCTGTAAGCCATAATCATCAAAATAACAAATAAAGGCTTGAAATATCTCACTTTGCATGTAATGAGTCTATATAATATATTAGTTTTACCTTTTAGTACTGAAATAAATGAACTTTTCCACGACATTATAATTTATTGAGATGCACCTGTATGTATCACAAACACTAAAAGTTGGAAATTAAAACCCAGCAAACAGAACGCACAATGTAAGTGGTGCTCATTAATTTTATTTTACATGTATGAAACACATTGTATTTGTTGTAATTTTCCATATTGTATGTCTACCATTCACATTTCCGCTTGAGGAACTCCCTCGCTGTTATTTATAAGCTCTTGTGTTTGTTTGTTTTTTTTACACCAGATTTAATAAAATTCTGTTTTGTTTTACAAGAAGTAAATAAAGTGATTAAAATAAAATGATTATCCTATGTGCTGTACTGAGTTTCTATGAGAATATGATATAAGAATTATATTTGAAAGCAATCTAAAACCCCTACAAAAAGATTATATATGCTTATGCTAAAGCATTACAACAACACAGGACTTAAAGGGATAGTTCACCCAAAAATGAAAATTCTGTCATCATTTACTCACCCTCAAGTTGTTCCAAACCTGTATGAGTTTGTCAACCATAGTCAATGGTTGCTCTATCTGCTTGGTTACAAACATTCTTCTAAATATCTTCTTTTGTGTTCAGCAGAACAAAGAAACTCATACAGGTTTGGACCAATTTGAGGGTGAGTAAATGATGACAATTTTCATTTTCGGGTGAACTATCCCTTTAAAGTCGGCTTGAAACGGAAGTTGTGATAGTCTTTTTCCCCGTTCAGTACGTGTCTAAAGTTTGGAAACTACTTTTTTTATGTTTTTGAAAGAAGTATCCTATATGCTCACCATGGCTGCCTTACAAAATACAGTAAAAAACGTAATATTGTGAAATTGTATTACAATGTGAAAAAAATTGTTTTAGTCAATTTAAAAATGTAATTTGTTCATGTGATGGAAAAGCTGAATTTGCGAGACACGACCAACTGCAGAACCGCAGAACCATATACGTCACTCACAACAGTCTGAGAGCAACAGCACCACGCCACAGTGACGTCACTCACAACAGTCTGAGAGCAACAGCACCACACCACGGTCTCATGCCGGAAGTGGGCGGAGCTGATTTATCTTCATATACATTGCTCAATGCTCATGGAGCAATCATACATTGGAGCGTTTCAAACAATGTTAATAATGTCAAGTATTTTATTAATACGTTCTAATTGTAGAGAGGTATAGATAGATAGATATACTCACTTTTCATTAATAGTACATAGTTAAATCATAAAAATACACACATTACACATTGAATATATTTATAACGCAAGTTATATATGTAATGTAAATTAATATATATATATAAAATGTAAGTTTATATATATATATATATATAAACCCCATTGCAACGTTTTGTTAAGGATTTTTAAAGTAAAAAGTTTCTATTTATATTATGTCTTTAAAGATTATATTAGATCAATTGAACATAAAGCTTAAAACACTAAAAATGAAAACAAAGATTGAGCATTTGAACATTTATTTATATGACAAAATATTTTTTACTCAAGCATTTCAGAATGAACCTTTTTTCATAGTACATAATACACATTACACAATTCTACACTGGAATGCATAATTCAAGCAGATTCAGATTAATCAAATCCTAAAACAACACACAAATTATTTACTTACCCAAAGGCATCATATACTAGCTGGGGTTTGCTTTAAAAAAATACACAATCAGACCAAAGAGAATATATTGAACTAGGTTCAAAGTTATTGCACAGCAGGTACATGACAAATTAAATCAAATGAAATCTCCATAAATATACAATTAATTCTGAGACTCCTTTAGTCCAAACACTTAAAAAATACTAAAGGCTCTTTGGCAAGTTGTTGGTCAACCATTTCAGCCTGTGAAAGTTGAAGGGCTTTTTCCTGGTCTTCCTCTTTCAATTTCAGAAAGCACGGCTCCTCCACGAAACCTCTGAAAACGTTTGGTAGTTCGCCTGCAGTGCAGAGGTCTTCTGTGATCCGTGGCTCCTTCATGAGAGAAGGGTACAAAAAATGGGATGAAATGTTGGAAGTTTTTTAACAATCTCGTGTGTTGAAGGATGTAGCATGTATAATAGTTTGTAAAAAAGTTTTGAAATTCAATTTTCCTCATGTCTATATTTGTGACAAATCATACCCTGTCACAAATCAAATTAATTAACCATTTTCAGTTCAAAATGTATACAGAAATCAAAGGCAAGCTTTCACACTGTGCTTATCGTCGTTCTAAACACACTTTTAACCCCGGGTAAAGTAACATTTCACACTTTTATATTTACGTGCTTTGGACAGTCACTGAAACACTGCATTCTATATAAATAATAAATTCACCGTTGGAGAGGAAAAACGTCAAATGCTGACAGAAAACGCAACAATTGCAGTGAAGAAGAGACCATTTTAATTATTTATAGTCTGAAATGTCCATTCAGGATAAACTTGTAATACGAGGACATGCAAAGCTTGAGCATTTATGTAAACATATTGTGTGCAGTGTTCGTCCAATCAGTGACACTGCAAATAAGGACGTTATCCTATGGCTTAGTACAGTACAGTGTGGAACGGCAGTGTATGAATACCCAGGATTAATTGTTCATCTCAGGTAAATGATGATCAGTGTGAAACGAGATAACCCAGGATTCTGTATACCCGGGGTTTACTATTTCAAGTGTGAAAAGCCCTCATGTTTTTCATCCTAATGAAGAGAAGCTCTTATTTTTAAAAAAATGTCTTACTATTAACATGAATATCCCACAGTCAATAGAGCCGACCAACTGTTGTGGAACAGTCTAAAACAATAGAACATTATTAAGTTATTCCTGGAAAAGATGTGACAGATATAACAACACACTATCTGTATAAGTAGCTTATGTCTTTATGAGAGCCTTTTAAAACTAACCTTGTTTTTGATCAGCCTCCATTGTCCTGTGCTGGGGTGAGTCTGCTTGTCAATTTACTGCAACATAATCAAACAGAAATATTATATATAATGTAACCATAAAAATTGTACAAGAGAGACAAGTTTCATTGTTCTCAAGCAAAAATGACCACTTACTGCAAATTCAGAATATAAAAGAAACTTTTTCAGAACGTCATCCAAATGAACAATATCTATATTTGGCAATTCATATCACATGTTTGGTTGTGTATTTGATTTGATTTTAATAGGACATATTCAGACACATGAAATATTGTTTGTATTTTTTTGGCTTAAGCACATTGTGCTTATATATAAATATATCTACTTGAAACTTTGAAGATGAGATGACATTTTTGACCAAATCATGCAGAAAACCAACTAATTCTAAAGGGATAACAAATAAATACTATTTCTAATGAAAATGAAGTAAAGCTGAGCCTCTCCAAATCGTAATGTGCCTCTATAAATTCGAAAAAAATCCACATAAAACACATTGGTCAGTATCAGAAAAGGTAATTAAATAAAAAATACAGCGCCAACAACAAAGTAAAATCACAAACAATAAATATGTAACTTAAAGCAAGACCATATCAACAGATGCGAGAGACATCGTAAAGCTCGTTTAAAAAAAGATTAGAGCCACGTGCTGTATAAAGTGTTAATACAACAACTATGGATCAAATACACAACACAAATAAACTTGATAGATTAAAACCACAACTCAAAAACAACTGTTTACCGTATTCTCTTTTTCCGCCATGCCGATTGTTTAGTTTTCGTTAACCCCGCCCACTTCCGGTCCTCAGACTGTTGTGAGTGACGTCACTGTGGCGTGGCGCTGTTGCTCTCAGACTGTTGTGAGTGACGTAAATGGGTTCTGCCATAGACATAATAAATACAATAAAAACGGTGTATGCTGCAAATTCCAATAATAACCAACTGCAGAACCGCAGAACCCATAGACATAGACATAATAAATACGTCTATGTATTTATTATGTCTATGTCTATGGGTTCTGCGGTTCTGCAGTTGGTTATTATTGGAATTTGCAGCATACACCGTTGGCTCATTCCAAATACATGAATGACGCAGTTACATGATTGTAGTTTCAATGTCCCCCGCTAGATGGCGAGAGAAGGAGCACGTGTTTGTCTTCTCTTTTTTTTTTATCGCAAGTGCATTATGGGAAAGACGTTCGACGCACATGTGGCCACCTGATCAGAGCTGAACGAGTCTGGAAGAGAAGCTGCTGGATAGTATCATCGGCAGCTATTTGTATAATTAAAACAGGATTAGCCTCATATAATAAGACAAAATGAGACCAGGTAAGCTGTTTGTAGTTTTTGATGCATATATGTTTGTTTCAATGGTCGCACTATAAAACATTAGTGTTAATGTGTTGGTTTTGCTCGTGTGTGAAAATGGCTAAGTTAGCCACGCGCTTAAAGTTTTCGTGCACGAAACGCCCTTTCTATGAAATATTATGACATCGTTTGTTGTTTTATTAGTATATATTTAAACATTTTAGTGTGGGCTTATAAAAATAGTGGTTTCAATGTAGATACTTATATGAATTACAGTGTATAACACTGCGCGTGAGCAATCGAGCCATGTGGCGCACGCGGTGCTGAAGCCTCACATGGCTCTAAACTAGAGAAACTGTTAATTTGTTTCTAAGATTAGTGTACTCCGTTGCGTTGTTTTTTATTATTAAATCCAAATCGTGCTTATTATATATTTTGGCTGGACATTGTGCACAAGGCTTATTTTAATTGAGTTTAAACAGTATAACTTCCTCGGTCAGACCATGATGCTTTGTAGTTTTGGGTAAGTGGACAACCTGTAGCAAAGACATAAATATTAAACACAACCCAAAATTACAAAATGAATAAAATTTAACTTTGTATATAACTTAGTTAGTTGACTCTAATGGGTAAGGGCATTTGAACACCAGGGCCCAGTTGCAACCCCTGTTTATATTAATATTATCACTAATATCGTTCTTAACTTTGTCATAACGTAATTATAACTAAAGGTTTTCCTAAGTATAAAGGTGCAGCTGACTAGAGTTTATGGAGTGTGATATCGAATAACGTTCTCTGTTTTGGGTTCGTATTAATTCATGTTTGTTTTCTCCTGACAGGATTCAGTCCGAGAGGAGGAGGAGGTAGAGGCTTTGGAGGAGGTGGAGGCAGAGGCTTTGGAGGAGGAGGAGGAGGATTTGGAGGTGGAGGTAGAGGCTTTGGAGGAGGTGACCGGGGTGGAAGAGGAGGATTTCGAGGAGGTAGAGGTGGTGGTAAGCAAAAATATTAAAATGATTTTATTTCCCAGATATATATATATTTAATTCTTGTATTGTCCGACATGGTAATGTTAGTTGATGTTGACAAATACTTTTGGTGTTTTTTTTTACATTTTTTATATAGAATGAAATATATGGTACCTAATTACTATATATATACTACATATACTATCTAATCTCTGCATTTGCTTTTTAAATTTTTTTTAACCTTGTCTTCTAGTATGTCAGTAAAAATGTACAGTGTATTTTTCGTGTTTTTTGTTTTGATCAATTTTTCTGTATCTTGTTTGATAAAGGTGGAGGATTCAGGTCCCCTGGGGATGAAGGGGGCTTCCGTGGGCGAGGGGGTTTCCGTGGCACTCCTAGAGGTCGGGGTGGAGGAAGAGGAGGGGGACGAGGAGGGTTCAGAGGGGGCAAAAGGGTGACCGTAGAGCCCCATAGACATGAAGGTAATGCAGAAACAATCAGCTACATTTTGGAGTTGAAATTGCTTTTGCTGACATTGTTACATGCTAACGTTCTGTTTAAAATGACAGGAGTATTTATCTGCCGTGGTAAGGAGGATGCCCTGGTCACGAAGAACATGGTGATTGGAGATTCTGTGTATGGAGAGAAGAGAATAAATGTTGAGGTGAGCCTGTAGCAGCATGTCTCTGATGTTCACTGGAGGAGTTCCAGAAAGCATTGTATTCATTGCATGTCATTTTTTTCTGATTTAAGGAAGGGGAAACTAAAATTGAGTACAGAGCATGGAATCCTTTCCGGTCGAAGCTGGCCGCAGCCATTTTAGGAGGTGTTGACCAGATCCACATCAAGCCGGGAGCAAAGGTCATGTACTTAGGAGCCGCATCAGGGACTACTGTATCCCATGTTTCTGACATCGTTGGACCGGTATGTAGATTTTTTTTACATTTTATTTGTTATATATATATATATATACACATCTGCATACATCATCAGCAAATATAAAACATTGAAACATTTAAAGTTGAAGTGTGTTTTCTGCATAATTCTGTGTATTGTAATATTTTAGATGCTATAATATAGTGTTCTAGTTGAATGTTTAGCTGGGATGGCTTTTTACAGTGATTTGTTTTGATTTTGAGATTGTATTAGTGTTAATTTAATATTTTTAATGGGCCTTGTTTATTTTAAGTTTTTGTCACTCAAGTTTTTTTTTTAAATAGTTTTATACTTTTATTTACTTTGGTTGTAGTTAAGGTAATTTTTGTATTTCAAACTCTCAGTTAGTTGCCAGAAAATCAATCACCGATAAAGATTTAAATAGTTTTAGCTTAGTTAAAAATACTGATTAATAGTTGATATTCATATTTAATATGAATATAATAGGAATGTAAATATTTCCATTTTTCATGGTTGGTTTGACTGGTGAAAGTATTGCGATACTGGCCCTGTCACAAATGGGGCACTTCATATGCACTTTCAGTCTTGTGGACTTACAGTACAATGGCTGCTGCATCTGTTAAGTCCATGAGACCGCAGGGTGTCCCATTTGTCATTTTAGGATTCAGAAGAGTGATTGAGCACCCCCTTAGCTGTCGATATGAGCCCTCTGTGCACTTTTGGCAAGCCCGCACTGAAGCGAGCTCAGCAGCAGACTTCTACCCAACAGTCAAAGCAGCATTACATCACGAAAGTGCAGACTCGTGGATACTGAAAGTGTTCAGGGTGCCATTTGGGACAGGGCCACTGAATTTTGCAGGCATGACACTGTTAGACAGTACTTCTGGACGTCCTGTTCGGCATTGTCTAAATTTTTATTAATTTGCTCCTCACAGGAAGGGTTGGTGTACGCTGTCGAGTTCTCTCACAGATCAGGCAGAGACTTGTTAAATGTAGCCAAAAAGAGAACCAACATTATTCCCATCATTGAAGATGCACGACACCCGCACAAGTATCGCATGCTAGTTGGTAAGTTCCTGTGATGTGAACATTTGAAAGGTAAAGAAGGCGTATTGCAAGGTTGTTTATTGAAGAACTGCTGTGTTTTTTTTTAGGTATGGTGGATGTCATCTTTGCTGATGTTGCTCAGCCTGACCAAACAAGAATCGTCGCCCTCAATGCACATAATTTCCTGAAAAATGGAGGCCATTTTGTTATTTCCATCAAGGTAGTGTAATGCTGACATTGATCCTGTTTTTGCTGCTCTACAAGTGTTCATGAGTCTTCCATTGTTAATTTTTTTTTCTCTCCCTTTTTTTGTCAGGCTAACTGCATTGATTCTACAGCCGCTCCAGAGGCTGTGTTTGCATCAGAGGTTAAAAAGATGAGCGCTGAGAACATGAAACCTCAGGAGCAGCTGACACTAGAGCCGTATGAGAGAGATCATGCAGTTGTTGTGGGAATTTACAGGTGAGCCTTTATGCTTAAATGTTTTTTGCTCAATGTGGGCATGTTTTGTAAGATTCCCATCTCTGTTAAACATATTTTATTGGACTGTCCTGGGTTAAATACAAGTAGAATTTTTCTATTAGGAAGTTATTTCACTTAAGGACTGAATGCCTGAAAAAGGAGTTTTTTTTTTTTATAATATGGTAATTTAAAAAATCTTGTATAATACAACTTGCTTGGTTGTATTTTATTTGTAATCAAATTTTTGCCATTAAAATTGCCTTAGATGTTGACATGGCATTTAAATAAAGCAATCTGCAGAATGTGCCTCCTGGTTTGAGCATTAATTTAGACATGAATGGCAATTGGCTTCCTTCAAGTTTTGTCTGAAATGTTTCTTGCATAGCTCACTTTTGCTAATCTTTTTTATTTTATTTTTTTGCAGACCACCACCCAAGCAGAAGAAATGAGGACATTTTTCCCTCACTATTCACATCCTCCTTTGCTCCTAAAATAACTGCTTCAGCCACTAGATGGACCCACAGTTTGCAGATGACAAAAGACTGATACATCTGAACCATTTTCCTGTTTCCGCTTGGATGTGGGAGTATTATCCCGCTGTACCTGAATGGCACAGGCAACATATTGTTTATGGAGAGTAACTCTGCTCCCGTTTTTCCTTTGTATGATCATCCTCTGTCATGTAATACTGTACTGAGAGATGAAGTTTGTGTTTTGCTTGTAAGAATTATTGGAAGCTAAATGTGTTATGTTAACTAAATCAACAGTTTTCCAAAGCATACATTTGTTATTGTTTCTTTGAATATTTTTAGTAAAACATTTTAACAATCGAATGTCATGGCTGTTATTTGTGGAAAATTTACAGAAAGCACCTTGGTTTAAAATTTAATCTCTTAGCTTCTGTATTGTTTTTAACCTCATAAATCTCTGAAATTATTAATTTCTCATTTTTCTGCCATTTCAAAAAGCCACAATAGAAGGGCTGGATATGTTTATACTCATTTTGAGGCAAATTTGTGTGACCAATACTAAAATAGGCAGTTGTTAAACCAGCCTAGGTTTGTTTGCTGATCTAGGCTGTTGATCTAGTTTTGTCCCGGCCTATTGACAAGTGCCCTAAACTCATCTGAAACCAGCAAACTGTTTTAGGTTTATTCAAACTTTTTTTCCCTACAAGGTATATGGTGAGCATTAGTATGTCTAGTTAGAGTTGTGATTTAAAGAAATGAAATCTTGAATTAAAGGTCCAGATGTTTCCTTGTCCAGAACTTTAGTGAACATAAGCAGGAAGCTGTAAATAGATTTTTCAACAAAATCATTAACTTTTAGTACAGTTGCCAGTTTATTTAGTTCGTTGCTCAAAAATTAAGTTTGAAAATTAATATGGGGGTTCTCGATCTCAAGAATATAAACTTGATTCTCATGCGCAATAATATTGACCGGTTATGACAATCCAAAATGGAGCTATTTCAGCACCTCCGTTAGTCAAAGGCTTTTAATGATAATGCTATATTTAGATAAGACCTGTGAAAATGGCGTAAATTAGCGTTCGATGTGGCTCTGTATTCAGTGGAAATGACGCTTCCTTTTCAACGTAAAAACTAATTTTCACGTTCACTTTTAAAGTTGTGTGTTTATAATCTCTGGGACGAAGAATGTAAACTATAAAGTCAAATACGTCTTCAGATAAACGACAGGAACATACGCCTCTAGGAACCAATTGTGTAGATCCTGCGAACAGGGGATCAAATAAGCGGTAGCACAATGGAGAACAGCATGGACAGCTCAAGAAGTGCCAGGAGAACTAAAGAGGAGAAAAAACTGCTTCGAAGGCAAATTAAAACCAGTCACACATTACTGAAACACGAGGGCATAAACACAGTGTCACATCCCACAAAGGTACCCACGAAGCTTCTTTTGCTGAATTGCCAGAAAGGTATAAATCGATTCAGACAGTCGGTCACATAGTGTATATGTAACATACTACTGCTAGATTCCTGTCATTATGTACGTCGTATTTCTGAATACTAATTTTACAGTGTAGACATATATAAGGTGTTTGTTGCGACTTCTTTTAAACGAATGCAGTACAATTATGAAAGATATAAATGATTTGTGGCTTCTCCTGTCAAGTCACCACCTATGATAGTGAACCACATTGAAAAAAAGTTTAAGTTGTCTTTGATTGTAACATGGATACAAATAAGCTTCCAAATAACTTAAGCTTAAGATGTGGTCAACTTGAGTGGTCAGTAATTTAAAATTTTATGTTCACATAAACAGTGAGCTTGATGAAGCCTCTCAAATGGTGACAAAGTGCTTTGCTTTGCATAAATGACTCAAAATCAATCAGTAATGTGTATGTTCATGAATGTCTGTTATGTAGCATCTGGTGGTGTCTAATGGAGGTTTGGGGAATGGAGTGAGCAGAGAGTCGCTGCTGGAGGTTCTTAAAGAGGGAGGTACTGTTGAGTCGCTCCTCACCCCTCCAGCCAAACCATATGCATTTGTAACATATTCATCAATTGAAGCAGGCCAGAATGCATATACATTTCTCAATGGACGAGCACTGCAGTGTCAGGAGGAGCAAAGTGTGACACTTTATTTCAGCTATGTCGAGAAAGGTGCGTCACATATCACAGATCATATCATTTTCAGTGAGCTTTAAACAGTGTTTCTAACGTTCTAATCTCATGTTTGATTGTCAGTGGACGGTGACAGGGGTGTATCCTGTGCATTGCCTCCTGGTCTGTCTGTGTTGGAGGATTTTGTGTCTCCAGAGGAGGAGATGCAACTACTGCAGGCTGTTGATTGGACACCAGATACAGATGATGTCACGGGTGAGAGATACTTGGGGTGCTTCTCAAATTGATGTTTCCTCACTCCGTCCATTGTGAAGGACATCTCAATTCTGTAATTGCACCACGAGGAGCGAGGAAGCTTCCTGAGAAGTCATGAGCGAAGAGGATACACAGGTGTATCCTTCCCTCGCATCATAAGGGGGTGGATCTAAGACGCGAGGATGCACAAAGAAGAAATGAGAAGCACCCTTGATGTCCTCATTCAGTTTTATGGCAAATCAGAGGATTAAATAATTTGTTTTAAATCTTTGTCATATTGCAGACATATTCCTTTAGATAATATTTTGATGAAGCTATTAACATATTCATTAGTAATACTAACATGTTCTCTCTATTTTCGTATATCAGTGCAGAAAGCTTTGAAACACAGAAGAGTGAAGCATTATGGATATGAGTTTCGGTATGATAACAATAACGTGGACAAAGACAAGCCCTTACCAGGTGGTAAGTATAAAAATTCCACATTTTGATGATGATAAATTATCCAACAATTGGTTTTTAATGTTTTTAAAGAAGTCTCTTATGCTCACCAAGACCACATTTATTTGATCAAAAATACTGGAAAAACAGTAATATTGTGATATTATTAACATTTGAAAAGACTGATTTCTAATGTAATATATTTTAAAATGCCATTTATTCCTGTGGTGGCAAAGCTGAATTTTCAGCATCATTACTCCAGTCTTCAGTGTCACATGATCCTTCAGAGATCATTCTAATATGCAGATTTGGTGCTAAAAAAAAACCTTTCTTATTATTATCAATGTTGAACAGTTGTGCTGCTTAATATATTTGTGGAAAGTATGATACATTGATCCATGCAAAACATTTTCACAATACTTCGATGAACAGAAAGTAAAAAAAAACAGCATTTATTTGAAATAATGTCTTTACTGTCACTTTTGATCAATTTAATGTGTCCTTGCTGAATTAAAGTATTAATAATCTCCAAACGTTTGAATGGTAATATATATAATATACACTCACCTAAAGGATTATCAGGAACACCATACTAATACTGTGTTTGACCCCATTTCGCCTTCAGAACTGTCTTAATTCTACATGGCATTGATTCAACAAGGTGCTGAAAGCATTCTTTAGAAATGTTGGCCCATATTGATAGGATAGCATCTTGCAGTTGATGGAGATTTGTGGGATGCACATCCAGGGCACGAAGCTCCCGTTCCACCACATCCCAAAGATGCTCTGTTGGGTTGAGATCTGGTGACTGTGGGGGCCATTTTAGTACAGTGAACTCATTGTCATGTTCAAGAAACCAATTTGAAATGATTCGAGCTTTGTGACATGGTGCATTATCCTGCTGGAAGTAGCCATCAGAGGATGGGTACATGGTGGTCATAAAGGGATGGACATGGTCAGAAACAATGCTCAGGTAGGCCGTGGCATTTAAACGATGCCCAATTGGCACTAAGGGGCCTAAAGTGTGCCAAGAAAACATCCCCCACACCATTACACCACCACCACCAGCCTGCACAGTGGTAACAAGGCATGATGGATCCATGTTCTCATTCTGTTTACGCCAAATTCTGACTCTACCATCTGAATGTCTCAACAGAAATCGAGATTCATCAGACCAGGCAACATTTTTCCAGTCTTCAACTTTCCAATTTTGGTGAGCTCGTGCAAATTGTAGCCTCTTTTTCCTATTTGTAGTGGAGATGAGTGGTACCCGGTGGGGTCTTCTGCTGTTGTAGCCCATCCGCCTCAAGGTTGTGCGTGTTGTGGCTTCCCAAATGCTTTGCTGCATACCTCGGTTGTAACGAGTGGTTATTTCAGTCAAATTTGCTCTTCTATCAGCTTGAATCAGTCGGCCCATTCTCTTCTGACCTCTAGCATCAACAAGGCATTTTCGCCCACAGGACTGCCGCATACTGGATGTTTTTCCCTTTTCACACCATTCTTTGTAAACCCTAGAAATGGTTGTGCGTGAAAATCCCAGTAACTGAGCAGATTGTGAAATACTCAGACCGGCCCGTCTAGCACCAACAACCATGCCACGCTCAAAATTGCTTAAATCACCTTTCTTTCCCATTCTGACATTCAGTTTGGAGTTCAGGAGATTGTCTTGACCAGGACCACACCCCTAAATGCACTGAAGCAACTGCCATGTGATTGGTTGATTAGATAATTGCATTAATGAGAAATTGAACAGGTGTTCTCAATAATCCTTTAGGTGAGTGTATTTACATATCAAAGTATGATATATCTAATATAATCTTAAATTGAATAGACACCTGTCATTTCAGGCCTGCCTGCGGAATGTGATGCTTTACTACGAAGATGTTTGGCTGATGGCCACATAAGTGTCGTCCCAGACCAGCTTACTGTAAACCAATACCAAAGTGGACAAGGTAGTACATCAGGTATTTACACACCTGAGGGGAGATTTATGCCTGTTTATAGGAGTAAACGCTATTGTCTGTTACAGGAATTCCTCCTCACGTGGACACTCACTCTGCATTCGAAGACACCATCCTTTCCTTGAGTCTTGGTGCAAAGGTATGAATAAATAAAGCTCTAAAATGTCATTTATTATGGATTGTTTTTTTCATACATCAGTATTATGAGTAGGCCAGTGTGATACAGTGTGGGATAGTGTTCTGTTACACCAGACTTGTTTGTAGCCTTATTGATTGGTTATGGTACAGCAACTTTATTGATTATCCGATTTTCCTTTGTCAAAACAAAGATGGAGATGGAAGATGAACCTCATGATTTTCCTACATGGATGGATATCTCTGTTTAACATCTTTCCTCTGTCTTTCCTCCCATTTTCCTATAGACAGTAATGGACTTTAAACATCCTGATGGACGTTCTGTCGCCGTGGTGCTGCCAGAGCGAAGTCTGCTAGTGATGAAAGGAGAGAGCCGTTATCTGTGGACTCACGGGTGAGAAACCGCAATATGTAATCAACCCTCTAAATACACTTTATGCCCAAAAATATGCAAACAATACAGCCCATATGTTCATTGATTAAAAAAAAAAAATATATAATATATATAACATAATTATAAATTCTTTATTCTAGGGACAGATGAACATGTTTTGTGTGTGTTTCATGTCAGCATAACACCTCGGAAGTATGATGTGGTACCAGTGTTGGAAGCTGGAGGGTCAGGGGTCATGACCTCTGACTTGAGTAATCTGACTCTGAGCCGCCGTGGTACCAGGATATCGCTGACCTTCCGAAAAATCCGGCATACACCCTGCAACTGTGGTGAGCTACATTTTTAAAATTCTTATCCTAGTACAGTACCGTTCAAAAAGTTTGGGGTCAGTTCGATTTTTTTGCTAATATTAAATGCTTTTATTTTGCAACAGTTTGTGTTGGATTATAAAAAAATACTACATCGGAATGTTACTATGTGAACACACAAAATTGTGGACATGATTTGAAAAGGTTAAATGGTCCTAAAGAAAATAGTCACTCTTGTACTACTTGTGGTCAAAAATGGCTTCCATAAAAATAATTGCCAAAAAAAAGAAAATACAGATAATTTGAGCGGACAAATCAGCCATGATACAGAAAATATTGGACAAATTTTATGGATTTATTTATTGTATTGAATTGTAAAATAAATGGATCATAATATTGCATAAATATTAGTACCATAAAATTCCCTTAAAATACAATATAATAAAAATTATTGAACAAAAATATAATACAAGGTTTTTCCTGGGGGAAAAAATGACATTTGAGGTGTTTGGCCACTTTTGAATGGGAGGTGTATGAGTGTGACCCTGAAATGAGAAACACTAGAGCAGGGGTCTCAAACTCGCGGCCCGCAGGATGATATTTTGTGGCCCCGTTCTTGACTTCAAATTTTAGTGTTAGTGCGGCCCGCGCGTTGCTCTGAAAAGCACCTTTTTGCTGAGTCGTTGCGTGTGTAGCGCTTGCCACGCTTGCTGCCTCCTTTGTGTGTGTGTGTGTGTGAGAGAGAGAGAGTTGGCTCGCCCCTCCCTCGTGCAGTATAATTGGTAAGACACCGCGTGATTGACAGGAACAGACGAACGAAGCTGATCAGACGGTTGAAACGAATGTGCTCTAACAGCACTCGTCAATGTCAAAATGATTGAGATAGCCAATCAAATCAAGGTATGCAGGGTTTACGTTCTCTTTTGGCTCGTGCACACTGCTCAGTCTTCACACACAGACGAGCGCGTCAATCTATCGCTTAATGCCGTTGCTGAGAGAGACTCTATTCTTTCCGGTGAAATAACAAAACAAAATGCAAACGTGTCCACGGTCTTATTATACAATCATTGATGAACATCTTTGATTTTAATGAAGAAAAACTATATGAGAGGGGATTAGAACCCGGAACCTTTGACACGGTTGACACAAATTCTACCACCAGACCACTAGAGAATTCTAAAGTCTTTTGCGGATCTATGTATTTATTCACTCACTCATGTGAAGAATATCGGGACTCATAATATATTTGACAAATTAATGCAAATATTGTTTACAAATAGTCCCAAAAAGATTATTTCCCAACTAGAATTAGACCTAGAATTTCGCTCACTGTTCTGTATGACCTGGTTACGGCCTTGCTGTGAATTAGTCTATTATTTAAAATAAAATTAAGATCATTCATTATTTCATATTACATGATGTAATTTCTATAGGCTATATTTTCGTTCAAATTCAGAAGAAACATTCATGTTGAAGAACTGTTAATAATAAAGATTGAGAAGATTGGATCAGTAGTGCTACTTTTTTTTGGAATACTTTAAACACTTTTTATGTGTAATACTTGATGCGGCCCAGCCTGACCCAGAGTCTACCTCCAGCGGCCCCTAGGTAAAATGAGTTTGAGACCCCTGCATTAGAGGGTTTAATTGATCAAAAGAAAGTGACAGACATTTATAATGCGACAATAGATTTTTATTTCTAATGTTGTTCTTTTGAAGAACCCTGACGAAAAATACAAATCAGAAGTGCAATTAAAGACATTTATATGGTTTCCACACAGTTTCCATTAAAATATTACGCAGCGCACAACTGTTTTCAACATTGATAAAAATCATAAATGTTTCTTGAGGACCAAATCTGCATATTAGAATGATTTCTGCAGGATCATGTGACTGGAGTAATGATGCTAAAAATTCAGCTTTGCATAACAGTAATAAATTCTATATTAAAACCGTTATTTTAAGCTGTAATAATATTCCACAATATCACGTTTTTTACTATATTTTGATCAAATAAATTCAGCCTTGATGAGCATAAGAGACTTTCAAAAAGAATCATATACTGACCCTAAATTTTCGAACAAAAGTGAATCTCTTTGCATTTGTGTATTTTTGTAGATTTATGAAAAGAGTCTGTTTATTTCTTGTAGCCTATCCGTCTGCATGCGATAGCCAGCGGCTGCCCTCTCCACCCACTGTGCCTGTTGCTGAAGGCGATGCGTGTCGTTTGGAGTCGCAGTATGTCCATCAGGTCTATGAAGAGATTTCCTCCCACTTCAGCAGCACACGACACTCACCGTGGCCTCAGGTGCGAGATTTCCTGCTGTCCCTGCCACCTGGTAGTGTTCTGGCAGACATCGGATGTGGCAACGGCAAATACCTGGGGATCAACCCTGAAGTGGTATCGGTATGTAATACAACACAGCAGACTTTACCAGAAAGTGACAAACTTGGTCGGACATGTCATGGTTATCACGTACAATTATGATCATTTCGATTACTTTAACCCCCTAAATAACTGTGATGGAACCTCTATCGTCTGTCCATCTGTAGATGGGCTGCGACCGCAGTGCTAATCTGGTGCAGATCTGCATTGAACGAGGTCATGAGGCATTCGTGTCAGATGCGCTGTCTGTCCCCCTGCACAATGGCTGCTGTGATGCCTGCATCTCCATTGCAGTCATTCATCATTTCTCCACACAGGTGAGCAACCTCGCTAATTTAGGGAACAAACACTTATTTTTGATTCTACGTGAGAAATAACGCCATTATATGTGAATTGAGCAACAATTTGCTTTAACACCCTAACACAGCGTTTGTCTTTCTGGTCTAATGTAAACTACTGCTCAAAAGTTTAGAGTCAGTAAGATATACAACCCCAAATCAGAAAAAGTTGGGACAGTATGGAAAACGAAAAAAAAAAAAAAAAAAAGGAAGTGATTTCTAAATTTCCTTTGACTTGTATTTCATTGCAGACAATATGAACACAAAATATTTCATGTTTTGTCTGGTCAACTTCATGTCATTTGTAAATATGCATCCTTTCCTGTCATTCAGACCTGCAACAAATTTAAACAAAAGTTGGGACAGTAAAGCATTTACCACTTTGTAATGTTGCCATTCCTTTTCACAACACTTAAAATACGTTTAGGGACTGAAGACACCAAGTGATGAAGTGTTTCAGGAGTAATTTTGTCCCATTCTTCCTGCAAACAAGTCTTAAGGTGGGCAACAGTACGGGGCCTTTGTTGTCACACATTCTCTATTGGTGACAGGTCGGGACTGCAGGCAGGCCAGTCAAGTACCAAGTACCCGTACCCTCTTCCTCCGCAGCCAGGACTTTGTAATGTGTGCAGAATGTGGTTTTGCATTGTCTTGTTGAAATATGCATGGATGTCCCTGGAAAAGATGGCTTCTTGAAGGCAGCATATTATGCTACAAAATCTCTATGTACTTTTCAGCATTAATGGTGCCTTCACAGAAGTGCAAGTTACCTTTCCCAAGGGCACTGACACAACCCCATACCATGACAGACCCTGGCTTTTGGCCTTGTTGCTGGTAACAGTCTGGATGATTCTTTTCTTCTTTGGTCCGGAGCACACGGCGTCCATTCCTCCCAAAAAATACCTCAAATACTGATTCATCTGACCACAGTACACGTTTCCACTGTGTGATGGTCCATCCCAGATGCCTCCGAGCCCAGAGAAGTCGACGGTGCTTCTGGACACTGTTAACATAGGGCTTCCTTTTGGCACAGTACAGTTTTAACTGGCATTTCACGAGTTCACACTTACATATAATTTGTAGAGAGTTAATTGAATTGCGTATTTGGCGTGCTGTCCGGGGGGGAGGGCTTCGAGCTCGGACTTCGGCCCGAACCCAGAGTACCCCCCGTCTGTAAGTTGTTTAGAACTAAAAGATAGGGCAAGATGTGGAGAAGGGGTGGTGGAGGGATGCTGAAAAACTGTCAACAAAATGGAGGTAGGACGGCTGCGTATATATATACCTCTTTGTTGATTAGCTGAGTACTCTCCACCTGTGTCAATTATCTGACATGTTCCTCCCGAACCTCGTTTAGTGAAACAGCATTTGTGGATGTAACTACGTATTGTGGTACTTGACAAAGGTTTGCCAAAGTAGTCCTTAGCCCATGTGGTGATATCGCTTATAGATGAATGACGATTCTTGATGCAGTGCCGCCTGAGGGATCGGAGATCACGGTTGTTCAGCTTAGGCTTGCGCCCTTGTCCTTTACGCACTGAAATTCCTCCAGATTCCTTGAATCTTTTAATTATGTTATGCACTGTTGAATGTGAAATATCCAAATCTCTTCCTATCTTTCTTTGAGGAACATTGTTTTTAAACATTTCAATAATTTTCTCACGTATTTGTTGGCTAACTGACGATCCTCGGCCCATCTTTGCTCTTAAAGGATTAGACCTTTCTTGGATGCTGCTTTTGTACCAAATCATAATTACAATCACCTGTTGACATCACCTGTTTCAAATCACATCATTATTTAACCATTTTACCTCATTACTAGCCCTAAATTGCTCCTGTCCCAACTTCTTTTGAAATGTGTTGCAGGTCTGAATAACAGGAAAGGATGTATATTTACAAATGACATGAAGTTGACCAGACAAAACATGAAATATTTTGTGTTCATATTGAATTTTTTTTTTTTTGCGTTTTCCATACTGTCCCAACTTTTTCTGATTTGGGGTTGTATATATACAGTATACATTAGGGGTGTAACGGTACACGTAATCGTATTGAACCGTTTCGGTACAGGGCTTTCAGTACAGTGGGCGCGTGTACCGAACGGTTATGCAATCTTTAACAGTTAACAGACGGCTTGTTTAAAGCGTGGAACACACTTCAATCTGAGTTCCCACACGAACATATTGAGTATTCAGTCCATTTCATCACGAAATTCAAACGATAAATGCCGTTTTAACGCTCTATAATGTGACGTGACTGATAGACGCGGATCAGTTCAACTTCAAGCGGCAGCGCGATCATCTCTTCCTAAAGAATAAACATAAATTAATATCTTATGGTATGTTGAGGATACATTACAACTTACTGAAACGTATCATATGTTGTGTAATCGCTCCATCTGTGTTTCAACCGTGGAAAGACAATAAAACAGCTTGTAAACAATGTCATGTAGAATCACGTTTACCTCAGAAGTCATTCAGTGTCCACAGCTGTGAGTTCACTAGAGAGATTAACTCTTTCACTGAATACATGCACTATATTAGCCTATATATTCGTTATATTAGCCTATATATATTCATTATATACTACTTAGCCTGTTAGTGATGTCTTGTTTATTTAATGTATGTTTAAATAAACCTGTCATGAAAATTACAGCCACTAAATGATTATATTTCAACAACGAATTGGAGAAAAAATAATAATAATTAGATTTAGATAAAAATAAATAGCAAATTAATTTAGGCTAATAGTTTGGGCTCTGTTGTTAATCTTTAATAGCAATATGTAAGTAAGGGCTCCCTATATAGTTTACAGCATTATCTTTAAGAAACTTTTAGTTATAACTGAATTAATTTAAGGACAGACACAATTTTTTGGACTTGTCGGACTTGTAACCGGAAGGTTGCGGTTCGAGTCTCAGGTCCGGCAGGGGTGAGTGGGGGGAGTGGATTACCAGCTCCCTCCTCCACCCTCAATACCATGACTGAGGTGAGACCCTTGAGCAAGGCACCGAACCCCAACTGCTCCGGGTGTGTGTTCACGGTGTGCGTGTGTTC
Organism: Gobio gobio; assembly: GCF_949357685.1. Classification (NCBI taxonomy): domain Eukaryota; kingdom Metazoa; phylum Chordata; class Actinopteri; order Cypriniformes; family Gobionidae; genus Gobio; species Gobio gobio. The sequence goes on along the minus strand of NC_137108.1, from coordinate 40,452,012 downwards.
ACTACTGTGTGTGTGCACTTGGATGGGTTAAACGCAGAGTACACCATTGTCACCATACTTGACCACATGTCACTTCACTTCACTTATAGGCAGACCATTTTTTTTTTTCAAACTCATTTTTTTTTATAAATCATTAAAAATCATGTCTAACATTTTATTATATAATATGACTTTATAATGATATACAGCTGCGGTGGTAATTTGTTACATTTTTGTCAGGAAATCTTAAGCATCCACTGAGAGAAAAAAAACAATCTTCACTACACTGGAGATTTTTTTTTCTTCGGTTTGCATGTTTAATTTAAAATTTCTTTAAAGAGAAATATAATTTTCTCATTTTACCCAATATGCGGTATTGAGCATTAGTGAGTACACATACAAACGCAGATAGAGACGTTTTGACCGATGAAACATGAAGACATCTGTGTTCTTCTAGACATCTCAGGTATTTTCATATGGATAAAGTATATTTATAATGCAATGCTAATCGACATAGCCTTTATCATTGTATAGAATACTATAAAATAATATCATTTCTATCTCATTCTGTGATATGAAGCCACGCCAAATCACACAAGGAAGTTATTTCAAACACTCGACTCTGACTTTATAAAGTGTGTTGTCGTAAAGCGTCATTAAATGTTCTCTTTTGTTGGACAACAGTTTTGTGAATACTTGAATTATCAAGTTTGGAGAGATGTTATAAAATGTGTATTTAAGAAAGCAACTCTTTTAAGTGACTCAAACACACAGCGCTTCCAGAGACAGAGCAGCATTTACTGGGAACCGATCAATTCGCTCTGATCACAGTGCTGCTGTGCTTCACCATAAAAGATGCTGCGCATATACTTCAATTAAAACGATTAAAAAGAATCGCACTAAAACCAAAACGTGATTTTGATTTATTCGTTCAGCTCTAGATCAACACTTCACACAAACAAGCGGATCTCTCACACACATGTAAATTTATATCTCACTCTGCTACTGTGGTAAATTAGCCTGGATGCCAGCCGAACTTAGCCCCGCCCACAACATTTTTACACGGGCAGTTCGGTCTGGACTTGATCGGTAGAGAAGAAATTATGCCCGAACAGAAGCTGTTCGGACCAATGAAATTGTCAGGGCGGGCTTTAGACGATGATGGACAGATGATCAACAGTAACGTAATCATCCACGTCATCAAAGGTGCTTGGGTTGAATTTGTTCTAATCCTAAACGGAGAACTTGTTTGTATATGCGTTCACTTTTACTATTTCTCTCAGAAATTATGGTGTTGGTAAGTACTCTGTGTATCCTTATTTTACAACACCGGCAAAGATCGTTCACTCATCTTTTTCTTCTAACGTATTCCAGCGTGCGTGCAGACAGGGTTGCCAAGTCTTTACAACAAAACACGCCCAATTGCTAACATTCCGCGAAACTAGCCAAAAACAAGCCCAATAGCTTTCCAGGGGGGTTGTCCAGGGGGGAAAGGCATTTGGGGGGTAAAATATGTGCTATTTTGGCAGGGATGCCAGCTAAAATTTGCATTCCTGGGTCTGTATTTCACATAATTGGGGTCGCTTCAACCCGCGGACATGGCAACACAGTGCAGTTGAGTTCTGTTGACATTTGATAACTAACGTTATGCGTCGCTCCGTTGCTCTGATTGGTTGTAGGTCTATCCAATTGAGATCTTTCCTGGTTCGGTTGAAACACGCCCCATAATCACAGCCCAACGGAGCAGTATCAGACTCATATTCTGACTAGAATTGAGTATGACGACGTCAGGCTAGTGGTAAATGTATTCATCGAACAAATAAAAAAAAATTCTGCAAGGACGTATCAAATTGATCAAAAGTTACAGTAAAGACTTCTACATGGTTTCAAAAGATTTTAGTTTCAAATAAATGCTGTTCTTTTGAACTTCCTATTCATCAAAGAACATGGTATCACGGTTTCCACTAAAATATCAATCAGCACAACTGTTTTCAACATTGATAATAAGAAATGTTTCTTGATCAACAAATCAGCATATTAGCTGAAGGATCAAGTGACACTGAAGTCGGGAGTAATGATGCTGAAAATTCAGCTTTGCATCACAGGAATAAATAACATTTTAAAAACTATTAAAAGAGAAACTGGTTCTTTTAAATCTGAATAACATTTCACACACAAAAAAAACTGTTTTACCACCTTTTTGATCAGATAAATGCATGCTTTGTGACCATAAGACTTCTTTCATAAACACTAAAAAAATCTCACATACTGCAAACTTTTGCACAGTAGTGAGTGTTTTAACTGTTTGTCAAACTTTAATACATTTTACTTTGATATTGTTATTGTTAGTTCTTCTGGTGTTTAGTATCTATCTGGCTTCCCATGACAGCAATTTATTTGTCTGACGTTTAGAATGAGGTGTTCTAGCGGTTTATTTTCAATCAATTATTTTTTCTCCTAAAATATTCTCATAGTACATGAGCCTTTTTATCTCAGAAAAAGTTGAGCATGGTCTTGGCAACACCAAGGTCAATGGTTTGATTTCAAGAGAATACATGAACTGACTAAATGTACCTCTTAAATTCATTATAACTTGCTTTGGATGAAAGCATCTGCCAAATATATATAGGTAAATGCGGAAATGTCCATGTGAGATGTAGTAGTTGAAATGGGAAAATAAAGAAAACCTTTGTCAAGAATTGGCAAAAAGAAATGTGCAAATTTGTACATGATGCTGAACAAACTGCTTGTGTTCTTAGGAGAGAAGACAGGCCGCTGTCAGAGAGCTGATCCGGTTATTAAAAGTGGGAGGAAGAGCTCTGATCTACGTTTGGGCTATGGAGCAGGAATACAACAACCAGAAATCAAAATATCTGAAAGAAAGAACAACTGAAACCATCACGGAGAATGGCAAGGAGCTTAAAACTGAAGAAAATAAGCCAAACCAACAAGAGGAGCATGATGGGAAAATGAGTTCAGACATGAAATGCACGGAGGACGGTTTTGGGAATGCGACACAAGCCAGAATCCATGTCCATACTAACCGCACAGCTTTCCTTTCCCAAGATCTCCTGGTGCCGTGGCACTTAAAAGGTAATGCGGACAAGAACAAGGGAGCAGCAAGTAGTAGCACAGATGTTCCTGTGGACAACACAAGCCAGAGGCCCGTATTTCACCGCTTTTATCATGTCTTCCAGCAGGGAGAGCTGGAAGAGCTGTGTTTTGGTGTGGCAGGTGTAAAAGTGCTTAGGAGCTACCATGATCAGGGTAACTGGTGTGTGGAACTGGAGAAGACACATTATACCTTGTCAAAGGATGATATTGCACAGGAAATATTTTAGTTTATTGAATAAATATAAAATGTAACTTTAAAAATGTACATTTCGTGTATTCATTTATGAAATAACAGTTAATAAAATACAACCAGAAGAAAAGTGACTGAATGTTGAGTGTTTCTGTAAAGCAGCACAAAATGTTGCTTTATATGCTTTCTTGTACAAAACCTACCTCAGTGTATTACTCTTTGGCAACTCTGTTAACCATGTTAATGTCAACATTCCTTGGCCTGGTTTATGCCTTAAATTCTACAGTAATGTAATATAAGCTCCATCACAAAGTATGTAGATACATTAATATGGCATCATGTGCATGTTATTATTGTCCAGGCTTAAAATGCAACACTACCGTTTTCTACAATATGTAAACAGGGCGTCTCATCTCTGTCTCTACTGTTCAAAAGTTTGAGGTGGGTTAGATTTTTTTATGTTTTTGAAAGACATCTCTTATGCTCACCAAGGAAGCATTTATTTGATCAAAAATACAGTAAAACTAATTTTGAAATATTAAATCATTTTGTATTGTCAGAATTTCTTTAGTCTTCAGTCACATGATCCCCTCACATATCTTCTAATACGCTGATTTGGTCCGCAAAAAAAAAAAAATCTTATTAATGTTGAAAACGGTTAGTTTTATTATTATTATTTTTATGAAGAGCATCTATAAAATAACAGCATTTATTTGTAGAATTCTTTGTAACATTGTAAATATCTTTAGTGTAACTTTTGATCAATGGAATGCATCAGTGCTTAATAAAAGTATTCGTTTATTTTTATTTTTAAAAAAACTTTAAAAAGCCCTGAAAAAGTTTGTATCTAGTTTTCATCTGACTGTACTGTTTTAGTAGACCACTAGATGGCGTCGGATCGGAATGTAATGCAGAGGTAAAGGTAGCGCTATGAACTTTCACCTTGAATTTGATGACGAACTTCCTGCATGTTTAAATTTTAGTAACCTAGGTTGACCTGGCGGCCCATTAATTTTACATCCAATTTCAAATGTATACCTTCGCGTTTTGTCATAAACTACGGTAGTTCTCGCACATGAAGAAACTACAGAGAGAGGGGCATAAGGATCATTTTCACGTTTAGTCTGAAAGTTCCCACAAAAACCCTGCAGACGTGTGAATGTTCAAGCTTACAATGCGACTAAAAGGTTATGAACAATAGACACCTGTAAATATGTTTGGTTTGAATGTCTTGCGTGGGGGGAGTTGGTCACATTTGTGACCTTGTCTTTTTATCCCATTGGCACACATGACACATTCAGGCCGTTTTAAATTGTGCCCTCGGACTGGAACAATGAGGAATTCATGTAATGGTGATGAAAGAGGATGTATAAAGACTTCGGTTAACTTAATCGGTTTCACATCCACTGCACGACCTCCTCCGCCATAAAGCTTTCCTGAAAGAGCACCTCAACGTTATTCTAATGATGCGCGTTCACGGTGCGACTCAATGTAACATAAAGAACACATACATTTAATAAATATATAGGTAACGTTACATGTTTTCTTACATGTTACATGTTTAACGTTTAGTGTCTATAGCCTGTTAATGTGACGATACAATATGCTAAACAATATGACAAAAGTGGTTTAATATCCTTTTGCACTTTTTTAAAAGCTCATGAAGTGCATAACGAACTTCACATCAATTTGTTCATCTGCAAAGTCAAAAATATGGTCACAAAGTATTTTAAAATAATATTCAAGTTAACGGGATGCGCCTTTTGCAGAAAATAACATACGAAACTGGTTCGTTGTTAGCTGGTCTTCCAGTTTGACCAGCTGGAAATGCCCCAAACCTCTTTTTAAAACTAAGATCTGGACAGACTGCAACCAGCAAACCATCTTAAGCTAGTTTAAACTGTTTTAAAGTAAAAAAGTAAATTGACGCATTATGAAAATATATATGTGAAAACTTTACAAGTAATCCATCACATCATTGTCTTGTCCACACATCGGTTGTGCCGAAATATAAGTATTGAGCTAAATTAAGATTAAAAAGTTTTCTTAGCCATAACCATTTATGGTCGCAGATTAGCTCTGTAAGTAAGCCGCTTCACATCTCCACTGCCTCGGCATTGTTCATTTGCATTGGCTCCAAGCAACCTATCAATTTCTAATAGCTTAAAACGGGCCAAAAAGTCACTCCAGTGCGCGTTTTCTAAATTATTGTTCCCGTAAAAGCATCGTTTTCCTCCCCTGCACAGGCAAATGCCGAGGCAAATCACGCTAACAGCCGCTGGGTGCAGCCCGTTGTCGGGTTTGTTTAGGCGGCCATTTTGTGAACACTGCACACACTCCGAAGCGAGCGCGCTTTGTAGCGGGGACGCGCTTTACCGTGCAGACCCTCTCTAAGCGACAAGCAGCCGCGGAGCCGATCCGAGATTAACGGGCAGTGAGGGGGGGTCCCTGGCGAATGCACATCGCTAATTGTAGCGGTGCGACGAAGAAACCCCGGTTTTTAGTTCATTCGTTTTTCTTTCTTTTTCCATTTTCATTTAATCACTCTTCTTCTCACCCCTCCACCCCCTCGCTGCTGCTGCTGCTGCTGCAACACCACCACCGCGAGCGACCCGCTACTATACTGCCGCTGCTGGGCGATGTGATCGCGGTTAGCCTGAGCGCTAGCCGCCGAGACCCACACACCACCACCGTTACTGCCGCGATTTGTTTCTGAGCGAGCAGACGGGACACACCAAGTCAAGGCGGAATATTGCGGCGGTTGTCACGGTTGCATGTTCTGCTGCTCATCGAACTGGCGGTTGGCCGCGCCGGGGGTTTGAAGACGCTCCTGTCGCGCTCATCTGTGCTTTTGGGGGACTGTGAAAAGAAAGACAAATGTGCTGAAGAGGGCTTGTAGAGCGACGACAAGGCGATAACGTGCGTGTTTCGTCTTTTCGGAAGACGATCGCAGCAACCCGTCCGAAGGGGTGGCGGTTCGGGGGGAGGGGGGTCGTTTTGCCGGTTTTTCGGTCCGCCCCGGTACCTGTGTGGCGGAGGTTCGGACGGTAGAGGGGGAATACTGGTAATGGCTGCTTCAGGAAGCTGGACACGAAGCTGAGGTAAGACTACAGTTGGTTTCTTTACATGCAGACACACTAGTATCGTCTTTTTACGCGATGCTCTCATAGGGCTCAGCCTGTTCCCTCCTTATTCCTCGCAATACACCGTGTTCCCGAAGATGCCTGATGCACAGGCCGGGGCTTTGGGCAGGGGAATAGGGAGGGAGTGGGGACATATTCGGCTTTATACTTCATGTAAACTGGGTCAGATGGAAAAGACCACGGGCAGGTATTTAAACGTGATCCTCCTGTGCCATCCAGAGAGCAGCGGCTCAACTCATGGCAGCCAGGTTGCTTGTCAGGATGTGATTTGCAATGATTAAAACCGTGCAATATATCTTTCCTGATCTGGTTTGGACCCTTTCGAGTATTAAACAGCTTATTCTGTCATCTATATGTACAAAATAAGCATCAGTCAAATCCATTGCATGAACCGCGTTTGCAGCCATGCACCCATGAACATGTTCGATTATGAGACCTTCAATGCATCTTTTGGTTTTCGCTTTTCATTACTCAGATTGATGAGTCAGGTTAGCCCATCACGTTTGTTTAGACACCCAGTCGTCATTTAATGGTTGTTCAAAAAAAGGAAAAATCCAAGAGCATCAGTTCGGCCACAATTACATTAATGCAAAACTGCGGTGTTGCATGGGATGCAAATCTTGTGCACAGAATGCCTGGATGCTATCGAAATTTGACAGATAATCTTGCTGGTTTTCAACGCATTTGGTTAGTATATTTACCGTTTCACAAAACATACGACCGTCCTATGTCATATTTTGCGAATAAAACAGCGAGTTTATTCCAAGGATCTCTGTATATAGGGTGACGTTACAATTTTCTTCATAATGTTCATGCGTTCACAAGCGTGTTGCTTGGAGGGCGATTTATGGCCGATTCTTACTATCCACCTCAAGAATACATTTGGATGTGGCACATATACCCAGGTCTAGCCCAGTGTGTGGATAAATCTGGCTATGCCTACACCCTTCATCTCCATAGCGTTTTCTGCAAGGTTTCTGCTGTGGTGCTGAAGTAGCAATGCCGGTTCAAAATGGACACACTTCTGCTTCTGCTCTTCTTCTGCATGTTGCCATCTCACTGCATCATTATACGTTGTCAACTTTGGGAATGGTTTTAACATGCATATTTTCACCGTGTTTAGTTCAAATTCATGCTTTGATTATAGATCATGTAGATTTTTTCCCTGAGGGAAAATGGGTGGAATCATTTGGTTTGTTGGTGAATCTTGGATTTAGGCTTCTTGGAACTACTTTGTGCAATCACCTTTCTGTCTTGGAGGTTTTTATAATAAAGAAAAAAGATTGTCTTATTTGAGACGTCTTTATAGATGCATAAGACGTTTAGTTACAACGTAGCTTGTCTCTTCTTTCTCTTTTCCCGGAATCTTCTAAACAGTTTTCATGCATTTTTGTGCTCTTTTCCAAACATCTGGCTTGAGCATGCATTAATCTACCCTCTTGTTTCTTTTTGTTTTTTGGCCCCATTTATTTTTATGTGACCAGCTCTGTTTTTGGATTTCTTTTGGTGTCCGTGGCTGAGTGACACAGGCCTCTGAATAGACTAACTAACTTCATTGTACAAAATCTTGCAACAACTGTAAACGTACTGTGGAATTATTTTAAAGGGGTCTTTCTTTGCTTGAAAACGTGAAAATGAATCTCTTCATTTAAAAAGATGGTCAATGGTTCAAAAAAGGCTTGTTCTTATAGCTTTTTATATTTAGAAGTTCAGCAATGACAAGACATCAAGCACGCAAGGCAAGTTTTAACAACTTTTAGGTGTGTATTCGATGAAGTTGCTTTGTGAGAAGTTCTTATTGGTTGGTGTACAGGATTGTAGTTGCTGTAAATGTCACCTCTCTCATTTCTTGTAGCTGACATAAACTAAACTGGGATGGACGCAAGCTTGTTAGTCTTTTCAGAGACCACCTGAGGCAGTATTCCCCATTCATCTTGCAACATACTCCTAAATTTGATAGCTCTGGGAGGAGAGGAGACGCACACTTACAAGTACACAGTTTATATACTGTGCGTCTCCCTGTTTATGTATGCCTCTGAGTTCTTTGATGAACAGCATAAGCTACATTTAGGCTCTTGCAAACAGTGGAAAGCGCCCTTCTTGCTGTGGAAATTCACGATAAACGGTAGAGTAGGAAAGTGCTGTTTTTTCCATAGCCCACCTCCCTTTCTGTCCGTCTGTCCCTGTGTGACTTTGCCCTTACTCTATCAGGACAAATCCCTTCACTCATCAGATGGCATATAGCCTAACACATCGATTTGGATGTGGCTCCTAACAAGCTTTTCCTCTAAAGCGTGGCTTGCGTGCGGGGTCAACATGTGGCTTTGTGGATGATAACAGTATACACTGAAGTATGTTCTCCATTGAGATTGTGCAGGCTATTAAAGTGTATCGTAATTTATGCAAATTTTAAGGTACAAACTTGTCCGATTGCTTGTCTAAACTGCCAGATGAGAAAGGGTTTTAGTGACCTGAGTGGAGTTTTTTTTTTTTTTATTGACTCGAATCCAGAAGTAAGTTCATTTGCGTTGATCCACAGCAACATAATTCATTTACATATCAAATCGAGGAATTACAAGGAAATTGCATCGGGAAATGGAGCAACGTTTACAGCAACCATCTTAAACGTTAATTGCTTTGTCTTGTAAGGGATCGTAGTTAAAGCCATTAACCACAATTTCGGCAAACTCATTCAACCTCTGAGTATCATCACTTTGGTGCCCTGCCCTTTGGTAGTAAAGGTCACTTTGAGGTGTATTTGTCATTGAACTAGTCCAACTAGAGTTTTTTTGGCAGTTATATAGTCTGAGTTATAATGTAATTCACGAGAATTCATGTCGATGAGCATAAGTTAAATGGATCTCTCATGGTGTCATTTGTTAACCGCATCAGTGATGGATTGATTTTTTTTTTGATGTTTGCAGATTCAACCCTACGGATCATAGTCATGTTGTAGGACTACAAGTTAATTCAGGTCTTTGTTTTACGCTAAAGTAAAGTTTGCTACCAAAAAAAGGGGGAACAAAAGAGAAGACTTCTGGTCAAGACTCAAGCTGGCTTCATGGCTTGCTCCCAGCTTCCTTCCATAAGCTGTTGCTGCCTGTCCCTTTTTAATGTAGTTTTCTTCCTGCTTCCACTGGCTCATAAATTGGTAATGAAAAGCACACAGTGGCTTTGTAGATGTTGAACTGGCTTGGTGTATACCTAGGGTACGAGCGAGGCTAGTAGCTGTAATTTAGCAGGTGCTGGTGACTTTTGATGGAGGTAGGAAGAAATGGAAAGTTGCCTCCTAAAAGCACAGATGGCCCTCTTACAGAAAACACACAGGACATCTCTTATATCCAGACCAACTTATAATCTCTTGCAACAGTATAGATTCTCAGTCTGGCGTCGGTATATGGTGCAGGTTGTGATTTGGACACTTTCCGTTCCCTGTAGGGAGAGTTTCAGTGTTTATGTCCTTTACTGTGTCTCCACTCTTTCTTGACCACTGCATGCACATTTCAAAGAGTAGCCTGCCTTGCTGAGGTGTACACCTTAGCAGCAGCAGAAGTGTGTGTGTGTGTGTGTGTGTGTGTGTGTGTGTGTGTGTGTGTGTGTGTGTGTGTGTGTGTGTGTGTGTGTGTGTGTGTGTGTGTGTGTGTGTGTGTGTGTGTGTGTGTGTGTGTGTGTGTGTGTGTGTGTGTGTGTGTGTGTGTGTGTGTGTGTGTGTGTGTGTGTGTGTGTGTGTGTGTGTGTGTGAGTGAGTCATTCTGGTCTAGTCCCCACCTCTACATGATGCAGTCTTGGTCAGTGTTTGAAGCCTTGAAACCCTGTAAGTTTCAGCAATGCTCTTTATTGACAAGGTGATATGGTTTCCAAATCTAGAAATTCAAGGTGCTGTAGAGTTAAGCCAGTCATTATAGAACATAATTACTGGTGCTTGCTAAAGCACAAACCCTTAACTCCCAGTATTAAAGTAACTAATTCTGTATCGTATGTGCAATGGACATACATTATATCTTAAATAATTTGGCTTGTTAATGAGATGCATGGTACTACATTTCTGAGTGTTCTAACTTAAGGTTTTTAAACTGACGTTGATGTTCTTGAGCCTTCTCTAGCGACCTGTATGTCATAGGCCTTACCCCCAATTTCCACCGGCTGCGTTACGGCTGCGGAACAGCTCCGCTGCGTGACAGCTCCGTGTTCCGTCGTCCGTCAATACCCACCAGGTCCGGATTTGTTGCGGAACGGCTGCGGTCATGACTGACAGCTGACGTCACGAGGCCCCATGTAATCTCGCGAATTCTGGTGTGATTGCGCGATATTTAACCTGTATAGCTATATAACTCCTCATTACGAGTACATAACTAGCTATTTGCTTTCTATCTTTATTTCTTGGACAAAAATAGTGACTTACCATCCACACCAATCACTTCTGTTATAGTTTTCCACGCCGCATCCTTTTTAATGTTGTCCTTATAAAAAGGATGTGAGGGGTCATAGATGATGGGTTGATTCTGTACCTCAATAATCAGCATTTCTTCATCCATCGTGTCAACGGGGTTAAAACAAGCCTGTCTCCGCCCATTATGACGTTTTCAAGGTGTAGTGTAGGGAAAAATGAGCGCGGTGTATTTTATTTTGAAAATTAAACGGATCTTTTATTTTGTTTCTGGCTGTTCTGTTTTGTCACTCGACTTCCTGTCCTGCGTACTCTGCCCTGTAGTGCTGCGGAGCGCTCCGGCATCCGGCAAAAATAGAAGCTCTGCGTATTTGATGCGGAGCGCTGCGGATCGCCGGAGTCGGAACGCAGCTGTAACGCATTCAGTGGAAATACACTCATTGACTTTAATGGAAACCTATTGACTCCGCCGCCGTGACGGAGCCGTAACGCAGCCGGTGGAAATTGGGGGTTATCCACACAGGCAACATGTTTTTTATTTGACTATATTATAAGATTATATATTGCCTGAATAAAATCCATATATTTGAATAAAATCCATTTTTTGTAGCCTGAACAGATAAAACAGATTTTCTGATTCACCTTTGTAAATTAATCTATACTTATTTGTTTTAAAGGAACAACAGCCATTGTGGATGTGCTTGGAAAATCAATTGTAGTCTGAAGAGAAAAAAATGAGATCTGGCCCTATACTGTATATCATGGGAACCTTTCCGACATTTAAACAAAATGAATGAACAAAAATCACATTAAAAAAATGTACCAAAAAGGTTTAAGAAAAGTAAAATCAGATTTGACCGGCTGTGTGTGAACATAGCCATAGGAACTCTTTTGGCTCGGGCCTGCAAGCATCCACCTAGCAATGCCATAGCAACTACTAAGAACACTCTAGCAACTGCATAGCAACAGGCTAAAAATGATTTAGAACGCAAGTATTGCACTCACATTTTGTGTTCACACCCCTAGAACCCATTTCAGATTATCTGGGTAGACATCCTCAAAAGATTTCTGACAACATTACATAAGGGGCTTTTGTACTGGAAGGATGTTTTCATAGTTCCTATAAATTATGGTGGAAGTACCTGCTTTTTGCTGTGTTCAAGCCCCAGGAACTGGGAACGATTTTAGTAATAGAAATGCCTTTTGGGGGGACTAAATTAGCTAGGGGTCTAACCCAGCACAAAAGATACTACCAGTGATGTAATACATTGACTGACCGAACACATGCCATACGAAACACCGGCATCTCCCCATTTTTTTAAAACACAGTTTACATAGGCCTATACTTACCTACCTACCAAACCTACTCCATGAACTTGTAAAACAGCGATAGATGGACCAACTCTGAAGTCCAGGCACGTTGTGTTCTTTTCTCAGTCTCGATGATATATCACTGCAAGTTCATTGGAGATTTCGTCTCTTAGCCCTCCCTTTTGCTCTTTCAATCACGTAACTTATAAGTCTACATTCCATCTCCGTTATCACGAAAACTACGGCACACAAAAAAAAACACCGCTCATATCATGCCGTCCCCAGTTGTTGATGTTATTAAATGCCACGCTTAAATGACGTTGCTGTCGGCCGCCTTACGTCACGTCAGATCAGGAAAATGGCCGTAAAGGAAAATTGTGTTCTTGGGGGGACCACCCTGGTGGCTGTATTCTATAACTGAGTTCCTATAACTATCCCGAGCGAAAGTCCCTGTATACTATTTTCCAGAAAGAGTCGGGACATCAATGACTATCCGAGAGCAGTATTTGTGGAAGCAAACCTGAAGTAGTTGAACCTTTCTGCTGTAATCTAAGCATTCTGTTTGCATTGTGTGCAGATACAAAGTTATTGTGATGCATGTGTGTGTTTGATCAGTTTGATGTCTCTCTATATGCATGTCTGCTTCAGCATCCTCTGTTCATGTGTGTGATAAGAAGGAGCTACTCATCTTCATGGTGATCTTTTTTCCCTCTCAACATCCCTGCCTTGCTGACCTGCTTAACACAGCTCTGAGATGGGGAGAGAGAGAGAGTGAGGGTGAATGAGTTTAAACATATGGAGGAGTGAGTCTGGAAAGGTAACGGAGGTGGAATAAACTGGGAGAGAAGAGATTTCGATAAATCAAGATAAATGGATCTCCTATTCAGTCGAAAGACAAAAAAGAAAGGTGTAAAGATGGATGTGTGTGTATGTGTGTCAGAGAGAGAGAGAGCGAGAAAGTCATTGGTGGAGCTGGATGGGATAAAGATGTTATGAGCTGCTCCCAAAATAGACTTTTCTTCATCATTTTAGTAATCTCTATCCATCCCGTGCAAATCCCTGCACCATGAGAGAATAGTCATTTAAAGTCAAGTATGTGACATGACCACAACACGGAATTCATTTGTAAGTTCTCAAGGTGAAAAAGGCATCATTTTATTGTTGTTGTAAAATGAAGATCAAAATGTAGAGGAAAATCTGTAGTCCGCAAAAGTTTCTTTTTCATTCTTTTACAATATGTGTTTTGGAGCTTTCGCATTTTTATTTATAGCACGACATACACTCACACTGTGCCTAACCCTGGGTTATTGTCATTCTAAACACCGCTTTTAACCCCGGGTAAAGGAACGTTTCACACTTGTGAGGTTAGCACCGCTTTTTTACCCGGGGTTATGAAACCCGGCTCTGGAGCAGGGTTAGCACTGCTTTTGCAGTGCCAAACCCGTACAGTGTGAAACGATGCAATGTTAGAATGTGTACATATTTGCATGATTTGGACAGTCATAGAAACACTGCACAACATATAAACAGTAAATTCAGTTTTTTGAGATAATTTTTTTTTTAAAGGCTAACAGAAAAATCGTTCTTAGCTATTAGCTCCATTAGCTGCTATTTAAAAAATGGTGGTCACAAGTTTGTGTTCGTCTTGCTGGTCACGGTAACCCAGCCCCTGACGCAAGCGGTTCTTACTTCTAGACCAGCAATGTTTTGGTGCTACTTAAGAACCACTTTTCCTGGTTCAGAGCTGGTGCTTTGGGTGTGGAAAGACAAAGAACCGATTTGAAACTAGGCTCTGGCTCCGAACCAGCGCAAGCACTGCCTCGGTGGAAAAGGGGTATATGAAGAAGAGAATATTCTTACCTATTATAGTCCGAAGTATCCATTCAGTATTAACTCGATAGTACAGTCTGCAATACGAGGATGCACAATGATTTATGTAAACAGGTCACATACTGCGTTCATCCAATCAATGACACTGACCCTGCAAATAAAAACACAGGGTTTAGGAATGTACAATGTGAAATATCAGCTTATGAATACCCAGGATTAATTGTTAACCCTGGGTAAATGATGAGCAGTGTGAAACGTGAAGCAAGATAACCCAGGATTCAGTTTACATGGGGTTTTGAATGACCCAGGGTTAACTATTTCAAGTGTGAACAGTCCTTTTGAAAGGTGATGGCGAGAAGAGGGAGAATTGAGATAGGATGTGTAATTTGAACTTGCATCTCCTGCATGAGCACCATTGCTTCACATGTTGCATGTGTTATATACTAGGCCTCCGCTCTGTCTTTTATACATTTGCCTAATTGTAAAGCTTTATTTTTACTGAATAAGTCAGGGATAGGTCAAACAAAAAATCTTACATTTTCAATACAACATTTGCTGTCAACTTGTTTAGAAAAGAGACAACAGACTAGCTAAAACTTATAATATGGACAGACTGATATACAATCTAGTAGTTGGGTTATTTGACTGATATTTGAAATGATCTACTGATGACTGTGCCTCATTGGCAAATTAATATAGCGTAGTATCTGTACACTGACCTTTTAAAAATGCATATGTTCTATTTTTTTAGTAACATAAATAACTGATTTTGGGCACATCTTATTTGCTGTCATTTCATTTGACGAATTTGAAATTATATAAGCCACTGGCGTTTACATAACAATGGACCATTCATTCATAGGACAATTAACAGACACATATACAATACCATTCAGTTTGGGTCAAGAAATTCATATTGCATTCAGTAAGATGCATTAAGTTGATTAAAAGTGACCATAAAGAGATTTACATGGCTACAAAAGATTTCAGATAAATGTTTTCTATTCATCAAAGAATTGATAATAATAAATTGTTTCTTGATAATAGTTATGATGCTGAAAATGCAGCTTTGCCTTCACAGAAATAAATGACATGTTAAAACATTTTGAACGATAGTGTATGTTGAAGAATCTTGCTGTTTATTGTGATTTACATGTGAAAGAGAGAGACGCATGATGCAGCTCTACACTTACATTTCGACAGTTCAACATGTGTCTCTAGGCAGATACTAGTTGAATTGCAAAAAGGTAGTTTAGTTTGATGAACTGGGTAACTTGAGCTATGCTATATGTAGCTATAGCTTAGTTATATTTATTTTTGTGATGAGGTCCATGTTTTATACCGGTACACCCTGTTGCTATGATTTAATGCACCATGATATCAGGTTTACTAGTTCTGCATTTATTAGTCCAGAAAGTTAGAAGTTAAGCCTTCTTGACCAAATCTATGGTGATCTAACTGTCATTTATCGTTGTCAAAATACCTGTTTTTAAATACAGACTCTTTGTTTTAATTCATATTCGAGTATGATATGGTTTATTTCACTATCAGTGCGCTAATGAGAGAATATTGTGTTATGGCCAGTTTTGTAACTTCAGTTTTGTGAATGAATAGCTTGTAAATCTCACTTGTTCTTCCTCTCTCATACACAGACTTTAGGAATGGCATGGCAGCACTCAATAGACTTGTATGTCGTTGAATATGGGATGTATTTACATGGCCCATGTCTCTATGGATACGGTGACGTGGGGGTAGTGCGGGGCAGAACAGTATAGGATCCTCATCAGGGACATTGCTGGGTCACTCTCTTCAAAGGGAGATGAAAGTGGGTCAGGACTGGGGGAAGAGATGAGAGGAGAAAAGAGGAGAAGGAAAGAAATCAGGAGCAACTGAGAACATGCCACACAGTTTTATTTGAGTCTGTTGCACCAGTGTTGATTAGTCAAACTTGTTTAGCGCTTATTCTGTAATTATGTCAGGACGTAGCATGAGTTGGTATCACTTGATGGGGTGACCGTATTCCTGGGCCCACGTTTCAAGGGTTATGTCATCAATTTCTCGCCATCTTGTTGTTCATCTTCAAAACACAAATAGAGAGATTTATGTCCCTCCATTGACAGCTACACAACTACCACTGACGCTTCAAAAAGTTCATAAAGAGATCCTAAAACTAATCCATATGAATCGAGCGGTTTAGTACAGATTTTCTGAAGAGACTGTATCACTTTATATGATGAACAGATTTTAATTTAGTCTTTTGTTCACGTAAAAAAACATTGATAATTGAAAATAAACAGAAGCTCAACCATACCTGCAGTTAAGCGCGAGAACAAACCTCATTGGTTCTTTCGGAAGCTCAAACGTGCGTTATGAATGAACCTCATTGGTTCTCGCATGTTTGAGCTTCCGTTTAACATATCTGATGTGTGTGATGATCAATGTGTATATGAATAAAAGCCTCAATTAAATCTGTTGTTCATCATATAAAGCGATTGAGTCTCTTCAGAAAATTTGGACTAAAAACCACTCAATTCATATGGATTAGTTTTATGATCTCTTTATGAACTTTTTGAAGCGTCAACGTGTTAGTTGTGTAGCTGTGAATGGAGGGAAAGGATTTCATCAAAAGATCTTCATTTGTGTACCAAAGATGAACGGAAGTCTTAAGTGTTTGGAACAACTTGAGGGTGACTAAATGATGACAGAAATTTCATTTTTGGGTGAACTAAACTCAAACGAAAATTGTTATCATTTACTCACCCTCATGTTGTTCCAAACCCTTATAACTTTCTTCTGTAGAACAATTTGAAAGTAAATGGGGTCCATTGTTGTTCATCATGGTGAGTAAGAATTGTCTTCTTTTTTTTCCCCGTGAACTAGCACTTTATTACTCTTTACAGCCCTGTTGTGTATGGAAAAAAAGGTGTTATTTTGGAATTATGTAGTTTTAACAGTATTTATTTAATATTTTGAATATTTAGTGTAAGTTTTAATAATTGACATGTCATTTTTATTAGTATTTTTTAAATTTAAATTTAATGTATTCCTGCCAAGGCAAGTTTTAGTTTTTCATCAAATATTTATAATATTTTGTGTTTTATTTCAGCTTTATTTTCGATTAACAAAACAATTTGAAATAGTTTTAGCGGTTAGTTAACAATAACAATAGTGTTCTTATCCAAAGACAACTCTTGCCTACAGTCACTGTGACGTTCGCCATCGGGTTGGCCACCATCTTATGCAAAGATCCAGCTGTCTTTTGGGGACGTTTTTCCAAAGATAGAAATGTTAGATGTTGCAAACACAGGTGATGCAGCGATTCAGAGACTTTGTTTATTTTGTATTTCAGGAAAAGCTGTAGTTGGAAACCCTAACCCTAAGGTGATGGACGCAGGGTCGTGGTGATCCTAGTCCCAAACGCTGGCCTACCTATAGACAACATCCATCCGAGTTGGCCTAGATAACCCATACTGCATAAATGGGTTCGACAAATTGTCAAATTTGTCAGTCTGCTTCATCACTTGAATGCAAGAGGCTGGCTGTCTGTGCACATGCATGCTTTTCTAGATGTGCGCATGTGCCCATCCTTAAACATCTATATATGTCTTGGTAGCCTATATTTGAAACATGCCTGTTTTAAAGCCCATGGTTAGTCAACTGTATGTGTCCATGTAAAAGGCCCTGTTGTCACCATGGGAGTGCGAGACTGCTTCATGCACTGACTGTGACAGCCAAAGTGCCTGTCTGTGTGCCTGCATGCCTGCACACACCCCTTGCCAGGCTCCATGACTGCTCTAAGCTGGCACAGCAAGAATTAAATAGCCAGAGCTTCTAGAGATTATGCCTGGCTTAACAGAAGCTTAATCACATCGTATGTGCAGTATAGGAGGAATAGAACAGACAGTGGTGGGAGAAGGAGAGGTGGCAGAGGGGCGTTAGGCGTTCATGTGGACCAATGTCTAAGAATTGCTGTTTTGACAGTTTAAATGTTATGGGGTGTGTTTGATCCAAAAAGGAGCATGGTGGATGTCAGCTGTCAACCTTATGGTCCTTGCATGTTCAGAAGCACTGCTCTTGAAAACCACCTGTGCGAGAACTAATGCTTTAAATCTGTTTCAGCTACCAATGACTATTGGACTTGTTCTATATTAATAATACATATATTAATGCATAGATGGATATTACCCAAAACAAGCAATATCTAGACTGGAAAAGTATAAGTAATGACTATGAGCTAATTCAGATGTTACTATATCAGATGCGAATGTAAGTTTGCTAAAACAACGCCTAAATGCAATTTAGATATTTATTAGCATTATTTCAACCCACCCATGCTGCCTAGCATTTGATGATGGCAGAAAAGGAAAGTAATTTCAGAGGCGGAGAATGTTATAACATTTTTATGAAAGATTACAGAAGACGAGCAATATTAAGGCATTTTATACATATAGTTTTGATTTAAATGTTGACTTTATTTCATTAACATGAGGTCCTTTTACTTTATTAAAAAGTTGTTACAGGTTTTACATACTTTGTATAACATATGCACATGGTGGTTTTAATCAGAGGGTGTCGCTTTTCGTAAGATCATATTGCAATGCTGATCAGGACTGTTTGAAATTGGTTTATTCTTTTTTCACTCTTTAAAATAAAGGTTCTTATATGGCTCTTTGGCGGGGTGTATGGTTCCATGAAGAACCTTTAATACCCAAAGAACCTTTCCATTGCACAAAAGGTTCTTTGAAACGCAGAAAGGTTCTTTAGACTATAAAATAGTTAGATAAAATGGTCCTTTAAAGAACCTTTCATAAAACAGTTCTTCAGGGAACCAAAAACAGTTCTTCTATATGGCATCACTGTGAAAACCCCTTTTGGTTCTTCCTGGCACCTTTATTTTTAAGAGTGTATTTATTTATTTTTGTGGCTGGTAGTTCTTGACCTGTTGCTACAATTGCTAATTCATATTTTATTTATATATATAAATGTGTGTGTGTATATGTATATATTAAAATATTTGAGCCTTTGTAGTTTACACAAGCGGTTCAACTGCTTTGTCTTTCACCTCATGTTCACATGTGAGCAGCCAAGTCTTTGTGAGGTTTGAAAGATGTATGTAATTTGCTTAAATTACATTTTAATACTTTTTTCGAACCTACCAAAGAAAGAGAGAATTTAGATTCCAGCCCGAATGTGGGGTTTTTGTATTAACTAGTATGACTAACCCTAACTCCAGAGGGCAAGAGAATAAGAAATCACCCTAAACTTTACAGTGATGTGAGGAATGATAGTTAAAGTTGTTGATTTAGTGTAAGCCTTTTGATCATTTACATAGCAGGCCAATTGAACAGTGATGTCTTTATGTAAATAAATATGTATGTAAGTAGGGTGATACTCGCTCTGATATCTGTTTTTGGACGCTACCCTGAAACTTGTCTGAGAGACATATCAATTACTTCTTTTGTAAACCTAACGGTTTGTTTTGCTTTGCAAATTACATTGAATACATGTCGAACCTCCCAAAGATTTGGCTGCTTACGTCTGAACACGAGGTGAAAGACAAAGCAGTTGAACTTTTATAGTTTATTTGGAAATGTTCAAGTTGGGCATCATTTCCTCTCAAATAGATTGTCTATAGCACTCATGCCTTGCAATGGGGAGATATATTTGACATGAGTTTTAGATCGATTTGTTTTAATGGGTTTGTCCTTTGGCAAATCCAATGGCCTTAGTTTATTCCAGTCCTGCCATTAGATCACGTTCATCAACTCCTGTGTCTATGTAAAGTACTGAGCTGATATTTTTGGTTCTGTAAACCTTGATACTAAAAAGAAACATACTAGTTCACATTTATTATTGCCATAACTTTTCATAAAGAAATGTTAAGCCTATTTGTAAATGCAAGGTAAAAAAATCTATGATCGATATATGACAAGATTCAACTCATTTTTTTAAAAGTCAGTTTAATGTAAAACATCCAAGTTGATTGTACTTAAAATTAAAGTCAGCAAAACATTTTTTTTTTTTTTACAGTGTACAGAAAACTGAGAAATTAGGCCTGTGTTTATTTGTTTTCAGGTGATTCATAGTTTGCCAATCTTGCAGACTCCATCTTAAACTTTGTTAAAGAGTTATGCATTTATTGAGGCCGTTATAACTAGTTATAAAAATCAAATTTGATAATACTGCATTGAAAATATGCTCTTAATAGGTAAACATCTATATTTTATGTGTGTGTGTTAAAGTTTTTTTTTGGAAGGTAGTCTGAAAACAATCTCCAACCCGTCCTTGATTCACGGATTTACCAGAATCACCAAGTGCTGATCTAAAAAGGCTTTTCTCTCCCACTGCCAGTGCTTCCTCTCCCTTCATGCAGTGCTTTGGCTTGGCCACTAGAGGCAGCAGAGGAGGGACCACCAGTAACTTCTCAATTATCACAGCCCTATGCATGCTTTTCTCTTTTAATCCCTGGTAAAGCATTGATATCACCAATTGTGTAGTAGTATAAGATGTTTTTCTGTTTTAGTATAGTGTATGTAACATGAAGTAATTTTGTATTTTATTTCTGTATGTAAAATGATGTAATATTTTTGTGATATTATTTCTGCTTATGTCACAAGGCTTCCAGTGGCACCTGTAGGAATGACCCATGAGCAACCTGATCACTCTTAAACTCTCCCTGAACCCTAGAAACCCTAATGCATACATTTAAGCAGTTTACTCTTTGTAGAAAAAAACACCCACATTAAAAATTGTAGATTAATTGCACAAAAAAGGGGTGACACTGGTGTGGCCTGGGCGATAGCGCCCTCGCTGTTTCTCTCATTGACTGTCCGTGTAACGGTTATGTGTGGTTTTCAGGTGAAAGGTCGTGCTGCGGAAGGGAGGGCAGGGTGGGGGGAAGGCTCATCAGGGATTAACAGTAGGGATTCTCCTGCGTCTCGCTCCACGAAAGGGTCAGGCGTAAGTGCACTGACACGTGTGGACAGATACTGTCAAGCTTTGTCTCCTCCTGATCATTGTGTTCCATGTATTATTACCAGAACATATATAATTTAGCATGATGTGACTGTAATGATCACTTCATCATTATAATGTTTGTGAGACTAGCCAATTTAAAGCCATTGAAATAAACGTTCCCCCTGTTATTCATTGATTGTGTTCGAATATTATATTACTGAAGTTACAAAGGTTATATACACCTACATACACACACGTTTTTTCAGTAATATAATATATAATGTAAAGGAAAATGGATCCTTTCATTATCACAAAATAAACCCCAATAGGATGATCAGGACAGGAATTGTTTTTTGTTTTTTTTGAGAATGATTGGCTGACTTTACGTTATTACACACAGCTACTTTCAATTAATGAATGAATTAATATTATTGTTAATAAATAAATACACAGAGAGAAAATATGAATTAGTTTAAATAATTAAATGATCTTATTTGTATAGTGCAGAGAGACGGTACACATTACATGACAACTTTGTAGTAAACTGTCATCCCAGATTGAACAGTTGTGTGATGCCCTGGATGACAGACATTTTTCTAATTTCTGCAATTGACCAATCAGAATCAAGTATTCCAGAAAGCTGTGTAATAAATATACTATCCAAAAACTGTGTCTATCATAGACTACTGTTCAAAAGTTTGGGATCTGTAAGATTTGTTAATATTTTTGAAAGACATCTTTTGTGCTCCCCAAGATTGCATTTATGTGATCAAAACTACAGGTAAAAAACATGAATATTGTGAAATATTATTACAATTTAATCAATTGTATAATATATTTTAAATATAATTTATTCCTTAGATGGCAAAGCTGAATTTTCAGCACCATTACTCACGTCTTCAGTGTCACCTGATCCTTCAGAAATTATTTTAAAATGATTTGGTGCTCTTTTATTTTTTATTATTATTGAAAATGGTTGTGCTGCTTCATAGTTATATACATATTATAGATTATTTGATGAATAGAAACTACAGAACAGCTTTTTTTATTAATGTTTGAAAGATAAATCTTTTGTAACATTTTAAATGTAGTTACTGTCACTTTTGATCAATTTAATGCACCCTTTCTGAATAAAAGTATTAATTTCATGTTTTTTAAAAACTTTGTAAAAGGTTTTGTAAATATGTCTGTATAAAAAAAGTTGAAGCTTAAGTCTAACATTGTTTTAGTAGTTATGCAAGTATTTTAATTCCTAAAGTTGTAACAGCTCAGCTCTGACTTAAAGTGATTTTGCTGGTGCCATGGCTAAAGTGTTGGACATCTTTAGCGTTCGTATCCATAACTGTTCAAGCATGGCACCTCATGCAACCTATTTATGGATGAAACTTCAAACTTCTGTAATGGTAAACTTGAACCTAGGCCATCTTGGGTTTCTTGGCAGAACTTCCATGGCACTAGCAACATTAGGCCATTTTTGTCGCAGGTAACACAAGTGTAATGAGGACAACTGTTCTGTTTGGAAACAAGTTTTTTACAGCCTCATATTCTGTACATATCATGGTATTGAGTGGCATCCCTATAAACCACTTGTAGGATATAATTATTGAGCACAACAAAGAGGTCTTTCTCACAACTTGTATATTAACTGAAAAGGTAAATAAAAACTTAGTTTAATGTTAACAGTTTATATTTACAAGTTTATTGTCATTTTGTTTGCCACTTTACAAGAAATACTGCAAAGACCCTAGCTAGATGTTCTGTTTCCCACCCGTTTTAAGTGTCCATTCCATAATTGGCATGTTTTGTTATACTGCTGTTGGATATATGGAATAGAGGTGGTCCAAAGAAAGCACACACTTTAGGTGGCTATTTTAGATATTTAGGGACTAAGAGGTCAGGTTTACTTGGTTGTAAATATCTCACTGTTGGTAGACAAGCCATTTGCCAATGGGAAGTGTTTGCTGGGAGTGTTGTGATGTATATCTGGCCATTCTGCCTGTCAATAAGGAGGTTGAAAATAAAGCACTGAAGAGTATATGATTTGTTTTGGTCAGCATGCCGCCCTCATCTTCTGCTCCTATAAAGCCGTTTTGTTGCCTTATTTAACTTGCATGTGTCCAAACAGTCAAATGTAACTCTGTAATGCACACTTTAAAATCGAGAGAAGAAAAAAAAACATCTCTGGCGTGAGCAGAGCTGAAACACAACCCCGGCAACCTCCCCGCAGTGTAATTGTAATTCGCTGCTGTGTTACCCCGCCGTTCCTTTTGCGCTTGCTAGCTTCTTCAGTGAAGTTCGACTACCGTATCTTCCCACTGCATCATGTTTACCTAGCAACACGCATCACCCGCTGCCGGCCCTCCCATTGGTCATTTCAAAACGCACCCGGGACCAATGGCAGGGCTGTTACCATGGTACAATGTGTAGTTGCCGGGTGGAATTTTGCTGCAAGGCACGTGAGTCCCGGAATCTTCGCCTTGCGTTTTTAATCTCGGGTGTCTGGGAGCTTTGCAAAGGTGATTTATTGGAACCGAGTCACATTTCCTCTCAAGAACCAGCTCACTTATACACGTAGACGTTTATTTGTACATTTATGCTTTACAAACCAAAATAATAATGTGACACATAAGGGGCTGCCGCAGCTGTCACAGGGGTGCGCACTGCTGTAGCGGTGGAGAGAAAGGAGGAAAGTTGAATTCTCTTTAAGTTTACACTGAAAGAAAACTATATTAATATTCAAATATTTTTGTAGGCATTTAATAATATTAAAACGTACGTTTGTTTCACATAAATTATACTTGTAATACATGTAACAATTTCGTCATTTATATGATTTTTATTTGCCTTTTGTTTAGTGTGTTTATATTTATATAGCCTTTTAATTCGTTTGATATTTCAGTGAATTTCTTTTTTTAAAACGATAATTATTATACATTTCAATTTGTTTGCACGTGATCCCAAACTGGCCGACGTGTTTATTTTAATACGTGATATTTTGAATGTTTATACGCTTGCATATCATTTAAAATAGTCATATCGATTTTTTTTCTCTTAACAAGAGAAAGATACGTGAAAATATACATATAAACGAGCTTCTGTGGAGTCATGGAGGATGAATGACGGCATGGTTAACCTCGTTTTGCACCACCATCGACCCCCCTCCCTTATACTCTTTTAGGGGAGAACAGAGAGGAATTACCAACCCGCACGCAATGGGGTTTGAGCATGTTTCCTAACCACAATATGGCCAAATTAAAAAATAATAATATAGGCCTATTTAAAAAAAAAAAAAAAAGAATCTTTTTGTGCATTATTTAATGCAGGTAAATTAAAACTGTACAATACAGTAACGAAAACTGTAATAATATATCATTCACATTTAATAAAGTTTTCATTTTTTAAATAATACAAAAATTAGTTTAATGTATATTCATTTTAAGACTATTCACAAGTTATTCAGGTTGTCATTGGGCTTTTTTTATTTTATTATACATTGAGAATTTACATGGATAGAAGTTTGAAGTAGCTTAAGATAAAAATGCTCTCTTGATGTTTGATATTTCTTATTAAATCTCAAGCCTGATCACAATTTCATTTTAATACAATTTCAGTGCAGTGGCATAACTAAGTAAAAAAAAAATAATAATGAATGATTAATGATCACTTAAAGTTTGCCCTAATGCAACAATTCTCACAGATTATCAGCCTCTTGTTTCGTGTGTTGATGACAATTCCCCCCTCTCCCTCTCCCTCAACTTTTCGCTGTTGTCTCCCCCCTCCATATCAATCTACCTGAAGTCTTGTGTTATTTCCGCGGGCACGTCATCCTGTTTCCGCGGCGTATTTTGGAGACAACAAGGAGCTAGGGGAAAGGGCAGTCTCTCGTCTCTTCTCCGCCCACATACCAAGCTGACCAATTCAAACAGCAACGGGGACCACTTCTGACCAATCGCGCGTAAGCTGCCGTGGCGTTGGATAGCAACAGACCCTACGAACGCGCACACAGGGGGTGGAGAATGTAGCACCCATGAACGCGCACTAGCAGAGAGGGAGGGAGGGAGATTTGAGGAGCAGTTCTGTGGAAAGGAACATCGGCGTGTGTGCGCGCTTTAGCACAGAAAAGTTTGATGGAACTTAAAGGGCACAGAAAGATAACTTCCTTATCATATACATACAGTTATTGTTACAAATAAAGAATTAAATGTTTCAAATTCTATCAATGACGTCAGGCTAATACTATTTTCATGAGGGGGTGTTTTTTTTTACTAGGGCCGACCTTGACGTGTTTGTCTGTATAAGTTTTCTTCGCAATCCCTGTACGAATGATTAAATTACTTGTAGAGGTTAGTCTTGAGCACCCAGTTTGTCTTTCGGCGCCTTTTACTTTTAATGGCGCTGTAAACAAACGAACGATATATAGCCGTTGTTACTATAGTTACCTGACTCATAATGACTAGCATAGTGCAATCCGATTAACTTTTTGTCCTTACTGAAAAATTAAATGTGAAAACAATTTTTTAGCTCATTGTGAGTGTTCAACCTCCCATAATTCTCTCCACACAAGTTAGGCCTGCATTATAGCCGTGTTTGTTTGTTGCACAATTGTTTATTGAAATAAAACGCACTGTAATTGTGTTCAGTGGTTTGTTTCTAATGATTCGGGCAGTCTATATATGCGCTGTGTGAATATCTATATCTGCAGAGTTACTATAAATGGAGAGAAGCGGGTTGGTGGCGCTACTAAACTGAAATGGGGATGCAGAGTCTTTTAAACGCTTGTGAATGTGTGTTTTGTGGTGAAGCCTTGTTTCATCTGATGAAATCTGGGTAAATAAGCACATAGTCATGCGTCACTCCTTTTGAAACGCGTTTCGTGGTTCTCATGGCAGCCCTCCGCTTTTGGTGTTTAAACATTGAAGCGTGGGGAGCTGCGTCAACTGAGCTCCTCCACATAGTGGCTCTCCTAGATCCCCCCCTACACTTGAGTCTGGATGGAACAATCCTCATTGCAGGGTGTGGATCCAGTGCCGGCCAGAGAGGCTCGACAACAAGGAGTAATAACGGGCAAGCAGCGAGTATGACTTGAGACTGGGTGGAAACGAACGACTTTATACTGGGGGAAAAATATCAAGGAGAAGATTTTAAACGAAAGGAGCGTTGATATCCAAAAGCGTTACGGAGTTACGAGGGCAAATGAATCTGTGTAAGCGCACGCGGAAGCCCAACTAAACTGCACGGGATTGCGGTCGCGGTGACAGCTCAGGATGGAAGTAACGTCATATTTTTTGCCAGCTGATGTTCTTCACGAAATAGCTTGGTGACGCTTTGAATTCTATTTTTATGGTCGACGGAAAGTTGAAAATTGTCGGTCGCGGACTTAACGGTGATCTGTTGTTCTTTGAGGCGACTTGACAGCGCGCGGTTGGACAACAGCGCGAGCACCCACCATTATAATCCTAACTTTTGAGTGAATTGTCACCCCTTGAACTGGACGTTTGGATTGTTTGGACTTATTTCTGGATATCTTTTCCATTTTATTTTTAAATGCCAAGCACATTCGCGCAACCGAAACGTCTCTTTGCAGAACTGAAGAGGTTAAGCTATGGGAATCGCAGTCTATTCGTTTGACGCTCTATAATTAAGACTAAATTCTATGCTCACCCACATTGTATCGTGTAAAACTATCATCGTGAAAGCGGCAGGTTTTTATTCCCTTCTCCAGTAGTTGTGCATTTTTTGGTGCCTGTAACTTGCACTTCAGCACTTTGACTCGTTGGAGTTATTTGTGCTTGCACGTGTTTGTTTTGATCCTGCAGCCCACGAAAACATTTATCACAAGCTATAGATTGTTGTCACCCATGTCTTGAGCACCTGGCACCCCCCTCCCCTTTTTTTGACTTGCCAGCTAAAAGGTCGCTGGTACACCTGCAGACTTTGCCAGTTGCATTTAAGGGGGAAGGGTACATATTTTTCCCATAAGGAAGTCACTGACACATTTCTTACCTGGAGCTGCGTTCTTTTTTGCTCATCAGGATTAAGATTGTAACTGAAGAAAGTGGCAACACAACCATTGTTGTCAAACGCAGCTGCCTTTTTTGACTAATTTAAGCTACTGTAGGATACCTAGACAGAATATAAGAAACGCCAGCTATTTTTAGGAAGAGTGATGGGGTAAATGGCGTTGAAAATTGAGACCCCCACCCACACCCTTAAGGCTACCAACACTTCCAGGTTTAGCTCTGGTTTCCTTGTCAGCTGCTGAATTATCGGAAAATTTAAGTGGGGAGTCCTGTCTCAACAAGGATCTCAGTCTTATCCCACTCTTGTGAAAATTTTTTCCAAAAGTTATTGATATTTTATCTGATGGAATCCACTCCATATTGTGGGACAATGAATCTAGATACAGTACAAGTAAAGCAAACTTTAGTAACCAAATAAGCTCATCCCCATATAAACAGAGAAATATATCTATGTGTGTGTGTGTGTGTTGCAGAGTATATATATAGCTCTATTAAGTATATAAGACATACATAGTTTGAATATGTATATTTTTATGCCAAAAGTGAGCATTGTTGCCTGAAACCCAATCCATTGCCTTAGAATATTATAGTAATAAAGGGAATAGCAAGGACAGAAATGAAACGGTGTTTGAAATAACTTAATGGTGCCTTTTTCGTTCATCGGTTTCTTCTGTCTGTCACTTCAGGATTTCGCAAGTAATTAAAAGATATTTTTGTGCGTAAATTTAAATCCTAATCTTTATAACTTGCCTTTACGGTTCAAACTTGAGTTTTAGTTACCATTGGATGTACCCTACTGGATTATTTACTGAAGTTATAGGCATGTGCGAAGGATTATTCTATACTTGATGTCAGCGACTTTTTTGGTACTTTTTGGGATCCCCAACAAACTTGATTAGAGTCATTCTTTGGATATCACGGGCCAACGCATAAGCATTTCAGATGGTGATCACTTCGTCTGTGGAGGAGAAGCCGCAGCCTTCTAACAGAATGGTCGCAAACTTGCCGACCGAATCCTGGATTGGCAGCCCAGACCAGAATCGCTTCTTACCCCAGTCACACCTGCTACGGAAGCCGGCAAGAAGTTAGTACAATAACACTTTGCACCTATAAAAAAAGCTAAATGTGCTCAGTTCATGTGCTGCACAAGACAGTGGCCTTAACATTTGAGCATGCATGAATGTTGGGAAGGGAAATCTGTTTCTGCTCATGTTCTTTCTATAGCAATAATATTCTGTTGAAGTAAGTAAAAATGGAAAAAGCGTCAGGTCAGGTCTATTGGGTAAGGAATTCACCTCCAGTTCTTTGTCAAACATTGGTTTCTGTTGTCGTTCTTATTTACCTTTGGCCAATGGTAAACATTAGAAATCCTGATGGCTTAAATACAGTCAACAAAAACTGCATGGAATGTTGAGGGAAAAGCAAGCGAATTGTGATGATAACAGGGCTTTGGAATTTGAGGAAGTACATTCGCTTTCGGTTGAGTATTATTGAGAATGTAAATACAGTTTGGTCAAAACTTTGTCTCGTACATTGATAATCAGCAACCTTGCTTTTGTCAGTGAAAGCAGATAAACCATGGCACAATGTGCATAGATGCTTAACTGTTAAAAATCAGTATAATGCTTAACTGTTAAAAATCAGTATAATGCTTTGTTTATATATGAATACTGGGTTATTCAAGATAGAAAAAGAGCCCACCCAGGGGCATTTCCCTTTTAGACCGGACATAAATTAGTCAAATGTTTCACACACTTAAAGATACCCCTACAGAACTTCACTCCTTTTCCCATCATTCTCTTTACATAACTTGTTCAAACAATCATGGGAATAGGCACATTGTCGAATGGTTTCAGTGGCTGCTTGATCTTTGCGTCACTTCTGCGCGGTAATTTGTGCTGTGTGCTGTGGGAGCTCTACGTGCAGTGTGAGCTCACAGTGATCGCTCTGTTGCTGGGAATCTTAGAGCTGCAGCAGAATGCTGCTCTGTAGACCAGCATGTACTGTATTGTGCACAACGTACGTCACAAAAGGAGCTTTTCTTGGTTTGTTAGTCATATTTTAAGACGTTGTGACTCTGAGTTGTGATTACACTAAATAAAAGGCTGTTGTCATGGCAGATTATTTTTGCTTTTATTCCACTGGTGGTATCAGTTTGCTGTCCTCTGATTGTCTTGTTTAGTTCTGTACATAGATTCAGTATTACAGAGCATTAAATATGTCAAAGACCTTTGTTGCATTTGATGGTTTTGTTAGAATGAGGGCTTAATTATTTTCCAGTAAATTATTATGGCCACATGAAAGCATAATGAAAATAAAATACCTTAGTATAAGTGGTTGATAAAACAAGCTTGCAGCGGTGTAGTTCTTTCCTGATTTTAGCAGGAAAGCTCATTGTTTGGATGCCAATGTACAGTGGCAGCTGGTTTGCTAGACATAGGCTTGTTTAGACTATCCTTCGTTATTTGCCGTCTCTCCCATTCTCTGTCAGTTCAGGATTGGAGTTAAAGGACTCAATTATCCGTCAAGCATTAAGCTGCTTAATGCAGTTACGATATAATTGCTTAATTGGCCCATTTCAAGAAAGTTTCCAAACAAGTTATCTACAGCCACTGCAAAGTACTAACCCCACACAGCTTCAAACTCCAATGTCCATTTTAACTTTGGTCATAAAGAGAATGTCATGGAGCATCCGTAGATTGGTAATTTGACATCTTTTGGGTCCTGTCGTAGCAAAACAAGACCATAAAGTCCAAAAGTTTGCAATGAAAATACATACACACACTTGTTGCTCAGCAGGCTTGAAAGAGCCTTGTAGACTTCAGGCATTTTGCTGTCGGTTGATACAGGGACCTCAAATTTGAACCTCAACCTCCCTCCAAATGGGTGATTGTTAATAGACTGGTCAAAATATTTGGAATGAGAAGCAACTGAATTGTTGTTTAGAGTGTTTTGCATTTTCTGCCTTTAATTTTTATTTTTATCTGTGTATCCAGCTGACTTTTCTCCTGTTGCTATTTCTGTCCCCCCACCCCAGTCTGGCGTGTCAGGCTCTATGTGTATAACTGCCTTTCAGAAGACTGAGTAACTCTTTTAAAGATAGATATAACTGCAAGTAACCCTTTGGGTTCAGGGAAAGCTGCAGGAATAATTCTGATCTGTGGATCCACCTATATGAGACAAAGAAAAAAGCTGATAGGGCACCTGGAGACATCATATCAGCCGAGAATCCCAGCCCTGAATCAAGGTGCATGGAGTTTGGACTGTGAAAGACAGAAAGAGAGTCACAGCGTTCATACAAACAACCCGTCCACTCCTTGTCCTTTGCCCCTTACCCTCACGCTGCCTTTCATGTTTGTTTGCTCACCGATTTTCAGTCTAAAGGTGAAATGTGTCGTTTTGCCACGTAAAATCCATTGGACATCCAGAATCGTGTGGTTAAATATAAAGTTTCCTTTACATATACAGGCTGGTTGTATTGATAAATCATACATTTTCCTTAATTAAATGGTAAGGTTTTGGTTTCGTTTGAAGCATTGGCGGCTTGATTACTTTTTTGTGTCCAGTTTTTCTGCTGTTATATCATTCAGGCTTTTATGCATATGTCAAATGCTAAATTGTTCTCTTTTGGTTCTATCAGTATGTATCTGGTGATAACGTCGATGTTTGTTTGGCTGTTGGTTCAGATAAGTGAAGTTACTTTTCCATTTAATTCGCTTTGCACCACAAACTTATTGGATCTTTTTTTTGTTGCTTTAGTATAACCACAAATAATTCTGTTTTCCTCAACGATCCAATTAGTCTAGTCTATTAAACTCACCGATACTAGTGCACGAGCCATTGTGGAAAAATGTCTGCCTAGTTATCATCTTTGCATGCCGATAAAATCTGTTGTTTCACATTTTCAGAGGAAAAAGTGACAAATGCCCTTCATGCTCATTGGCTCCCCGTCTCCCCACCTCCTGCTGGATTAGTGGTGGGCCTGAATCAGAACAAAAACATGTTATTGTTCACCAGATGCACACACAGTGTACCTGCAAGACCAGAGCAGCGATCCTACCCCATCCATCCAACATCTCGCTCATATACAAACACCCCGCCCCCCAGCTCAACTCCGCCATGGAGAGCACAGTAAACACTGAAGTAACTTTTCTTTATCATTCTCCCAATATCTCTCTGTCACTCACGTGCACCTTAAGTATTCACGTTTTTCGTTTGGTCGTTCTGTATTTGTGTCTTGCGACTCTCTCTCACATCATCCTTTCTGTGCTCTTTCCAAGAAAGAAAGTAAACAATGTGAATATGCCTGCACTCCTCGCTCTGTGTCAACATCCACCTCCACTGGAGCAAGTGGCTCTTTACTCAAGGGGCGCTTGATTAGTGGTGGTCACTTTAGATTAGCCAGTCTGGTGTTAACGTGAGCTCGCAGTCGCCTTGAGCTGTGAAGGTGCAGTCTCACCGAGAGATCAGCACGTAAGCTCCTTAGGGTCCCGCGGCTCGTGTTTAAAACTCAAGGATAAAGAGGGGTGGGGATTCAGCAGTGTGCATGACAGCAGTCGGCATGCATCTGTTTACGACAAGCGGGCTTAACTTAATGGTGATGGCATAAAACTGGTGACTTTTTTCAAGCCGTTTTAAATAGTGATTGACTGATATATTGGCTATTTTTATTATTAATTTGATTATTTAGGCCATTTTCAGATCACATTCAGACGATAGCCATATTCGGTAAACGTCTGCAAAATCGGTATCACTTGATTTTAAGATGATGTAGTTACACATTACTTACTTCAATAACAAAGTATCTAAGCCTAACCGTAACTCTGTAAGTACATGTAGTTAAGTAATATTGCTCTGTACTACTATGTAACTACGTCACCTTAAAATAAAGTGCAACCGCAAATATTTTCGGGTAACACTTTACAGTCAGGTCTCATTTGGTGACATGAACTAACAATAAACAATACTTCTACAGCATTTAATAATGTTTGTTAATTTCAACATTTAATAATACATTTTTAAAATCTAAATAGTAACATTACTTAATGCACTGTGAACTAATAGCATTTTTATTCAGAACTTTAACAAAGATTATAAAATGCTGTTAACATTCTAAAACATTCATTGTTAGTTCATGTTAACGAAGGTAGTGCTAATGCATTAAAATAATAGTTCACCCAAAATTTAAACTTTAGTCAGTTACTTACTCGCCCTCAAGTTTTTCCAAACCTGTATGAGTTTCTTCTTTCTGCTGAACACAAAAGAAGATATTTTAAAGAATGTTGCTAACCAGACAGTTGCCGGCAACCATTGACTTTCTGGTTACCAACATTCTTTAAAATATCTTCTTTTGTGTTCAGAAGAAAGAAACTCATACAGGTTTGGAAAATCTTGAGGGTGAGTAAGTAATGACAAAAGAATTTCATTTTTCAATTTAAAAATCCATATCAGCATTGAATAACGTTCAGACAGCAATGTGCTTGTTTTAGTGTAATTATGCATTCTATAGCTAATAATGTATTTTAAGGTGGGGGCTTCATTTTTAATGCACCTTTTCAAGCTCTCAATTTACTAGTGTCACTGTATGAGACGTCCACCCAGATGGCTTTTTTTTATTAATAGTGTGGTGGAGTCTGACTCAGCTATGGGGGCCTGACTGTTTAAACTTCTCTGTGGTACTGTTTGGGCTTTGGCCGCCAAGGAAAGGTTGGACAGGGTTATATCGCATAACACAGTGAGAGGAGCTGAACTTTGTGGAAAGGTTGTAAGTTTTGCAGAAGCCTCTCAGAGGGTGGTGTCCTCTTGCAAGAGTGAGTTCTGAGAATCAAAAGTGGAGATGACCAGTGGGAGATTCTGGGAGGTGGTGGCACAAGCCCCTTAAATGAATAATCTTTCTTTAAAGTTGAATTTGGTAAGATGTAAGTATGACTCCCCAATGCTAGATTGGTGATCAATGCATATGTGCTCCTTCCTATCTGCACATATGAAGGAGATCACAAACTGTCCCGTTGGGTTTTGGGAGAGTTAGCCCATTCAGTAATGTTTATTTCTTCGTTCTCCAATTCTTTCTGGTTCCTTTGTCGTACCTGCTCACAACTACCCAAACTATTGTTGGGCAGAGTTTAGCTTAGCTTCTGAAGTCCTCCAGCGTTTGGCATGACATCCATGTGACCTGCCATCTGCGGCCGCGCACGTTTGACAGTGGGCATGATGTGTCGCACACATCCTTGCCTTATTCACCTCTATGTACTGTATGTCTACAATGTCCCTTTTTCCGACACGTGGTCTGTTGTTCTGCGCTCAAGCAACACCAACTTGTTGCTTCATGCTAAGGTCAAGTTTTAGTTTTCATTGAACTCCACGAATCACATAAATACATGATTTTATGATGCACGGGAATCACGGAGCCCCTCAAGTCACTCTTTAGGGACACGTTGTTGTTTAATATGGTTTTCACGTTTTTTTTTCAAAGTGGGGCAAAATAAGTTGTGGATAATACCCAGAGTTTCCTCCCTGTCCTCTTTTCCCTTCATGCCTCTCATGGTGTGTCCAACTTTGGCTCTGTAGCACCAGCGTTCCCATTACCCTAACAGGGAATAAGATAGGGGGTCAGTACGGACATGGGAAGGGTGAGGTGGGAGTGATGGGGAGGGGTGTTCAGCTGTTCGCATGCACACACAGCCATCCTCTTCCTGTGCCTTAGAGACAGTGAGTAGGCTGGTCTGTTGCCATGGTGACACTGTGATTGGCAGCTGGCAGCTGTGTTTGGTCAGCTGTGGGGATGTGGAGTGAGTTGGTTAGTGGGGGAGTCTTAGCATGGTTAATTGCAGCGGATGATTACTTCATCCACCACCTGATATATTTAACTACTGCGATGTGACACTTGTGTATGTGACAATAAATTCTACCCAGGCACCTGTGTGTCTATAGAGGAGCATGTGCCTCTGTTATATTTTATTAATATTCGTTCCCATCAGGGGCAACATTTATGCGAGCGCTACGGCCAGATCAGCGTAGATTGAAAGCGAGAAGGGGGGGGACGAGAGGTAACAGGCAGGGAAAGGGAGGGCGAGAGCGGCATTGTGGGAAGGGTTGCTGATACAGCACAAGCTACCAGGTTTATTTATAGAGACCTCGCCGCCCAGCCCTTGGATACCAGCAGCCAATCGTGAGGGAGAGAGGGAGGGGGCCTCTGCCAATCAGAGCGGAGGAAGGGGGGTGTCACACTCAGGAAGTTCTCAATGTGTTCATTTCAGCATTTAAAGGCACAGTGTGACATTTTTCCTGGTGCTCAGCAGATCACGCTCTTTTAGTCATTGTATCACTCTGAAAATGAGGTCAAGGAAATGCATTTTAATTAGAGCGTGTCTATACAGGTCATTATATAGTGATATTTTTCTTTTACTCATTGTCTCATTAGAAATTACATCATTGTGTGGGATTTTGTTGATTAAGTGCAGTGCACAAAGTCATGTTTTCTTAGATGCATTTACAACATTTAGCATTTTGAATTGAGCTGTCTTGTCATTTGCAACAGGGTCTGAGTAGAAAGAAACCAGTTGGAGATTCTCCTACTAATGTATATCCAGGCAGGCTTCCTGTCAGTGAGTTGGTGCTGGGACTCCTCCTATGGGCATGTAACAGCAATGCTTGCCGTCACTCCCTGGGATTGATGGTGGTCAGATGTGTCGTTTTGCACTTTGTTTAAGCTACAGCCATTGATCGCCCAGCCATTTCAAGTTGTAATGTGTCATTGATAAATTTCACCCCCATTACTCCTCACCTGTCAGCCCCTGAAAGCAGCAATAAAAGCATTCACTGTGGAATATCTCATCCATTTCATATCCCCTCGTTAGACGTTTAAGTCCCTGCTTCCGCACTCAGCAATCTTACTTAATTACTGTACTCTCGGCAAATTCTCGCCTCTTTCCAGAGATGTCCAATACTTCCTTTGTACATTATGAATGTTCAATGTGCTAGTGGATTATTGTGGGTAAAAAAAATCACATCCTGTAGTTAAAATTTCAGTCCATCAAATTTGGGACAGCATTAATTCTTTATAAGCATGTAGTTTAGTGCTTCAATAGTCCCTTTGGTCTTTTGTACACATAACTAGCTCCAAAAACTTGACTGGCCTACATTGTGAACGGTTTCATGTTTATATATGCAGTTCTTCATATAGACAGGTTTTTACCATAGACGCTTGATGGTCTCAGATTTCATGGTTGGGGGCTCTATACTAGTTTACAAGGGTTAATCTCACAAAACCGAATATGTCTAGGTCTTAACAATTAAAAACTCTATTTTGCATATAGACAATTAAGCTTGTTTTTAAGTTGATTAAGATTTGATATCATTGTCATGACAATTAAGCCCATTTCCCCAAAAGTGAATTTATTTAATGCAAGCAATGCTCTTTCTTGTTACTTTAATTGCCTTATGTATATAATTTAATTTTATCATAGTTTTTGTATAGAAAAATGACAGTTTTACACATTACAGTGGAAATTGTGCTTAATTATCATGAGAATAGTGCTTAAAACAATGCCAAAAAGTATCTTTGGACCTACAACATGTATATAAAAATATAGATTCTTTTTTTTAGGTGAAATATGACATGTTCTTACAATGATTCACCTTTAATTTGAGGTCAGCATTACTCTAGCAGGCTGCCTGTATTTGAAAGTAATAGCTGCAGCATATTCTTGGCCAACGAGTGGCAGCACAGGACCATGGATAGCTCTGCTTGCCTCCCAGTCACTCCCATCATCCACTGAGATTTTGGTGTGCAATGTCATACGACCGTTTTTCTTTGTTCCACCGGTTTGGCAGTGACATACTGTTCAGTGATTTTCTGGCGTTTGCATATTGTCCGTCCGTAGCTGTTGGAAAAACACATGCTGCTTAGAAAGTTAAGAGAATTATTCTGATTTGGAAACCGTTCTCGGGGCTTTGAAGGTGTATAGCAGAGTATTCCCACCTCCAATGCACGCTTGTCATGCTGACCTGAGGAACGGTGCTGTAATTTCCCAGCCAAAATGAACTGGAGCTTCTTGAGAGGATAACCGATCATTCTTATCACTGTTCCATCCGATTGTTGGAGATTTCAAAGATCTCTTAGCCAGAGGCTCTGAAAATGCCTTCAGTTTGACTTCCAATATGGTGTGTGTGAGTCTGTTCATATTTCTACTTCCCCCTGCAGTGCAGTGTTTCTCCCCACACCCATGTCAGTATTTGCTTGGCGTGTGCGATGCACTTTAGCAATGTGTCTTCTGAAACCTCTATCGTTCCCCCCCCGTTTCTCTATGAAGGTGGAAGCAGCTCAGGATGCAAGCCCCCCTCCTCTACCCTCTGCCAGCCTGCCGCCTTGGGCTTCTCCCCCGCTGAGCCAACCATGTCGAGCCAGCACAGCCACCCCTCCTTCAGTAACATCCACTCCATGGCCGACCAGCAGCAGGTACCAGAATCATGCTCCCTTGAAATTAAATATCATATAGCCCTTATGTAAAGCATCATTCACAAAGTTATTGTGTTGATTAAAGATGTGTTTGTGACTTTAAAAATAACAATCGAACAAATAAAAAATAGCAGTTACATGCTGATATACACATATACTGTATTTAAATGATGAGAAAAGCCCTCAAATGAAGATGAAGACGTTATTGTGTTTTACATGTGAAACACTGCATATAGGCATTACAAAAAGTGACTTTTAGAAGTCATCATACGGTTTTATTTCCTGTTACTGGCCTGTATTTCACAGCTATATTATGCGGTTAAGTTTGTCTGTCTGTCTGTGGTAGACTAATGGGTTGTTCACCCATAATATATTTTGCAATATTTCATGATTGGTCTATGTATGCATTCAAATTGACGTCATTAGCTATTGCATGTAGGTTGGAGATTACAATTTTCATGTATAGGTCAGGAGAGTGATAAATAATGTGCTTAATTTTTTTATTGCAATATTTTATTTAAAATGTGTCACTGTAAAAGAATGCATTCAAATGATCAGCCGTATTTGTTAGTAAACTTTTCCTACTTATTAAAGTACTTAAATTAATGTTCTAAAGATTTTATAGACTTTCTTATTAGTTTTATATTTAATTTATATAGTATATCCTTTGATTTTATTGTTTTGTTTTTGTTATGGTGCTTCCTCTGCTGCCCCTCTTTTTTTTTTTTTTTTCTTACTGTTGTCTTGGTGTCACTTTTTTTCAGGTGCTGTCAGATATGACCATCCTGCAGAGGAGGATTCCCCCGAGTTTTCGAGATCCCGCCAGCGCCCCGCTACGTAAACTCTCAGTTGATCTCATCAAGACATACAAGCACATCAATGAGGTGAGTCCAGCTCAGGCCTTTTCATATTTGCACTTATGATAAGACCAATTGTACCAACCACCCCTAGTTATTACTGAAGCAGCAATAGAGGTGCAAATATGAAATGTTTTGCTCGCTTTTTAGGTGTATTACACAAAGAAGAAACGGCGGGCCCAGCAGGTTCCGCCTGAGGACTCCAGCACCAAAAA
Organism: Gobio gobio; assembly: GCF_949357685.1. Taxonomy (NCBI): domain Eukaryota; kingdom Metazoa; phylum Chordata; class Actinopteri; order Cypriniformes; family Gobionidae; genus Gobio; species Gobio gobio. Next base: position 40,414,552 of record NC_137108.1, on the reverse strand, counting down.
AGAGCGCAAGGTGTACAACGACGGCTACGATGATGACAACTATGACTATATTGTGAAGAACGGGGAGAAGTGGCTGGACCGCTACGAGATCGACTCGCTTATTGGCAAGGGCTCCTTCGGACAGGTTAGCACAACACTGAAGATGAGAATAGATGTCAAGGCTAAAAGGCATTAAATACAGGCATAAAGTCAAACTGAAATAACAGCGCTCATGTTCACCAGGGTGTGGAAATCTACAAACTAGCAAGGGATGACTTTTTTGCCTTCAAAATAACTTTGTTTGATCCAAAAGGGAACTGAGTCACACAGTCATCAATATTGAACTATCATTATTCTCATTATTTCATTTTGGTAGAAAACTGATGATAGTTTGTATAGTTTTTAATATGCTCCTGATTCCAAGTATGGCATATGTACTCTTTTCTGTCCCAAAATGAAACAAAACGTGGTAATCTTTCATTACATTAGATTTGAATAGAAACTTCTAAAAATAAAAGTGTTTAGAATAATAAAAATAATGGAGCACTTTGTGTTCTCAATGAATGCATATTAAAAGCAAACCACTCTACATACCAAAATGGTCAAATAAATGTCAAAATAAGGATTTGTTCAAGTAAATATGAAGAATTCGAAAGTCTGTGTACAGAAACTCTGGTGCATTTTTGAAATGTTACATCATATACATGAAACATCTTATGCTATATGTTTCTGTTGTAAAACTAAATCCTCTTGCCAAGTGTGCGCTAATTTGCTCCTTTTTGTGTAGGTGGTGAAAGCCTATGACCACCATGAGCAGGAGTGGGTGGCCATCAAGATCATCAAGAACAAGAAAGCCTTCCTGAACCAGGCCCAGATCGAGCTGCGGCTTCTTGAGCTCATGAACAAACACGACACTGAGATGAAGTACTACATAGGTAAAAACCAGACGCTGTTTGCAACACGTACAAGAATGCGACAAGCAGCTGTTACTCTACATTTAGTCTTTCACAGAAAAACCTTTGACCTAATGGCAAGAGAATTTCCTCCCACCCAAAAGCAATAAGTACACAAGACTAAAAGTAGTACATGAGACTATTTCATAGACGGAAAGCAAAGTATAATGTATAATAATCTGGATCTCATGGGTATCTAGTTCACTTGCCAAACATTCGTTTTAAATATACTTTTTTCAACTCTTTTTTTTTTTGTGAGAACCTCAAAGCATATTTTCTTTCTCATTTTTGTTTCCTCAGTCCACTTAAAGAGGCACTTCATGTTCCGTAACCACCTGTGCCTGGTGTTTGAGCTTCTCTCCTACAACCTGTACGACCTCCTGCGTAACACCAACTTCCGCGGCGTCTCGCTCAACCTGACACGCAAGTTCGCTCAGCAGCTGTGCACGGCGCTGCTCTTCCTGGCCACGCCTGAGCTCAGCATCATCCACTGCGACCTCAAGCCTGAGAACATCCTCCTTTGCAACCCCAAGCGCAGTGCCATCAAGATTGTGGACTTTGGCAGTTCCTGCCAGCTAGGACAGAGGGTGAGACAGCGTCTCAGGCCCATTGGCGTCACTGTTTGTTAACAAAAGGCTAATATGAGGTCACGCACAGTAGTAACCAGTGAACTTGCTTTTAAGCAAACAAAAATAAAATTGAGACATGCTGTGGTGAATTTTTAATGATTAAATGCATCTGTAAGAGAAAAAAAAATGCAATGCTCATAGTTGGTGGGATGTGCATTCAGAGGACTTTGCCACAGCTGAAATGGATTTAACTGCTTGAGATTTCTAGGAGCAGTGCTGCACCCTTCTTATCTTGCAGCTTCTGCTTCCCCCTAGTGGAGAAAAGTGAAAAAGCACTCAATAGTGATTGTGGTAGATAGTTATGCATCCTGTGTTTGTGCATGTCATTCATTTCCGTTTTCTTCCTCCCTTAGATTTACCAGTACATCCAGAGTAGGTTTTACCGCTCTCCTGAGGTGTTGCTGGGCATGCCGTATGACCTGGCTATAGACATGTGGTCCCTGGGCTGTATCCTGGTGGAGATGCACACGGGCGAACCGCTCTTCAGTGGCTCCAATGAGGTACAGCCAGGGGATTAGTCACACAATGACTGTGCAAAGCTTTGTGACGTGCTGCATACGTCTTTCTTTGACGCTCATCCTAAGTCTTCACTTGTAAGAACAACAATTCACCAAACTTAAACAGGCATACAAACAGGATATAATTCCCAGGATTGTCAGCATTGTGCATTATTAAAATATTAGAATCATTTTAAAGACATTAAGACAGCAGATTATAGTTGCTACTGTAAATTATTCAAAACAAGAGATGCACGTATGCACTATATGTATAAAAAAAGCCATAAAGTTTAATGAATTTCAGCCACTTAAAATGCACTACAAGACGATGTGACACCCAAAGACGTTTCTCAGATGCATATGTATATAAACCAACAATATAAAGTGCTGTCTGAACCAATAGTTGAAATTAACCTGAAATAAAATATAAATGGCCTTGTCAACAAAATGAAATACATTTAAGCTGAAATGCAAAAATTACCAAGACAAAAACTGAAATAAAAATAAAGCTAAATAGATTTTTTTTATTATTATTATTACAAAAGCACACAATAAAATGACTAAAGTTTAACCTGAAATTAAAACAGTAAAATATAAAGAATAAAAGCTAATTCAAAATATGAATAAATACTATGATAATATATAAATAATATTAATATAACACTAGATCCTGAGTATGCGCCCCTAATCAACTCCTCAGATAATAAATGCATTTCCGAATGTATTGATCTGTCACATATATGATAAGTCCATTTGGACCTTGCCCTGACGCTGTACTGTATCGTTCTCAGGTGGACCAGATGAATAAAATAGTGGAGGTGCTGGGGGTCCCACCCAACCATATGCTGGATCAGGCCCCTAAAGCACGCAAGTACTTCGACAAGCTGTCCGACGGCCTGTGGACCGTCAAGAAGAACAAGGACATTAAGAAGGTACTTTATCCTTCGGCCTCTGTGAGTAAAACTCTGCTTCTACTTAACCTTCGCCCTCCTCCCAAAGACCACCCTTCCTTCCTCACTGTCACCTGCTCCGCTCCGATGCTCACCATATCCTCAGGGAGAGGGGAAGAGAGAAAAGTAGGGCTAAAATGGAGGAGGGTGGATGAAAAGTTGGGGATGAAATTTAAGCAAGGCTAGTGTGTGCTAGTGAACCTCCTCCTCTCTCCACTGACTCGCCACGGTCAATCAAAACCCCAACCTACAGCATCTCATCGGCATCATTGGCCTCATCATGATCATTTTCACAGCCATCCTCGTTCTGTCGCCAGTTAGGAGCAGGCCAAACTGGTACACTACCATTTCAAAGTTTGGGATCAGTACAAATTTTCTTTTGGAATGAAATTAATACTTTAGGTAAAACTTTTTTACACAGTGTCCTTGTTACATAATGTTGCATGTACTTACCATAGTAATAACAGTAAATGTATACATAATTACATGCTGATAATAATATTTCACAATATTTTAGTATTTTATGAAATAAATGCAGCATTTGTCAGCATAGGAGTTTTCTTTCAAAAACATGACAAAAATCATACCGACCCCAAACATTTGAACAGTAGTGAAAATAAAATGGTAAGGCTTTACATCAGGGTTCCATTTGTTCATTTTAATTAGTTAATGCATTAGCTAATAAGATCTAAAAGGCCAAACAACATTTATTAGTCTTTGTTAATGTCAGATAATAAAAATACAGTTCATTATTCATTCATGTTATTTCTTAGTGTACTAACTCATTTTAACAAATGGAACCTTAATGTAAAGTGTTACTAAAATATCAGTTTAAAGATTTCGATGTATCGATGCAATGTTGTAAGAAAGGAATGACTATCTATTGAAATGTACATTGGCAAAGCCCTACTTGTTAGCAGCTCTCAGTCTAGTCAGCGACACGCATGGGTCACAGGTTAAGAGTGCAGCCAGTAGCTAGAATGACCCTGTTTCCAGTGAAGATAAGTGAAAGTAGCTTCAGGTTAAGAATGTAGAAAGTGTGTGTGTGTGTGTGCGTACGTATGTGGCCGCAGATTAAGACGCAAAGCTGATAGCAGGTGGAGGGTAAAAGTCTGGATGAGGTCCTAATACACTTTGTTTTACAGGATTAATGTCTGGCATTTACTGCCAACTCATCCAGAGACTCACCTCAAATGCTCCAGCACGCGTTTTGCGCTCCTGTGTGTACAATAGAGAAAAGCATTTGAAAGTACTCTTTTACAATGCGGCTGTTGGTATATTTTAAGTCTTTATTGTAGTATTTATGGACCAGGATACTGTGTATAATTGCACAGAATAGGGACAGTGTCAAAGGGTCTCAAGCTGTTTATATGACAGGGCTCAACAATATGGATTTTTTTTTAAAGCAATACATTTGTTTCACAAATAAAATATTATTTCAGGAAAAATAAGAACGTTTTCTACAAAAATACATTATTTGTAGTAAACTTTTATGCTTATATTTTTGCCGTAATAGCTGGAAATCATGCATCTTTATTGTAATTCCATGGCAGGTAGAAATTGATAAACACATTGTTGCTGGAAAATTATGATGACATGCGGTGATTTATGGTTTTGTGTAGTTCTTTCAATTGAAATTCTTTCAAAAAAGTCTCATTGTTGAGCCCTGTATGACACTGAGAGCTCCTATGCACTTGTCATTATTCCCACAAAACCACAAACATAACTCACTTTCAGTCCCCTTCACCTGCATTCATTCATGATTTCTTATACTGAATAGTTTCCTATTAAAGTCAACATGAAATCAAAATTGACTTTCCAATACACGTTATTCCAAAGAGTTCGCATCAGGCTCAATTTTCATATGGAACTTTCATGAGAAGTATGACACTTCTCATGTTTCAGTCAGTCCTAAGGACATTTTTTCTCCAATAACTATTCAGTTTCACTCAGAAGTGTGTTACAAGCACCATTTCATGTTGACTTTTATAGTATTTAATTAATAATATATAGCACATTTAAAATTAGATGTATCTATGTATTGATCATACAGCTTGGCCAGTATAATATGTCCTTAGACTGATAGTTCAGTGTTTTAAAAGTGATGACATTTGAACTGTTATCTGCACTTCACTAAATGCTACTTGTTTGTGCATCATTCTCTTCCCTTCCTCTATGTTGATTCGTCACTCCAGGAATATAAACCACCTGCCACGCGACGACTGCACGAGATCCTGGGGGTGGAGACGGGAGGTCCAGGGGGGAGGCGAGCTGGAGAACAGGGCCACGCGCCCTGCGACTACCTGAAGTTTAAGGACCTGATCCTGCGCATGCTGGACTACGATCCCAAGACGCGCATCACGCCCTTTTACGCGCTGCAGCACAACTTCTTTAAGAAGACGACGGATGAAGGCACCAACACCAGCAGCTCCACCTCCACCAGCCCTGCCATGGACCACAGCCACTCCACCTCCACCACTAGCTCCGTCTCTAGCTCCGGTAAGTGTGTGTAATGCCGCGGTCACACTAGGCTATGAGTATGCAAGATTTATACAGACACTGCAATGGTTGCGGCGTCATCTTTATTAAAAAAAATATATATATATTAGGGGTGTAACGGTACACAAAACTGACGGTTCGGTACGTACTTCGGTTTTGAAGTCACGGTTCGGTACGGATTCGGTACAGCAGTTTTACAAAATTGCTTTTTATTATGTTTTATTCAACAGTGGTTTAATGAAAAAAAATTGTGTCTGTCCTTAAATTAATTCAGTTATAACTAAAAGTTTCTTAAAGATAATGCTGTAAACTATATAGGGAGCCCTTACTTACATATTGCTATTAAAGATTAACAACAGAGCCCAAACTATTAGCCTAAATTAATTTGCTATTTATTTTTAGATATAATAATCAACACTCATAAGCTTCACATAAGGCAGTTTTTGCATTAACATCTAAATCTTATTATTATAATTTTTTCTCCAATTCGTTGCTGAAATATACTCATTTATTGGCTGTAATTTTCATGACAGGTTTATTTAAACATACATTAAATAAACAAGACATCACTAACAGGCTAAGTAGTATATAATGAATATATATAGGCTAATATAACGAATATATAGGCTAATATAGTGCATGTATTCAGTGAAAGAGTTAATCTCTCTAGTGAACTCACAGCTGTGGACACTCAATGACTTCTGAGGTAAACGTGATTCTACATGACATTGTTTACAAGCTGTTTTATTGTCTTTCCACGGTTGAGACACCGATGGAGCGATTACACAACATATGATACGTTTCAGTAAGTTGTAATGTATCCTCAACATACCTTAAGATATAAATTTATGTTTATTCTTTAGGAAGAGATGATCGCGTTCACGCGCGCTGCCGCTTGAAGTTGAACTGATACGCGTCTATCAGTCACGTTACATTATAGAGCGTTAAAACGGCATTTATCGTTTGAATTTTGTAATAAAATGGACTGAATACTCAATATGTTCGTGTGGGAACTCGGATTGAAGTGTGTTCCTCGCTTTAAACAAGCCGTCTGTTAAGTGTTAAAGATTGCATTCATAACCGTTCGGTACACGCGCGCACCGTACCGAAAGCCCTGTACCGAAACGGTTCAATACGAATACGTGTACCGTTACACCCCTAATATATATATATACATAATACATCCAAAATGTAAGGGATCCAGATTGCGTCCGGCTGGATGTACATTATCCTACTTATTACATGGCTACTTGCCACTTACATAAATAATTAGATACGAAACATTGATTTGAATTGAATTTTTTTTTTAACTCATTTAATGCAAAGCTTTTGCAAAGAAAAACAGATCCCAGGCAGCTTTGAGCCTAGACGAGGGAACAAGTTATAATAACAAGACAATTAAGGGATAATGTACAGCCATATAAACAATAATACCATAGACCTACTGCAGTATAGTTTTTACAGTTGGCTTGCTGCGATAGTCGATGTTGCCGGTGTTTAGGTGAAACACCGGTTACATCACTGGCCACTGCGGCACCGCCCCCACCGTCGCTTTCATTTATATAGTAATACAATTATTTGGTTAAGTTAGAGAACAGACACTACAATTAAAAACTGAACGTGTCTGCTTTGAGCCGAACGAGAGTCGCAGCACAAACGCAGCAGGAGTCAGATTTCATTCATCACGAGAGCGCAGAGCTGACACACAAGATGATCGAAAAGATTTGGCTTCAAATCGAAATGTAAATTAGTTTGTCATTGTACCGTTTTGTTGTTGTGTTTTTCATTAAGAATAATAGGCTAATGAACCCACAATTCAAGCAACCTGCACCCAAATTGGCGCTAATTCTAAACCGAAACTAAAATGAGCACGACATTCATTCACAGTGCGTGTCCAGTCTGGTGTGTTTTCAGTTCATTCCTATGGAAGCAACTTTCGTTATGAATGACTGAGCGGCCGTGCGCATCCTACCCTCGGTTCAAAATTAGCGATTTGAAAAGCCCCCGCTGGTGATACCGGTTTTATCGGTGTTGTCACACGTCACTTAACCAGTGGGAAAATTTCCTCACCGTCACATCCCTATTTTACTGTAAATACATTTGATAGCTGATGCACGAGATGGCACCAGCTGCGTTTGCATAAAGCGAGAGCATGCGAATCAATGGAATGAAAGTGTAGTGTGACCGCCCTTTAAACCGTTTGCTTGAGGATAGTAAAACAAGAAAAGGACTCGTTTTACCGCTCTTTGTCGTTGCTCCCAACACAGGTGGATCTAGCGGTTCTTCCAATGACAACCGAAATTACCGGTACAGTAACCGGTACTACAACAGTGCAGTCACTCACACAGACTACGAGATGCAGAGCCCACAAGTAAGTGATCGTTCTAGCGCACAGCACAGCTCCTGGTTAAGATGCCAAAACGACTCATCTTGATCCCCTCTGGTCGCTTCTTCTCCCTCCAGGCTCCGTCTCAACAGCAGTTGCGCATCTGGCCAGGAGGGGACAGCAGCATGGGTCAGCTGTCCAACAGCGGCAGCGACTCCTCCTACCCGCAGCTGCTGTTGCACAAGCCTGCAGCCACGCAGCACTCGCGCCACTTCCTGGGCAACATGGGGGGCATGATGGAGCCGCACCATCCCCACCCCATCTACGGCAGCCACCACAGCAACGGCAGACAGCTCCGGCAACAGCAGCAGCAGCAGAACCAGCCGCAGGGCCAGGCCTCGCAGGGCCAGCAGGGCCCAGCACTGATGCCCGTCTCCTCCCCGCAGATGCAGGACAGCATCGAGCTCAGCCTCACCCACCACCACCACCTGGGTCAGTCTTCCATCATGCAGCCGCCCCCGTCGAGCTTGGACTCCAGTCAGTACGGCTCCTCCAACCTCCACCTGGGCCTCTCTGCCTTTCGGACTAGGACAGTCATGGCCCCCCAGCAGCCCCCTTCCGCTTCCCAGCAACAGTTGCCCCAGGCCCCAGCCTCCCAGGACAGCATGGTCGCTGCCTCCAGTTTGGGATACATCCCTCCGTGCTACGCCGGCAGCAACAACAATAACAACCCACCGCAGGGAAGCGTCGGAGTGGGGGGAATGCTCACCGGGGGGCCCCCGCCCAGAGGAGTCGGGGGAGCTGGGGGGCGGCCGGACTCTGAGGAGTCCGCCATGATGGCAGTGTGCGGCAGCGGGAGTGGGAGCGGTCAGAGTGCAGCCAACTCTTGATAAATCTTGAACAAATTCCAAAAGCCATACGAAAATTTTAACGACAACATAACAGTGACAAAATCGCCACACGTACACACACACACACGCGACTCATAGTAAACGTACGAAACACACATACACACGCGCGGCCACACGTAACAGAATCGCAGAGAAAAACTTGTGAAATATCAGACAGTTGATTTTTCGTTTTTTCGTTTCGTTGTTTTGGTTTTGCATGGGGAGAAGGTCAAGGGAGGGATTTGAAACTATTTTTATCGTTATTTTTCTGTTTGTTTGTTTTTCTTTAATTGAAGGAGAAGAGCAGCGAGCGAAGAAGTCGCAACAGAAGGTTTCAGAACGTTTGTTATTTGATTTTATGTGATTTCAAGACAGGTTTGCAGCGAGAGATTTTTATTTGCCGTTTTTTAGGGGGGGGGGGCGAGGAGAAGGAGTGTTTTGTGTTGAAATAATTGAATGTTTTTGTCAAGACGACAGCAGCGGGAGAGAGTACCTTATGGTTTTTTTTTTTTTTTTTTTTTTTTGGTTTGTTTGTTTTTTTTCCGGAGGTTTTGCCGTAATTGTAAATTTTTTATTTATTAAGAATCACTACATAAGGAGTGGGAGAAGGGGTTAGAAAGAGATCTAAATTGAGAGGTTGGTATTTTGGGGTTTATTTATTCAATGTTTTATTTATACAGTTGTTTTTTTTTTGTTTTTTTTGTGGGCTCAGACAGATGATACTTATGCATAGAAAACAAACAAACTGGGTTTGAGTTTTTTTTCTCTTGGCTTCATTTTGTTGTTTTTGGTTGCTTTTTTCTAGTTGAGCATAACCCACACACAAACACACACACAAGACATACACTCACACATTTTTGTTACTTTTTTTTAATGTTTCCAGTCTTTATCTCGCTTGACACACTGGCTTATATATCTCAAACTATGAAACAAATCCTACGAATGAAATAAAGCAAATGACAGAAACTGTTTTTAGTCGCCACACAGTGAGAAACACCAACTAACAACTAGAGGAGGAGGCTGAATCATGAGCCGCTTTCACGAGGAGAGGGGGAACGTAACTCGACTTCACATAAAGGAGGAAGTGATACAGGAAAGTTTTGAAAAACATCAAAACATTTTGCCAGAAGGAAAACCAAAATGCTTCCCTGTTGTTCGTTTAAAAAAATAGTCTGCCTTCTTCTTCTTCTTCTTCTTCTTCTTCTTCTTCTTCACCATCTCACTAGACTCTCTCTCTCGCCCCTTTCTTACTTTGGTTTCTGTCTCTTTCTCTCTTTTTTCTAACCCTCTTTATTTTGGACAGAAAACTATGAAAGCGTTAACACATTTGTATTAACTCTGGATATGCTAAGCCAAATCTTGCTGTAGCTCTCTCTCTCTCTTTCTCTTTATTTTCTCGCTTACCCCATGTTTCTGTTGGAAGGAAGAGTCTGGGGCGAGATCTAGCAGGAGGGCGGAATACTTCAGTATGAAGGGACACTGTCACGCCCTCCTGACTGCAGCCCCTCCCACTCTGACTTCACTTCCTGCCTCTCATTTTGCTTTCTCTTGTCTTTATTCTCCCCCTCCTCCCCTTCCTCCTTCACAACACTCTGTGAGTGCTGTTTGCCATCAAGTCAAAAAAGTGAACAACTACTCTCTCGGCTGCTATCTCCACTCTCAACCATGTTCGGATTGCTGCTAAAGAAAACAGACAGATAAATAAATAAATGAATAAATAAATAAATAAATAAAAATGAGAACTTTTTAACCCTCCTGCTTCAGAAAAATGAAAAATAAACCACTGCATCTCATGTATTTATTACTATTTAACAAGGAAAAAAGAAAAAAAAGAAAAATCTGTTTTCTGCTGTTTTTTTGTTTGCTTTCTTTCTTGGTACAGGTTAAAGCTTGACATTTATATTATGTAACGGAAACATGGTATTAAACAAGTGCCTCGATTTATTGGTCAGCCACTGGACGGAATTGAACAGAAGAGGATTATAGGAGTTTGATCAAGGTTTATTATATGTATAGCTAAAATTCAAGCCTCATGCAACTGTGTAGAAATCCATGACAATTCAAACATCATGTGAGAACTTCATATTGGATGCGAGCCTCATTCAGTATGACTGACCAATACCATATATTTAATTAACTGATGACATCTTCATCCATTGTAATCTGTGTACATAGCATCCATGCATCATCCAGTTAAACGTTAAAGCAATGTTAGGGGTGAAATGTCATTTTCGAGGTTAATTCCAATGACTGGGATTCCAACCTGCGACCTTTGAGGCATCAGGACCTGCAAACTACCTTATTCTGCTCAGATCAGTGATGATGACTGCTGTCCTTTATGTTCTTAATAACCAGTTAAAACTTGTAATTGGCCTCACTGGCTTCTTTACTTTGTCATTTTTTTCAACGTCATCCTTCATGAGAACATAATGTCTGAAGTATTATGATATCATCAGTTTTGGTTTCTTTATTAAAGAGAGAGTTGCCTCTGTAGGTCCTCTAATCTTGTTATGTTTAGCAGACGTTGCTCACCATATAAATGTCACACTCACCATGCACTGTCAGAAACGTGTCTGAGCACTGATAAACTGTTTCTGAGCTGCTTAAAACACAACTACGGATGTTTGTGTCCACTCGGTCTTTATTGAAGAGTATAGGAAATATATCTATCTAGAAATGGAGGGGTTACGGGGGACAATTTGTTGCTCTGTCACCTCTCAATAAAACCCTAACATAAACCAAAACTTCTGTTGAAGTGGAGGAGCTTCTAAAGGGGGGAGGGGATCAAACTATTTAATTTTATTGAGAACACCGATATGTTAAAGGAACACTCCACTCTTTTTGAAAGTAGGCTCATTTTACAAGTCCCCTAGAGTTAAATAGTTGAGTTTTACCGTTTTTGAATCCATTCAGCCGATCTTTGTATCTGGCGGTAGCACTTTTAGCATAGATTAGCATACATCATTGATTCTGATCAGTCCATTAGCATCTCATTCAAAAAATGACCAAAGACACTTTCAATATTTTTCCTGTTTAAAACTTGACTCTTCTACAGTTACATCGCGTGCTAAGACCAACTGAAAATGAAAAGTTGCGATTTTCTACACCTATAGGGCTAGGAACTACTTTCTCATTCCTGCGTAATAGTCGCGGATCTTCGCGGCTGTACCATGGCTGCAGCAGCGCAATGATATTACGCAGCGCCTGAAAGTAGCCCCCAGCTAGGTAACTTTCAATGTGACCGGCACTAAGTTCGTGTAGTTGCAGAGAAAGTTTCAGGCTTGTAGCCGACAAATTGTTTTGTGGATTTACCTGTGTGATTAGCCATGGTTCTGTGTGTTGTAAAGGGCTGTGATAGTAAGTCGAAGGTGTATACTACCACCATGTTTCACAGAATACCAACGAATCATTGCGCCGCTGCAGCCATGGTACGGCTGCGAAGATTACGCAGGAATGAGAAAGTAGTTCCTAGCCATATAGGTGTAGAAAATCGCAACTTTTCATTTTCAGTTGGTCTTAGCACACGATGTAACTGTAGAAGAGTCAAGTTTTAAACAGGAAAAATATTGAAAGTGTCTTTGGTCATTTTTTGAATGAGATGCTAATGGACTGATCAGAATCAATGATGTATGCTAATCTATGCTAAAAGTGCTACCGCCAGATACAAAGATCGACTGAATGGATTCAAAAACGGTAAAACTCAACTATTTAACTCTAGGGGACTTGTAAATTGAGCCTATTTTCAAAAAAAGTGGAGTGTTCCTTTAATGAGTTGTTCATACTGGTTTGGTTTAGGTGTAATACCTTACGGTCTCCAGCTGGCTGATGTATATACTACAAATCAGAAGTCACTGGAAGCCGTACTTCAAATGTATTGCTGGTTTTATGAAGTGCTGGAATGAATTAGACTTTATATTAAGTGCTCAAGTTAAGACATTTCCTAGAAATTGACAAGTCTATTACTGGTCTCGCAGTAAGAGTCGTTGTGTTAAGATCTTACTTAATGCTACTTAAAGAGATAGTTCCCCCAAAAATGAAAATGTTGTCATCATTTACTCACCCCCAAGTTGTTCCTTCCAAACCTGTATGAGTTTCTTTGTTCCGCTGAACACAAAAGAAGATATTTTGAAGAATGTTTGTAACCAAGCAGATAGAACAACCATTGACTACCATAGCAGGGGAAAGAATACTATGGTAGTCAGTGATTGTTCTATCTGCTTTGGGGGGACTATACCTTTAACATTGCATCCCTCTCTCTACCAAAACAATCGTTTCCACACCCATATTTGCAGTAGTTTTGGATCTTAAGTAAATGCATCTAACTAAACATGGAAGTTACAAACCACATTTTTGTGTTGAAATCTAAAGACAAAAGTAAACCTTCATGCGGTAGCCCTATAACTGATTTTATTTTAATGAATATGGAATAAATTCGAGAGAACAGCAAATTAGACCCAGTAGCAACTCCGCATACTCATCTTTTTTTTTTTTTTTTTTTTTTTTAAATAAACTGTTCATTTGAGTCGGATCTTTTTTAATGAATCGGTTAAACCGGTTCACAAAACTGCTATGTTCGATTCTTTTGCGAATAGGACTGGTTTTTGGAGAGTACCGACTGATCTAGCTAAAAGTAAGTTAATTTATTAATCGATTAGCAAGGATGTAACAAATAAAATAAAACGCTTAGCCTAAGAACTAAAATTGGCTTTAATAAGTATAGGAGAAAAATAATAGGTACAACAGCCAGAAGTTGTAAATGGGTTTCCGTATATATATAAAGGCTACAATACTGTTATATGTAAAATATGAGGTACACATAATTACAACAAACATGTTTTTTTATAAACAGCAATAAGTGATTACATAAGGCTTCAAGTATACGTTTAGAGAAAATGTGACGCGAGATGGAATTACGTGATGACGTTTTTTAAAACTGTTCGAAAGAACCGATTCGTGACAAACGAGTAATTAATTATCCGTCACGTCATCAATCAACAGGTGCTGCAGGGCGCGCGCCTAGCGTTCTTCTCAGCGGCGTTTTATTTATGTCCTTTATATCACGTTTAAGAGTTAATGGCTATGATGGAGCGCATGAGTTTGTGTTTTTGTTGTTCTTTGTACTTTCTTGGCATAATTTGCATCGCCGAAGCTTACACCTACGGGGCCGGGGGTCGCCAAGAATATAGCAAAGCCGTATCCACGGAGCAGAAAATCCGTCTCATGCAACCCATGCCAGGCACGGTCAGGCCGTGGACAGAAGACAGTGAGTTTATTAAGAAGCCCCCGGTTATGCGACCATATCACGTTTTCCCAATGTTCCAACATGTTCCAGTTCCTCTCGTTGACATGGAGATGTTCAGACCTTTCTCTGGGAGACGACAATTACCAAACCTTTTGACTAGTCTTCTAATTCCTCAAGTGAACCCCCAGTTAACCCAAGTGTCGCCCGTGCGTAATGCTCGTGGCGTAGAGGTTTGGTGTGGGTACAGTAAGATCTCGGTGCGCGTGAATAGGAACCAAATGGGCTTCAGAAGTTCACCGTCTTCGTTTCTCCTGGGAACATGTCCTGTCTCTCGCTTCGATAAGCTATTCCTGTATTTCCATTACGACCTCAATGACTGCGATAGTTCTTTAACGGTAAGTAGTTATAATAAGATACAAATCTTAAAGGTCCGCGTTTGTCAGATGTTTCTAAATGATAGGCGGCTATACATTTTGCTGCCTGTATTTATAGTGTTAAAATTCATAAATGTGTGCAAAATATTATCAGTAAAATATTCTGTTGAAAGGATAGTCTTACTGTGTAAATCTGAAGAATTCTAGCAACGGTCAATTGTTTAAAGTTGTCGAGATATTTGTGATTAATCACGATTCCTCACCATTGTTTAGAAAACTAGGGGGAAAAATAGATAGCCTATATGGTAATGTTAAATTCTGTAAATGGTATGTCATCCTCTTATAATAATCTGAAGTTTACATATGTATTTTTTGTTGAGGCCTTTCTTATTTGATACATCAGGCTTTTATGGCTCATGTTATGAAACTTAAAATTATGCAATTTGTGCAGTTGCTGATGTTTGTATGGCCAAAAAGTTTGATAGGTTGCTAAAAAAGTATAAACTATCAAGTACACAACAAAGTAGAATGTGTACTTATATATATATAATTAGTGCTGTCAAATTGATTAATCGCATCCAAAATAAGTTTGTTTACATAATATGTGTGTACTACTGTGTATAATTATGTATATATATATATATATATATATATATATATATATATATATATATATATATATATATATATATATATATATATATATATATATATATATAATAAACAGAAAAAAAATCTTAAAAATATACGTGCATGTGTGTGTATTTATAATGATTATACACAGTACACACATATATTATGTAAACACAAACTTTTATTTTGGGTGCGACGCATTGATTTGACAGCACATTGTGTATTGTGTACACTAATCAGGCATAACATTATGACCTAATATTGTGTTGGTCCCCCTTTTGCTGCCAAAACAGCCCTGACCCGTCGAGGCATGGACTACACTAGACCCCCGAAGGTGTGCTGTGGTATCTGGCACCAAGATGTTAGCAGCAGATCCTTAGTAGATCCTTTAAGTCCTGTAAGTTGCGAGGTGGGGCCCCCATGGATCGGCCTTGTTTGTTGAGCACATCCCACAGATGCTCGATTGGATTGAGATCTAGGGAATTTGGAGGCCAAGTCAACACCTCAAACTCGTGCTCCTCAAACCATTCCTGAACCATTTTTGCTTTGTGGCAGGGCACATTATCCTGCTGAAAGAGCCAGAGCCATTGTTGACACTTTCAGCGGTGGACAGGGGTCATCATAAGCACCCTGATTGTCCCATACGCAACAAACTGCGATGCACTGTGTATTCTGACACCTTTCTATCAGAACCAGCATTAACTTCTTGAGCAATTTGAGCTACAGTAGCTCGTCTGTTTGATTGGACCACACGGGCCAGCCTTCGCTCCCCACGTGCATCAATGAGCCTTGGCCGCCCATGACCCTGTCACCGGTTCACCACTGTTCCTTCCTTGGACCACTTTTGACAGATACTGACCACTGCAGACCGAGAACACCCCACAAGAGCTGCAGTTTGGGAGATGCTCTGACCCAGTCGTCTAGCCATCACAATCTGGTCAAACTCGCACAAATCCTTACTCTTGCCCATTTTTCCTGCTTCCAACACATCAACTTTGAAGACAAAATGTTCACTTGCTGCTTTAATATACCTCACCACTAACAGGTGCCGCGATGAAGAGATAATCAGTGTTATTCACTTCATAATGTTATGCCTGATCTATATGTGTACATGGTTTTAATAATTTTTGATTAAAGATGAGTTATTTTGATTTAAAGATTATGATTGCACATGAATTAAACATTAAAATAGTTATGTGCGTGGATAATTTATAATAAATACTGCAATATTCCTTAAAATATTTTGAATTCATGGTGACTGTGTTCACCTTGATTTTACATACCAATGTTTGGTCCTCCTCAGATGATGAACGGCCAGATCATGTATTCTAACATGGTGCACTTTACACCAGAGCCTCAAGGAACAGTCATCCGAGCAGTGCCCCTTACGTTAAACATCCAGTGCCTGTACAACAGGTATACCATGATTCTGAAGAGGTTTCTGGACTTGGAAATGAAATGCACCTCATCTGTTTTTGTTTGTTTTCCCCCCCCCAATTTCTAGATTTCACTATTCCTACAAAATAGGCTTCCTGCCTGTGCCGAGGGAGCGCATATTTCACAAGATTTTTGAGGGCAGGGCCAAGTTTAGTATTTCTGTGTGTAATGGTAAGCTTTTCCTCTCCTATATAATTTTCTGTTTTGTTTGACCCCTTAATATGATGTTGGTGCCCACCGGTCTATCAAACTGTGTGAACTCTAGAACGCTGGGAAAAACTCGAGGAAAATGAGAGTTTTGTGCTCGGGGAGCCCATGTATTTTGAAGTCAGTGCTGATCATGCGTCCAAAGACGAAAGGATTTTTGTTGACTCCTGCTATACAACAGCATCCAAAGACCCAAAGTCCACTCCACAACACCATGTTATTTGTAATTATGGGTAAGCTGTTTGGTACACACTGCATCAAAACACCCCCACCCCCTTTTCACAGACAAGGCTTAAAGGGATAGTTCACCCAAAAGTGAAAATTACCCCATGATTTACTCACCCTCAAGCCATCCTATGTGTATATGACATTCTTCTTTCAGACGATTACAAACGGAGTTATATTATAAAATGTCCTCCTGGCTAATCCAAGCTTTATGATCGCAGTGAATGGGAGTCTAAAATTTGAAGCCCAAACAAGTGCATCCATCCATTATAAAAGTAATCCAGAAATAAAAGTAAGGCCTTTATTAACCCCCCGGAGCCATGTGGATTACTTTTATAATGGATAGATGCACTTTTTTGGGCTTCAAATTTTGGGCTCCCATTCACTGCCATTTATAAAGCTTGGATTAGCCAGGAATTTTTTTTTTATAGTACTCCGATTTGTTTTTGTCTGAAAGAAGAACGTCATGTACACCTAGCATGGCTTGATTGAGGATGAGTAAATCAAGGGGTAATTGTCATTTTTAGGTCCTTTTAAACCTAGTCCCAGACCAGAGGTGGACAGTAACTAAGTACATTTACTTGAGTACTGTACTTAAGTACACTTTTTGAGTATCTGTACTTTACTTGAGTAGTATTTTTTTCTGGAAACTTATGACTTTTACTTCACTACATTTGAAAGACAAATATCGTACTTTTTACTCCATCACATTTCTATCAAGGCCCTCGAAGTAGAAAGTCATAGCCGCTTTGAAAGACAGTGGATGATTTGTTTTCTTCTTTAAAACATGAATAGTTTTTTTTTTTTTTTTTTTTCCTGCAGACAGCCTATCAGTAATCACTTTTGTAGGATCACATGAAGTTCAATGATTTCCAAGTATTTTTTGAACACTAATCAATTGATGGCAAAATAGAAGGCGGCAGTTCCCAGACGCAGTGCGAGCAACCGTAGTCATACTTAAAAGTTAAAATTAAGAAGAGCAGACGTGGATAAGTCTGAAAAAGTGCAACGACGCGAAAGTGCACACAGAAAGGTGCCTCTCAGACGCCAGACCACAAGTACTGAATTTTAGTCTATTGAATCTACAAAAATTGTACTATAGTTAATTAAAACTAAAACAATTCAGATACCTAAAATGTTATAGTCAAAAGACTGACTAAAACTAAATCACAATTTGCTGTCAAAATGAACACTAGTATGAAATATGGTTGGTCAAATGATTTTTATAGATTTTCCCGCCAAGTTGCAATAGCCTTGTGGATACAGCGCTAACGCATGGGTAACGTTCGACAATGATGTTAGTTAGCATGCAAAAGCGTAGTTGGGCTAATAATGTTAACTAAAGTCCTTTCAGAAATGTTTTTACATAATCCTGTCAAATAAACACAATGTAGAAACCTCTCTTTTCTAGTATGATTTTGACTTTGATAAGAGCTTTAACTTTTAAACAAGTATTTAAATGAGTTCAAGGTATGCTAGCATGTCAGATGGAGCATGACTGGCTTAAACCACCATGATGGAACAGCGTGCATTCATACAACAATGCAACAATAATAAAATAATGCGTTTACTTTTACTTTTGATACTTAACCTGTTAACTGTCACCCCCCTTTTTGAAAATATACATGAAAATGCACTATACAAACTTAAATGGTTGCAATTCAAGAATGCTTTGGAATATAGACATAAGTTTGGTCTCATTTTAAAGAAGACAGTCAGCAGATTATGGCTCAAGTGAAAACACTTCAAAAAATAAAAGTATGAAAAAGTTATGAAAGTTTAAATTTACTGTTAATCAAATGTACTGTACTAAATATTTTATATTTTATGTAAAATATATATGTTACAAAATAATTTGTACTCTAAAATTACTATCACATAAAAGCCAAATGTCTAACCAATTTGTGTTCCAAATTTGAAGTTGATATCACAAAAATTGAAGTTCCCATGAGATTTTGTTTAGGCGCTGTACCACAAATAGCCACCGGGTGTCATTGAAATTCCATAGATTTTTTTTACGCAATCTCCTGTAACAAATGTATATATTTTTGTCCAAATATCATAAAACAGTGGGCAGATATAGAACTGTGAGACTCAGACCTTTCCGACAATATGTGTTTTGTCAAGATTAGAAAAGGTTTTTATTATAAAGTTTTTAAAATAAATGTTGTAATATGAAACATGACGACGCCCACTAGGGGAGGAGCCGCTAGAAGAATTTAGAGTACCGTTTCCATGGTAACGCAAAATCCGACTTCAAAACAGTTTTCACAGGATGAATCTTGAGTTCGTAAGCTTTCGAAAGATATATAGTTTGTCAACATTAGATCAGGATAAATATAGGATATAATTGTTTTAAACATGCAGTGGCAAATGGGCCCACCGGTGGGTCAGTGACAGTTAACAGGTTAAGTACTTTTAAAAGCAAGTACTTCTGTACTTTTACTTAAGTAAAAATCTATCTTTACAACTTTCACTTGTAATGGAGTAATATTTGACCAGTAGTCCTTTTACTTTTACTCAAGTAATAGTTGTGTACTTTGTCCACCTCTGTCCCAGACAAAAATGCATGTTTGAGCTGTTTTTACCGAAAACAACTAACGCTGGTATATCTTAAAATGTCTGTGCCATTGTTTTGTCTCAAGTTGTCTCTGTAATTTTTGTACATTTTTTATAAGGCACGTTTATAAAAGCTACTTTAATGTCTTAATTAAACTATGCCTAATCCTGGCTTAATCTAAACCCGGTCTATGAAACCAGGACTATGAGTGGAGAGAAAAAATAAACACCAAACCTTATTTTCAGGTGTATGGAGGACAGCAGAAGACGAGGAAGTCTCTCCCGCTTTCTCAAAAGACAGTCAAAGATCATAAGGTTTTCAGTTGATGCCTTTTTACTCCCCCAAGTTACTGGCAAGGTAATGTTTTCATTCTTAAATGGGTCTTATACTGTATATATAGGGGAGATCGGGGCTAGTTGTCACACTTTTAACTGCAAAGACTAGGAAGACGGCGCACTCCGATTACTTATGAATAATTAACTGATTTAACACGCATTGACCTACAGGTATGGGTCATTTTGTCACACTATATGGAGCAAGCTGTCATGAAAGGAAACCTGCTGTTTATTGACATTCATTAGAGAACAATCAATTCCAGAATATTTATCTAAAATAAAAGCAACTTCCAAAACAAATTGGGATATTTGACGGCCTTTTCAGCAAAATGTAAACCGTAAAACATGAAAACCAAATCAAATTGCTGAAATGGCAAAAATGGAAAAGTTAATGAACAAAATGATCAAATCAATAAATTGGCTGAGAGAATTAATTTTTTTGTATTAGTAATGACAGCATATAAAATGTGACAAGTTGCCCGTCATCCATCCATCCATCTATCTAATCTGTCTATCTCTTATATGAATGAATGTGTTGATTGCATTTGTCCTGAATTTTTACAGAAATTGTACCTGCATTGCACAATATCGGTTCACAATGACACAAGTGCCACAGCAAAGTCCTGTACCTATGACGATGCAGAGAGAAGGTGAATAATTGTATGTGCAACATACGTACTGTGTAAATGCAGAGAACCTTGATTCAATCTTTGATCTTATCCTGTACTAACAGGTGGGACGAACTCTACACCGATGCATCCGTTTGTGCTTGTTGTGATTCAACATGTGAAATTGAGGAAACTTGTAAGTTGAAGGCATCAGATCATATCATTACTTAAATAAAAGCACTATACATCAATATTTTGTTCTTGCTTTTGCAACAGCTTCTTTGCCCCAGATGACACAATCTCTGATAACAAGTCTACCCTGGATTTGGGACAGCAACAAACAATCGTTTACCGAGACTAAGAAAGACTTGGTCAGTGTTCAGGAGGACACAGAGGAGGTGAAGAGCGCAGAAGAAATCTGTGAAAAGGAAGATGGTGGTTACATTGTGGAGATTGTGACTGATACTGAAAAACAAATGGACTCAAAAGAGGAACGTAGGAAGATGACCATGAAAGACTTGGATGAGGATGTAGAGGTAATTGTTGGGACAGAAGAAACAACTGATGTAGAGTTAAATGATGAGGGGGATCGTTCTGGAAAAGTAATGTCTGTTGAGGAACAGATGGATTGGGTTGGAGAGTTCGAGGAGGATGCTGGGAGATTCAAGAGTGCAGAAGGAATTGGTGAAGAGGAAGAAGATGGTTACACTGTGGATAATGTGACCGATACTGAAAAACAAATGGAATCAAAAGAGGAAAATAGAAAGATGCCAATGAAAGACTTGGATGAGGATGTAGAGACAATTGTTTGGACCGAAGAAACGACTGATATAGAGTTAAATGATGAGGGGGATCGTTCTGGAATAGTAACGTCTGTTGGGGAACAGATGGATGGGGTTGTAGAGGATGCTGGGAGACTCAAGAGCGCAGAAGGAATCGGTGAAAAGGAAGAAGGTGGTTACACTATGGATAATGTGTCCGATACTGAAAAACAAATGGAATCAAAAGAGGAAAAAAGAAAGATGCCCATTAAAGACTTGGATGAGGATGTAGACGTAATTGTTGCGACAAATGAAACCGCTAACTCTGCTACAGAGTTAAAGGATGATGAGGGGGATCGTTCTATAAAAGTAATGTCTGTTGGGGAAAAGTTGGATGGGGTTGTAGAGTTCGAGGAGGATGCTGGGAGAACCAAACAGTCCAGCAAGAGTGGAAAAAAGGAACTGATTGACATTACCAGAGAAGAACTGTCCAAAGATAAAATGCAGCCTAAAAGTTTTGAGAAGAACATGCATGTACAAAGCACAGTACCCTCACACATGGTGATGGAGGAAGAAATATTTTTAAATGCCAAACAAGAACCAGTGGAGTGGATAAAGATGAACATTAGCTTACCCAGCGAGCGAGAAATGGGAGACTGATGTTTGAGGTCGCTCTTAAAGGTATGATGTTTAATTCATTTATTCTGAATTTAGCTGCACTTTATAAGAGATCCTTTATGTTTAGTTTGATTTATTTCTGTTTTAGGATCCTTGATGGACCTGTTTTGGACTTGCATCTGTGGGACAAAAGATCTCGGCATACTTTCTTAAAATCAGTGTTGTGGTCATGGATTCAACTGATTTCAGGAATGTGCATAATATAATGACATCCAGGTTTTATTCATGCCTATGGGATATTCAATGTACTGTAATGTCATCAGAATATTAAAAACAGTTTGATTGAGATGACCTTTTGATGCCTCTCATTGAATGACAAATTCTTTTTTAAGGGGTATATCTTACAGGTCACATTTTACCCCAAAATCATAAGAAAAATGGATAAAGACAATTAAGCAAAATTATTTTGTTTTGCGCATTTGTCTTTATTTTAGTGGTGTTTGTTGCACTGAATCTGAAGCTGATTTTAAAATGAATAATGAAAACATGTCTAAACTCTATACAGCACAGTACAGAAATTATATTTTGGTAACATTTTAAAATAACGTTTGCAGCATTTATTAACCTTTGGTAATGAGATAATAAACCTAAATCATAAGCAACTTTAATTATGGAATTAACCTAAAGAATTCTTAAGAGGAATATGCAAAGGTATTAAATAAAGTAAAAATCAGCTGAGAAAATGTATCATGTTGTATGCAACCTGCAACAAGGTAGCATCTGAAGAGTTTTGGAGCTGTTTTATATAATTATTTTATATTATTGCTGGTGATGTCAGTTGTAACTTAAAGAGGGCTTGTCAGATCCTCCACCTAAACATGGCCATAAACCCCCTAGAAAATAAGATGAGACATCATTTGAATTAATTTTGTGAACAATATAGACATATTTAATAATAAAGAACAGTAACAGAGAAGTCTATAATGTACTGTCAGATTGATGACCATGCTGTATGTATGTAGCTGGTCACATCAGACCATAATACTTTCTGGATTATGAAACAATAAACATGAGGCATTACCAGAGTGAATTTGGATAACATTAAAGCCATTTTGTACGAAAGAGACATATTTTGATATATAAATCTTATATATATATATATATATTCATCATTAATTTGCTCCATTGCGTAATGATGTCACTTGTTTTTATTTCTAAATAAAACTAGGTTTTATGTACCAAGTTCTATGTACAGACTGTTCTAAGAACTTGGTTTTATGTAGGCTACAGACTGTAAAAAAGGAATGAACTTCTCAAACTATAAAGGTAAAAAGGTAGAATAAAAAACAACAGTGAGGAATTGATTCTTGGTATCAATTCCAGAACCAGGAAGCGGAATCGATTCCAATAATTTCAGAATCTGTTAGCCGGTAATTGGCTGGCCAGAGTAGAGTCAAATGTTAATTTCATTACCCTAATTAAGAAATGTAACAGGTTGGATCAGATAACTTTTCATTATGTGAAAAGAGCATTAGAATAAAAGCAGTTGCACTGAATGATATTTAATGTGTTTGTAAAGTCATGAAACCTACACCCATAAACCTTTTATGCTTAAAGCTTTACTTGATTGAATTGGTTTTATTCTTCAATTTTAGCTGCTGCCACAAGTTTTTTTTTTTTTTTTTTACGCCTTTAATTAAACTTAATTAAACAAACGAATAAAAAATTATACTTAGGCCTGCATATTGACCCGGAAGTATGCAGACGCCTTTTGTTGGTGCTGTTGTCGTGCTGCAGGCTCTTTGCTCAGAGCGAGTCTACTCAGAGTTGATTGAACTAACTCAATTCAGCTGTTCTGAAACCCAAAACTCAGAGTTTCCCATCTCAGAGTTCAAGTTTAAACTCAGAATTGGTTGAACCTCCTTATTAAAAACGGGTCCCAGGTGCTTTAATTATCGGTTATGTGAAATATGTCAAGGTTACCAACACTGTTAGAGTGAGATTGTGGCTATTACTTTGATGCTATTTAGAGATATGAAGCTTTATTTTCCAGTAATTATATTTACTTTTGTGGTCTTTTTCTCCACATATGTGTACGCGTTACGAGCTGGGCCTAAGCACGCGAGCAATTCGACATCAGAGTCAGAACTGGACATTGGAAAAGATTCTGACGGATCTGCTGTCAAGCGTCTTGGCTCGCCATATTTGCAACTTCCCGTTTTCCAGCATTCTAGAATCCCCCTTTTGGACAAAGAGCAGTTCTCTCCACTGCGTTCACCAGGTCGTGAACAACTACCCAAAAAGACGAAAGAAGTCCTCATCCCGCGCGCCACAGTACAAGCGAGCTCCCGTCCCCGCGGTCGATCACACGGAGTAAATGTCGTTTGTCAAATGAAGAAAATGATCGTTGAAGTTGACAAACAGATTTTAGGAATCGATGGCTTGCAGTCTGACCTAAAACTGGGAACATGTGACATCAGCAAGACTACAGAGAACTATCATGTGTTTATTTACGACATGGACCAGTGTGCCAGTAAAAGACAGGTGTGTTTGGATAAAAAAATGTTTTTCCATTTTCTCCAGGGGCTGGCTACTTGTGTAGAGTGTCTGTGTTGCTTATTGTATTTTTGTCTGCTACTTTTTAATTGGATAACTTAACAATAAGGCTTTTGCAAACATTATGTAAACTATATGTTACAGCAAAAAATAAATAAAGGGAGATTAAAAAAAAAAAATAGATTACAAAACAAATGGGCTGGCAAAAATACAGTAGAAAAATAAAGGAAACATACACTCACTCACAAAATTCACTTTGCTCAACTCATAGTTCAATTCATTCAACTCCGGGCCTCCATATTCACTTGATAAACTTTGCTGTGACATTATCTTTGTCTTTTTGAATGCAGTTAATAAACAATCGAGTAACCTATTCCAACATACTGCGCTACTCTCCAGTGGACATTGGGCTCATCCGCCGTGCCATGCCTTTCTCGCTCCCTGTTGAGTGTCACTTTAACAGGTAAATCGATGTGTTTTTAGTTGTACCAGATATGTGTTGATTGTAAATACAGTACTGGGCAAAAGTCTTAGGCATGTTAGTATTTTCACAGAAAAAAGGTTTTAAGCCAGTTATTTCTATCTTGCTGTAGTGTGTCAGCAGGAACTATCAGTTTACATTCCCAAACATTTCTTTTGACATTTAATTGTAGTAATCCAGTGAGATTTTTTTGTGTGCGTGTATGCACAAGGAGCTTGACAACAGCCGGTATGATCCACACGGAGATCTGATCTCACCATCATCGAGTCCATCTGGGATTACATGAAGAAACAATGGCGACAGACTAAATCCAGAAGAACTGCGGACACGTCTCCAAGACGCTTTAAGGCAAAGGGTGGTCACACCAAATATTTGATTTGGTTAATAGAAGTTAATTGATAAAAAACACAAGTGCCTAAAACTTTTGCTTTGCAGGAAGGTTTCTACAAGCGTCTTGGAGACTTTTCTTCTGGATTTAGTTCCTTCATGTAATCCCAGATGAACTCTATGATGGTGACATCAGATCTCCGTGTGGATCATACTGGCTGTTGTCAGACTCCTTCTGCATACATGAATCTCACTGGATTATTACAATTAATGTCAAAAGGAATGTTTGGAAATGTAAACTGATATTTCCTACTGACGCACTACAGCAAAAGATATACGCCGATCAGGCATAACATTATGCCTAATATTGTGTTTGTCCCCCTTTTGCTGCCAAAACAGCCCTGACCCGTCGAGGCATGGACTCCACTGAGGGTGTGCTGTGGTATCTGGCACAAAGATGTTAGCAGCAGATTCTTTAAGTCCTGTAAGTTGCAAGTTGGGGCCTCCATAGATCGGACTTGTTTGTTCAGCACATTCCACAGATGCTCGATTGGATTGACATCTGGAGAATTTGGAGGCAAAGTCAACACCTCAATCTTGTTCTTGTGCTCCTCAAACCTGTTGATAGAGGCCACAGCCACCAGGGAACGAGTTGCCGCTTTCGGAGGTGGACAGGGGTCAGCATGGGCACCCTGACTGGTCTGCGGCTATGCAGCCCCATACAAAACAAATTGTGATGCACTGTGTATTCTGACACCTTTCTATCAGAACCAGCATTAACTTCTTGAGCAATTTGAGCTACAGTAGCTCGTCTGTTTGATCAGACCACACATGCCAGCCTTTGCTCCCCACGTGCATCAATGAGCATTGGGCAACCATGACCCTGTCGCCGGTTCACCACTGTTCCTTCCTTGGACCACTTTTGATAGATTCTGACGACTGCAGACCGGGAACACCCCACAAGAGCTCCAGTTTTGCAGCTCTGACCCAGTCGTCTAGCCATCACAATTTGGCCCTTGTCAAACTCGCTCAAATCCTTACTCTTGCCCATTTTTCCTGCTTCTAACACATCAACTTTGAGGACCGAATGTTCACTTGCTGCCTAATATATCCCACCCACTAACAGGTGCTAACAGGTCATAATGTCATGCCTGAACATTGTAAATAACTGGCCTAAACCAGTTTTTTCGGGGGGTGAAAATACTAACGTGCCTATGACTTTTGCACAGTACTGTTTCTGTATGTTCCACCTTAACTTGTCTAATTTGTGTATCTGTTAATCGTGGATTGATTTATTTTTTTTAACAAGCTAACACCCATGCTCTCTCCCCCCAGATATCATTACTCGTACAAAATTGGCTACGTACCACAAATCAGATTTCAGAACCACTTCAAGCCGCTGAGAACTGTGGACAGCATTGTACTAACCGCCCGTGATGGTAAATAAGGTTTGAGTAATGAAATTTGTACTCTATTCTGTATCAGTCAATGAATCATCACCTCTCTGTCTTTCAGAGCAGTGGAGAATATTATCCTCCACACAAGAGTACACCCTTGGTCACCCCATGTACTTTCAGGCAGACGGACTCCGTCTTGCTGAGGACGAGAGGCTGTTTGTGGATTCATGTTATGTGACCATCAGCAGTTCTCATTTGTCCATGCCGCGATTTACAGTCATTGAAAACTACGGGTAACCTTTTGTTCATTTAACCCTATAAAGTCTACTGTATCATTTGTATCAACATGATCCTTTGCTGAAATAACTGTACACAATCTACTACATGCCTTCTGACGTCTCTTTGATATTTTATACTTTTTAAGCAAGCAAAGCGTTTAGTATTTATTCTAATACGTCCCCCTTCAGGTTGTGGTACATGTCTTTTTTTCTGTTGACTTGATTATCCATACAGCAGTTTGTTTAGAAAAATCATGTTAAAATGTATCAAATTCAGGCTTTTGAGGAATGTTTATTTGCACATCCCTCAAACCTCATTGTATTGCATTACATTGTTTTTAATCATAACTTAGCAATTAATCTGTCTAAGCGTATTAGGATATATAGAGTGACAATTGTTATTTATATGCAATATATGCAAGTAGTCTGCTATACTGTTATGAAGAATGAGAATTTCATTTTACTTTTTGGCCATGTAAATCTCAGCAACTGCATTAAATTGCAGATTTTTGGTCAGTTTGGGCCTCTGGATAAAATTGAGGTGTTATTTTTATTTTTCCTCCTCGAGTATGAGCTCCACCTTCCCTTATATCATGCTATTTGAGCCATAAAATGTGTGCACTTTTTATTTCAGGTGTATTATTGATAGCATGAGCAGTATGTGGTCCAGATTCATACAAAGTGGACAAAGGAATGTTGTGCGCTTCTCATTGGATGCATTTCTATTCCATGGAATGTTGGGAAAGGTAAAAAAAAGCTAAAATTACATTGTCATACAATTTCAGAAAAATGTTGCATGCTTCTACAAATAAGAGGGGTCTTTTTGTGATCAGAATAACAGTCGAGTCTGTTAATTGAGGTTGCCTGTTCTCTTTATTCTCAGCAACTTTACATGCATTGTGAAATATCTGTCGGCAGTCTAAAGCCAACGGCAAATGCAAAGTCCTGCACTTACAACTACTCAACAAAACGGTACATTGAGTTTTGGTTGTATTGTGGTGATTCAAAACTGAATTGGTACTAATTTGGATCATGTCTTCTTCAGATGGGAAGAACTTTACAGTTCACATGATGTGTGCATCTGCTGCGATTCTATGTGTCTATCTTCTGACCTCTCTGGTGAGAAACCTCAAGTGATCCTACTTTTAACCATTTTAATATTCAGTCAGTTTTCATGAAGTATGTTGTTGTTGTTGGTATATACACCGATCAGGCATAACATTATGACCGTTATAACATTCCTAATATTGTGTTGGTCCCCCTTTTGCTGCCAAAACAGCCCTGACCCATCAAGGCATGGACTCCACTAGGCCCCTGAAGGTGTGCTGTGGTATCTGGCACCTGGTTCGCAACCGGCCATCCATGTGATGTAAAAGAAACGCGATTCATCAGACCAGGCCAACTTCTTCCATTGCTACGTGGTCCAGTTCTGATGCTCACATGTCCACTGTTTGCGCTTTCGGCGGTGGACAGGGGTCAGCATGGGCACCTGACTGGTCTGCGGCTATGCAGCCCCCATACGCAACAAACTGCGATGCACTGTGTATTCTGACACCTTTCTATCAGAACCATCATTCACTTCTTGAGCAATTTGAGCTACAGTAGCTCGTCTGTTTGATTGGACCACACGGGCCAGCCTTCACTCCCCACGTGCATTAATGAGCCTTGGCCGCCCATGACCCTGTCGCCGTTCCACCAATATTCCTTCCTTGGACCACTTTTGATAGATACTGACCACTGCAGACCGGGAACACCCCACAAGAGCTGCAGTTTTGGAGATGCTCAGACCCAGTCGTCTAGCCATCACAATCACCCTTGTCAAACTCACTCAAATCCTTGTGTTTGGCCATTTTTCCTTCTTCTACCACGTCAACTTTGAGGACCAAATGTTCACTTGCTGCCTAATATATCCCACCCACTAACAGGTGCTGTGATGAAGAGATAATCAGTGTTATTCACTTCACCTGTCAGTGGTCATAATGTTATCCCTGATCGGTGTAGATCTTTTCATAGCATTGAGGGTAAATGCTATATTGCCTGTAAAACATCATGGTAGTAACTAGATTTCACATCAAGCCATTTTTCATGTATCCATGTACAGTGTCCAGTAAGGTCATCACCAGTGAGCCCTGGATCATGGAGTCTGAGTTGAACACAGGCAAGGAAGAGCAAACAACTCCATTCCTGTCAGAGGAGGTGGGAACAGGCTTTGTTCAAGTAATAACCACACCAGCCGCTGAGATTGGACCACATCATTTTATGCCAGACTTGACTCTGGTGGAGGAGGAGGAGGAAGACAAATTTATGGAGCCTCTCAGAATATTTGAGGAGGTATTTGGTTTGGATTAAACAGAGGACTTAGTAAAGACATTTTGATTTAGAGTTTTCACAGCTTAATTTCACTTGAAATGTTAATAAATATATTTTTGAAATTTGCATGTTTTTTATAGTTTCCTTTTAGGTAACGTATCAATAGCTATGATATCCACCTATGTTTATGCATATTTTGGATATTGCCAAAAATGCTGCATGGAAATGCCAAGACGTGCATAAATTCTGAAAAAAAAGTTTTATTCGATAAGAAGACATGCGCATAAACTACAATGGAAACACATTTACCAAATAAATACCTTGATTTGCCACAATCTCACGTGGCTTTGCCTCAACAGTGGATGTGATTGGTCTGCTTGTTAGTCCAGTTATCCGGTCTCATTGCACAGCATTTCAAATGTTGAGCCAAAGTCTGTCAACAGAATGATTTGGTTTAATTTCCTCCCAGAAGAGTCTCACATGATTGTGTTCCTCAAACAGCAGGCATCCGAACGCCAGATAACATGACACTGTTTATTACGTATCGTCTGTGCACTCTGTTTCACAAGTCATTAATGATGTATGAAAAAAGAGCTACAGTGGTTTTCTTGAATGCAGAAATGTCTATTTTTATTGCAGATATTTTGCGGTAATTTCCCAGGAAGTGTTGATTTTGTTTTCTTGAGCACGTGGGATGGAAATGCAGCTTTATTTGCAGCTGTTTAATGAGGCATTCCAGTTTTGGGTTAAATTTGCAACATTGGTAGCTACTGAAGTATGGTGTAAGACAATAATTGTGTACATGTTGAACAGTCCAAAAAGTACATTGTTAAATTAAAAACAAAAAGATGTTTAGTCTACAAAAGCTCTCCCTGCTGTGTTAAATATAAACACAGGGCAGGGTGAGCCCATGAGTTCTTGCTGCTTGCAACAAATTGCCAGGTCACCCTATTCAGCCACTCAGTTTTGATCGAATGTCCAGTATATTTTCAGCTTCTTGTTCTCATCTGATGGGAGTGGAGCGCTGCATTGCATTTGCGCATTTTACCCAAAGTCATGTTCATAGAAATCTTAAATCCATTCCAATAGGACGAATCCATAACCAAGGGGCATATACAATGGAGACATGCATGACGTGAACAAAAATATGAATTAAGAATTATTTTTCTTGATTTACTAAATTGTTCCCTCCTTTTGATTTAACTTAAACAAGGAAATTAATTATTAGAACATGGCCACGATATAGTAAAAAAAGAAAACAAATTATATTATGCTCTTGATTTACTTAGAACGAGGAAACAAATTATTAAAGCGTGCAACATATTAAGTTGTGGGAATCTAATGGTTAATTTGTGGACATGATTCATATTTTTCCCCGCATGTCATGTACGGATCGCCGTACGTTTCTGTTTTATTTTTTTGCATTAGCATGTGAAGTGTAGTTAATATAGCAACCACTAGGTAGTTTTATATTTATATATATATATGCGCATTCTTTTCATATGGCATTTTATAGGTTTACAAATTTTATAGTGTAATGCAAATATTGGAAATTTTGTGCTGAGAAAAATTTAAGGTCCATAAAATCAAATAGTCAAAATCAAGTAGTTAACCATGCATGATGCATTTTTTTTCTTAAGATGACGGTCTCTTTCTTAGTAAAGATGCTTTAGAGCAAAAGCCATTTTGAAAATCCGTATAAATAAATAAATTTCATACATTCAACTAACATTGAATGTATTGAGCACCAATTTTATTTTGAATAGATTTTTCATGAATAGATGGGTAATGTCTACAGTAACAAAATTCACAGATGCGTTAAGTGAGCTACATGTTTTATTGGTTTGAAATATAATGTTACACATACTGGGGTGACGTTATTTGATTAAAAAAAATGTCTGTACAAACTGAGGCACTTGCATACAAAGGCATATTACATTTAAAACATTAGAGATGATTATGCTTTTTGGGGATGTCAGAGCAGTCTTTTCAAAGCCTTATATGAAACATGCAAAACATATTTACAATTTAGCCCCAAAGACGTACAGCTGTGTTCGATTATGCGTATACTGTACAAAAAAATGCCATGAGATGGAGAACTTGATGTGTGAAATTGCTACAATGGTTTTATGGATTGGATAAGGATTCCCGAAAAGTTGCCAGTTTTATTGTTATTCTGTTATACTCTGTTCTCTTCGGCAACTTAACACGTCAGGAAAAAACACCAAGAGTACGGGAGCCAGCGCTTTACAATTAAACTGTTTTAGTAATAAGAGTTCAAGTGAGAGTGAGTGCTGGGATGTCGTGGCATGGGTGAGCTGGGATAGACCACCCCTGTTGCTGAGTTCCAGTAGGTGGTTGGAGGCCCAAAGAAATTCCCAGAGGAAACGGGCATAGGGGTTGAATGAGTGCCCATGAAGTTCATTTTTGGCTGGTGGCTGTGGTAGCTCTGCACATACGGCACGTCGGCCTGGTATTTTAGCACGCCTCCTTCTGGAGGATGGTTTTGGTGGGCTTGGGAGATGCCCTGGAAATCGAATTTGTATGCATAACGCTTGCCGTGCACCTTGGTCATGATGTTCTTGTCGTAGTAGTAGCGGAGGGCACGGCTGAGCTTGTCATAGTTCATGTTAGGCTTGCTTTTTCGCTCCCCCCAGCGCTTGGCCACCTCATCTGGGTCGGTCATCTTGAATTCTCCGTTTGTGCCCTCCCAGGTGATGATGGCGGCATTGTTGCTATCAGACAGCAGCTCCAACAAGAACTGCCACAGCTGGATCTGACCAGAGCCTGCGCGGAAATAAAAGAGTGTCAGATTTTAAGCAGAGGATTGAAGGGCCTTTTTAAGGCAGTTTTTTTTTTCTCCAAATGTGACCTTTTTAGTATGTTGTACACAGAAACAGAATGTGGGTCGGTCAGACACCTACCCACAGTCCTGTCAGTGCTGGTGACGGGCAGGTTGTTAGAATTTTGTTTGGTCGTTCGGATCTTGGTGTGGAATGGTTTCGTTTCTGTGTGAAGAAGGTCGGGCAAACAGAGTCATACTAATCATGATGTGCTTGGTTTGTAATGTTTTTAGGCCTTCAGGTCTTAACATAAAAAAAACGTATAAATATACACTTATGTTCAAAGGTTTGGGGTTGGTTAGATTTCTAGAAGTTTCTTGAAAAGCTGCACTTTCAGCAAAAATACTGTAATTACAGTAATATTGTGAAATAGTCATTTTTAATTGTAGAAATATTTGCTATTTTAATGTATTTTAAAATATAATTTATTCCTGTGATGGAAAAGCTGAATTTTCAGTGTCACATGATCCTTTAGAAATATTTCTTATATGCTGATTTGGTGTAAAATAAATATTATTATTAAAATATATTATGTATAAAAAATGCATATCATTATATTGTCTTAGATATGTTAAATTTGTCCATGTTATATTAACATCAGGGAGAACTGAAACCAAGTATATAGTCTCATCTATCATCATTTATTATTTATAAAAAAAGGCATAACTTTGTGCCAAAACTGTGCATCCAAAGATTACATTCTCTAAAAAGGCCACATTTGTTGTTAATTTGACAGTGATGCATTTACAATTTCATGATTTATTTCTTACCTGGATTTGAAAGGCGGCTGCTAATGGGACCTAATGCTTGGTAGGGGTCTGCAAAGATGGAAAATATACAATGGTAATTAGATATTTCAAGGCGTAGTGTAACAAAAAGATTATGATTATAAGCAGTTTCATTGAGTATTGCATTAAAGGTGCACTTGTTGACCTTGTGGAAGTCTTGGTGGAGGCTCTGTAATTCTGGTGTTGTGCTGATGTTCGATCGGAGAACCTGTGATTTTTAAAAAGGTGAGGGTTTTTTGTATGTGGTTATGGTGAATAATTCCACATTTGTATAATATTTTGAAACTTCATGATTTTTTTTTTTTTTTTTTAACAGAGCAACCGTACCTTTTGGGACAGCTGGCAAGGCGCTTGAGGACCAACTGTTCCTTCTGCCGATCTCCTCAAAGCTGTTTTCTGTGCAGAGGCAAAGTCAGATAGGAGCAGTTAACAAAAGGGAGATTTTACAGGAAAGGATGACTTTAAAGAGTAAGGAGAAGGGCAGCCGCAGAAGGAAGGAAGCCCTGCGTTAAAGATCCCCTAGGAGAAACGCAGGGCAGAACAAAGCCAGGAGCAAAACGGTAAGAAGGCCTGAAGATGGCACACAATTCCTAAGGGGGATTGTCCTTTTGTTCTAACTGATTCTCTTTGCCACAGAATAGTCAATTGTGTCCTAACCTGAGCTCTACACCCCTCACTTCCTGTCCTGATGCAGCTGCTTCCTGTCTTAAAACGCAACAATTCAAAAACCTTGCAACACTTGGGGCAAAATTCATTGAAGAAACAAACCACAGTCCTCATAGCACCTCTCTACACTCAATCGTAGCCAATGGAATTATTTCAGTAAAATAACTTCAATGCATTTTAACTATATTATTTAGTTAAATTAAACAAGTAAACCACCAGAGGCAATGCTTTACAGTATTTTTAGCTTTGGTTTTTAAGAGTGTCAATCTAAAATAACCATGTGACTAATGTTTCCTTGCTGAGCAAAAACATTATTTATACCAGACCGAGTACGTAAACACAAAAAGTGGTTACATCATGCAGTTGTAACTTTTACATTTAATGTGCCATTTCTATTTGATTTGACCCGTGGTCATATTTAATATTTAATTCAGAAGTCACTACATTTTTCCAACAGAAAAAAATTATTAAAAAATCTCTAGCAGAACAGTTCAATTTATAAATAAATATAATATAATGTAATATAAAAATTAAGCAGTGCCATAACGAGTTTTTGTACGGTCAATTATTGGCAACAGACGGCTTGAAATTGCTTATAAATTTGCTTGAAGATTGTCTATCAGGGGCTTTTAAACTTTTTAATGGCAAGGAGCCCTAAACAATTCCCTTGTGATATCTTTTATTAGGAATATAATATAATAAAAACAAATTGAAGTATTTATACTGATATAAAATATTTTAAATTCTTCAATTTGTTATTATATTTTTATAGTCTCAATGTAACCCCTCCTGTTCAAACCGCCCGCTCCAAGTGGAACTCAAACCCGGTTTACTCGCACAACGACTACTAGCTGGCCTCCGTTACACTCACCTCCCTAAACCTCACTCCCATCCGGGTCACGGCACCAATGTAACCCCTCCTGTTCAAACCGCCCGGACTCGAACCCGGGTCCGCCGGCATGAGGGTCGGGCGCTCTAACAAGGAGGCTAAAGGCTGCAACCTCTAACGTCAGTCGCTAGAGCATCTCTTGAGATCAGAGGAGTGAGGTTTACTCGCTCAGCGACTACTAGCTGGCCTCCGTTACATCAAAACAAACTGAAGCATTTTAACCGACCTAATAGCTAAATATTTTCCAAAAATTTGAACGTGATTTCTTTTGGCTCACTGCCGCTCACATCATTCTCTTTCTACGAAACCTGTAAACCACATTCACCAGTTCTAACTCTATAGCGACACAAACTCTATAGAGCACTGCAATTATTTTTCATTTAGATTACAATCAAATGGATTTTCCCACAATCCCCACACATTTTGCGTCTGTCCTCTGCATAATTTTATTGTTTAGGCACAAAGTTTAGAGGGAACATTGCATTTGACTTATCGAAGGGCAGAAACTACTGTCTTGTCATCTATACATCCATAAAATAGGCTCTCATTTTGGGGCATTAAAGGGTTAGTTCACCCAAAAATGAAAATTCTGTCATTAATTACTTACCCTCATGTCGTTCGACACCCGTCAGACCTCCGTTCATCTTCGGAACAGAAATGAAGATATTTTAGTTGAAATCTGATGGCTCTGAAAGGCCTCCATTGACACAATGGCACGGTTCACTCTCAAGACCCTTAAAAGGTACTAAAGACGTCGTTACAAAGTCCATCTCACTACAGTGGTTCTAAAATAACTTTATGAATCGGCGACAATAGTTTTAACGACTTGCATAGTGATGACGATTTCAAAAAAAGGCATCATGAAGCTTCGAAGCGTTATGAATCAGTGAGTCGAATGATGATTCGGATCGCGTGTCAAACCGCCAAACTGCTGAAATTTGGCGATTCAAACCGCTGATTCGACTCGCTGATTCATAACGCTTCGAAGCTTCATGATTTTTTTGCGCACAAAAACTATTGTCGCCGATTCATAAAGTTATTTTAGAACCACTGTAGTGAGATGGACTTTGTAACGACGTCTTTAGTACCTTTTAAGTGTCTTGAGAGTGTACCGTGTCAATGGAGGCCTTTCAGAGCCATCAGATTTCAACTAAAATATCTTCATTTCTGTTCCGAAGATGAACGGAGGTCTGACGGGTGTCGAACGACATGAGGGTAAGTAATTAATGACAGAATTTTCATTTTTGGGTGAACTAACCCTTTAATATAAAATATAGTGTACGTTTTTACATAGGCTCCAAATTGAGCTCATTCAATCATCATTTACAGTCAGAACTATACTACTGTATATTGAACTTTTAATGACATCCCATTCTTAATCCGTAGGGTTTAATATGGAGTTGGCCCACCCTTTGCTATAACAGCTTCAACTCTTCTGAGAAGGCTTTCCACAAGGTTTAGGAGTGTGTTTATGGGAATTTTTGACCATTCTTCTAGAAGCGCATTTAAGAGGTCAGGCACTGATGTTGGACGAGAAGGCCTGGCTCAGAGTCTCCGCTCGAATTCATCCCAAAGGTGTTCTATCGGGTTGAGGTCAGGACTTTGTGCAGGCCAGTCAAGTTCCTTCACACCAAACTCGCTCATCCATATCTTTATGGGCCTTGCTTTGTGCACTGGTGCGCAGTCATGTTGGAACAGGAAGGGGCCATCCCCAAACTGTTCCCACAAAGTTGGGAGCATAAAATTATCCAAAATGTCTTGGTATGCTGAAGCATTAAGAGTTCCTTTCACTGGAACTAAGGGGCCAAGCCCAACCCCTGAAAAACAACCCACACCATAATCCCCCCTCCAACAAACTTTACACTTGGCACAATACAGTCAGGCAAGTACCAAACCTAGACTCGTCCTTCGGATTGCCAGACAGAGAAGCGTGATTCATCACTCCAGAGAACATGTCTCCACTGCTCTAGAGTCCAGTGGCGGCGTGATTTACACCACTGCATCCAACGCTTTGCATTACACTTGGTGATGTAAGCCTTGGATGCAACTGCTCAGCCATGAAAACCCATTCCGTGAAGCTCTCTATGCACTGTTCTTGAGCTAATATGAAAGACACATGAAGTTTGGAGGTCTAGCTATTGACTCTGCAGAAAGTTGGCGATTTCTGCGCACGGTGCGCCTCAAAATGCACTGACCCCGCTCTGTTATTTATGTGGCCTACCACTTTGTGGCTGAATTGTTGTTCCCAAATGCTTTTGTTATAATACCACTAACAGTTGACCATGGAATATTTAGTAGTGAGGAAATTTGTAGAAGCGTCTGCATGCCTAGGTGCTTGATTTTATACACCTTTGGCCATTGAAGTGATTGGAACACCCGAATTCAATGATTGCACTTTTGGCAATGTAGTGTGTGTGTGTGTGTGTGTGTGTATAATATATATATATATATATAAAATGATACTTAAAAACATGGCAAAGAAGTTTTTCTTACCAGCTTTCACCTGTAGTCTTGGCTGTGGTTGTGTATTGGTAGGGGTTGTTGGGTAGGAAAAAGTGGGACTACCTGAGTGAACAGTAGTAAAGAAAACAAGCTTACAATCTGTGTATAAATAAATAAATAGGCACAAACATTTCCAGAATGATTAGTCTCGTTTTATAGTTTTTCCTGATGTTTTCTTGCCCGAATCAACAACTAGTAATGGATTATTCATATGGAAATATAGGAGAAGTTCCTTACTCTCCCGGAGGTAGTTTAAGTGGGAAAGCAGGATGTCTGTATTGTATGCGGAAGTGAGACGCATCATGTCCTCTTTGGTCATTTTGCAGAGTGCTTTTCCATCCAGGGTATGGAAGAGGGACACGTCCACATCGGATAGGCCGTATTCCTTTATCGCCCAGTCTACCCACTGCCGCACATGGTCTTGTGTCCATACTTCTGGGTCTAAAGCAGGACAGAAGCAAGAATGAAATGAGGAACAAATGCTTCAGCTGTAGCAACTGAGTTCAAACATGAGGTAAACTAAGAGTCAATGCACCCGTTGTTACTGTTCTTACTCTCACTAAGATAGTGCTGATGATTTTCTTACTTGACTAAGGGGTTTGTAATGTTATAAACCAAGGGGTTATGGTCGGTCATGGTTAAGCTGGTAAATGTCATAGCTACATCATCATCTGGTTCAAAAAGAAATTGTATTTATTTATATATATATATATTTTTTTACCATTGTCTGGAGCAGCTGCCATTGAGATGAATGGGAATGCTAACGGATGTCTCTCTCCAAGTATTATAGACCTCCTTTTACAAGCCACCATACTCCCTTATTTGTCCTTGAAAATGACGTCATATCCGAGTATTATGAGCATTATAATTGTTTGGTCTGGGTGACTCATGAGGAGGTATCCCATACACTCACTGTCGCACAATGCATGGAGCGACTCCACCGTTCTGCCCTTTTATTAATGTTACGATGACCTTCAAAGCGCCTCCCTGAAGATAACTCCGCATCCTAATTGGTTTGTGAGTAAAAAGTGATTATCTCTTTTGGAATCTGTGCAATCATTTGTAGTTTAGTCTGCTGGGTTACAGGAATCTACTAGAAGGAAGGGCATCAGTGTGTTGTTGTTTTTTTCTTTTGCTGCAAACCTGCCTTTTTCCCACCAAGCACAAGTTCCTAAGTGATGCAAGACCCTGTGGTCACTGCATAATTACCACATATCTTTGTTTAGACATCTATACATCCTCTAGTTTTAGAAATTGGTCAACTTCAGACTAAATCTGTCGAGTGCTCAAATTCTTCGCTTTTTACTAAACATAACCAGTCAACCAGTGTTAGAGTATTATTTGTATACTATTATAGTATTTATTAATATTTTGAATTAAATTGAATTTAACATATAAAAAGAAATGCTAAGTTTACTTTAGTGAAGTCTAATATTGCGGTTTTATTTTATTTGAGCTTAATTTCAATTACCAAACGTGATTTGTAATGTTTTCTAACAACAACAGTCGACATTAAGTCAAAATTGAAATCAATTATTTACTTAATATATGTACCTAATCTTGTAGGTGCATGGTCCAGTTTTATAAAATTATAATCTGAATTTTTTGCCAAGATAACCAAATTACCAAGCATACAGAGACACTGCCATTATCCAACCAGTTCCTTATGGATAAAATCCATAGTCTTATGGACTTTTCTTCAATATACTTTTTCACTCTTACGCACACAACCATTCAAAAGTTAGGGGTTGGTATGATTTTTAATGATTTTGAAAGAAGTCACTTGCCAAGGCTGCATTTATTAGATGGAAAATACAGTAAAAACAGTAATATTGTGAAATATTATTGCAATTTAAAATAACTATTCTAATTTGAATACATTTTAAAATGTAATTTATTCCTGTGATGCGAAGCTTAATTTTCCGCATTACTTCCGAAATCATTCAGAGATCATTCTAATATGCTGATTTGAAACATTTCTTATTATCCGTGTTGAAAACTGCTGCTTGTTTTCTTTATGGAAAATGTGATACTTTTTTGTTTATTAATCTTTAATTAATAGAAGGTTCAAAAGAACAGCATTTTATTTGAAATAGAAAAATGTTGTTACATTAGAAATGTCTTTACTTTTGCTCAATGCATCCTTGCTGAATAGAAGTATTACTTCTTGTTTTTGTTTTTTACTTCCTGTATAAACAACATTTACTCTTATGTGTAAACTACAGATCTCACCTGCTGGTACAATCACCCTCTTCTCATCTGTGGCGCTGCTGGGTGGGGTGGCAGTCTGTGGGCTACTCCGTGGCTCGGGATAAGAGGCCTGGTAGGCCAATGGCCCCCCATCATTGTTACTCATGTGTCGGGCCCTTTTAGTCACACTGCAGTCCACTGGGGATTCACGGCTGTGGCATAGAGGAGAGAAAATATGAAACCCTCAATCTAAATGTTTTTGTTCTAAATGCGCACGGTTATGACGTTAAACTAACAGTTTATCCCCCAAAAATCAAATATGTCTCCTGAAAATGCTTTGTAACAGGTTTGACATTAGTGATACTGAAAGGCACCATATGGTAGGGTGACTATATTTTGATTACCGAAAACCAGGACACTTGGCCCGGCAATGAGATGCTCAAATGATACTCGAAGTTTACTCAAAGTTTGATTTGATTTGATGTCTTTATTTCGAACATGAGAGAAGAAAAATAATAAAATACAATAATGTTCAAACATTTTAAAAGAAAAAAAAGTAAAGAAGAAAAATAAATGTAAAAAGACAACGGCAAAGTATCTTACTTTCCTGTATAAACATGCTTCTATCTCATGTGCGAAAAGGAGTAGGAAGAAGTAAAACTTATATACTCCTACCCCTTTAATTCTTGCTTTCCTTTAAATAACAAACATATGCCTACACCTACGCATATACATATACACATCTACATGTATATACACACACACACCTATACACATCTATATATACACATATTTATACCCCTATATCCACATAACACATACCTACACATATACATGCATACATACTTCAAAATGACCACTAACAAGTATTTCAAGTCAGAACAGAGGACAGAGGAGCTCTCCTATTTTCCTACAGTACTTCCTGATACTTCTTAAAAATCTGTATACATTTTTTTTTAAAGAGGAATATGTTAGGGCATTGCTTTAAGTTTTCATCTAGTTTATTCCACAATTTATCTCCGCAAATTGATAAACATAATTTTCCCCTTAAGTTGTACCCTCCCTCCCTCTCAAAGAACATATTTTGTATATTCCCAGGCAATAACCTATTTCTTACTCAGAACATGAATACTGCAATTTGATGTTCAATTTGATCGTAGTATTTTAATAATCTCGACTGCCAAAATAATGAATTTGTGTGTTCACAGAATCCAAGCTCTTTTTTGCATTATGACTAACGGCTGTAGTGAATGTCGGTAAGCGCTTCCCCAAACCTCTACACAATAGTTCAAATAAGGTAACAATAATGAGCAGTACAAGATGCGAAGAGATTTAAGATCCAGCATATGCTTAG
The DNA here is from genome assembly GCF_949357685.1 of Gobio gobio. Lineage (NCBI taxonomy): Eukaryota > Metazoa > Chordata > Actinopteri > Cypriniformes > Gobionidae > Gobio > Gobio gobio. Next base: position 40,374,248 of record NC_137108.1, on the reverse strand, counting down.
CCCTAGCTAGAACTGCAATGCTTCCTTATTAATTTCAATACATTTTAAGTATGCCCCCTCTGTATGGATAGAAAATTGTTATATTAGGGCCAGGACAGTTGAAAACAGGACATGTCCTGGGAAAACAGGACGTTTGGTCACCCTACCATGTGGACTACTTATGGTGCTGTCTGCTGTCATTGTGTGGAAAAGAGCAGCTTGGACATTCTGTTAAACTTCTCTTTTTGTGTTACCAGAAGAAAGCAAGCCATATAGGTTTGGAATGACATGAAGGTGAGTAAATTATGCCAGAATAATCTTTTTTTGGTGCCCCACCTGGTTCCGTTGATGTGTTCTACTCTCTTGGCAGGGTTCTGTGCGGCTGATCCGGTCCAGTCTGGCTCAGTCGGTTCTACGCTGTCTTCAGAACCCTGTCTGAACACTGCAGGCGAGGTGATCTCTCCCTTCATGTGAATGGCCTGAGGACCGCCGAAGGGCGACTCAAATATGGACTGGTCTTCACTCACCACCGATAGAGCTTCCTGTGACGTATACAATACACAATGGTTATGTAAACGAAAAACAAATTTGTCCAACCACTTCATTTAGGTGGATAACAAATCATTGCATAAGGATAGAAATAACTGTATATCATTTCGGCAGTAGTTCAAGAACACGGATGTTACGGGTTTCCGCTGCTATCACTATACTGTGACTTTCTAATCAGTGATTGATTTCATAAGAACTCGTCACGGTTTATCTGGACAAAAATTCTAGAGTTAATAGAATTTTCCTTTTAATTAAGTCTTTTGACTGAAAAAAATACTACCTAAAAAAGTTTGTGCTTAATGTTCAGGCATGGGATATTAATTTTGAAACTTAAAAAACAGTTTATCGGAATAGTATAGGGCGTTTTTCGACTTCCAGGTAGATATGACTTAGCACAAGAGTCAAATTAGTTGTGAGTCAAATTAGAAATTGCGACATCTGTGCCTTTTCTTCCTGTGTTTAATGTTGGTAGTCTGCAGTGAATAGCTCTGGTATACAGTAGGTGTGTCCTTTGAAACTTCAAAAAGACGTTTTAAACATTCAAATGTATGTAAGTGTTTGTGTGTGAATAAATGTTTGTGTTACAGATGAATTCAGGGAGCTTGTTTAGAAGGCTTTAGTATTGTCTTTAGAGCTGACATACGTCAGCACTGAGTTTTTTCGGTGGCTCACAGGAAATCTGGCCCCCATGTGCAGTGAAACCTTTTGGCATGGGGCATGAGATAGGAAACAGAGGAGTGGTAGAAATGTGGGTCATTTAAAGCTGAAAAACAAATTTGTTCTGAATGCTGAGAGGTTGAGGGTCACCAAATAGGGAGGAGGCAGCACTAGAGAGTGCTTTCACCTGACCTGAAGTTGCAAATTTGCTGTGAGAAGCTGTTTCAGTGTTCGTTTTGTTAAAGTGATAGCATGGTTTACCTAGAAAATTGCTTTTTGGTCAAATGTTACATTATGCATAATGTTATATTACAGGTTAAAGGTTCACCCAAAAATGAAAATTCTGGAAAATGTCGTTCCAAACCTGTAAGACCTTTTGTTCATCTTTGGAATAAACAACTTTATTCAACAATCTCTTCTCTCTTCTTCTCCACAGTACGTCAGAACGTCGGCTCGCCATTGGTCGACGCTGTTTACGTGAGCACCACGACACATGCGTGTGATGCTGACGCAGAAGCTAGCCAATAGTGAGCCAGCGTTCTGACGTAGAACCTGGAAGCGCTGTACTGTGTTTAGTACAGGAATAGCATAGGAGTATGTTGAATAAAGTCGTTATTTTTGTTTGTTTGTTTTTCGCACAAAACGTATTCTCGTCACTTCATAAAATTAAGGTTGAACCACTGGAGTCACCTTGCTGGCCCTTGAAAGTTGACATTGCTGCCTATGGCTGGTTCAGAAAGCACTCAGATTTCATCAAAAATATCTTAATTTGTGTCCCGAAGAGGAACGAAGGTCTTACAGGTTGGGAGCGTCATGAATGACAGAATTTTCTTTTTTGGGTGAACTAAACCTTTAAGTCTACCGGGAAAGAATGTTCTCTATATGGTCCCAACCAACACCATCTTCTGTTGTTGGGTTTTGTTGTCGAATCATAATTGGATGGATGGATGGTGGGTGGGTTATCTCTCTATCTCTCTCTCTCTATCTCTCTCTGTCTATCTATCTATAATCTATTCAAAATACTGCCACAAATCTTGCTCGTTTTCCAATTCTCTTATTGAACTAGACGTGAATAGCACTAGCTATCAGACGCATTGTGTTCTCTGCTCTAGTAGAGAAGTGAAAGCAAGCTCAAAACAAGGCCAAGCTGAGAGCTCAAACTGTTTTCACCACCTAGTCTGTGTGCATTTGCTAGCGTCAGTCTTGTGTACAGATGTACAACAACGAACAAAGTGCAATCCACAGCCTCGGCTTATGGCACAGATGATGCTAAACTTGCTGCTGATCTGTGTAGGAGAGGTGACATGCACTAAAATGTATGTGCAGCAACTCTTGCATTGTCCAACACCATTTGAAAAGGTGGAGGTGGATTTAAAACGGTTTATTTGGATCGGAATACAAACACAAAAACAGCCTGGAGCAAATGTGCTAGTTGGATAACTGATGTATTCAGGTCATTCTGCGTCTTAAAACACAACAATTGATACCCAGACACTTTTGCAGCCAGCTTTAACTGAGCTAGTGGAGCAACTGGTATTTCATTCTGCAGTTAAAATTATTCTGCACCTATGCACCTTTTAAACCACAACCGCATACGTCGTACTGCTCTCTCTCCTACAAAGTGATGAACATAAACATACTCTACCCTGGCCACCAATGCCACAACTGACTTCCTGTTCAATGAGTTTCATATCGGTCTCTGTTGCTGAGAAACCAAACACAATATTTTAGCGCACATAAACTGCATGCTTTGTGCAAAATGTCGAAGTCAAGGTCAGTGAGATTAATGCGCATCTCGCGTCAAAAACAAAGAGAGGTGCACATAAACTGGCATGCTATTGTTGTGCTGTCCTTGGAGCCGCTGGGTGCCTGTGACATGCGTGCAGTGTTTTCAAGCCAATTGCAACAGACCTCCATTTGGTCTTGTGAAAGAAATTCTCATTTTGTCACAACAAAGCTTGTGGTAGAGCTACACAGCATGGAGACATGCACAGTGCTTTTAGGTTTTGGAGGTTTTGTGCAGAAACTAATCACACAGTAAATCACCCTCAAAAGGGGGGAACTCATTGCAAATAGATTTACTAGATTACTACTAGTTAACTGGGCAATCAGACTCATTTATCAAACCTGTACACTCTATAAAAAAAATACTGGGTTAAAAATAACCCAAGTTGGGTTGAAAATGGACTAACCCAGCAAATGGGTTGTTTTAAACCAGCGGTTGGTTTAAATGTTTGCTTAAAACAACCCAATTGCTGGGTTAGTCCATTTTCAACCCAACTTGGGTTATTTTTAACCCAGCATTTTTTAGAGTGTACTCTCTGATGCATGCTACTGGAAGAGCCTAAGAGCACTGTGGTCAATCTTTGGTTAGGAAAGCAGGTTATGAAATGTCCCTTTGCTTCTAATGGGACATTGTAATATGGGACATCTAAAGTCTGATGTGAATATTTCGTTCTCTATCACAAGCAAGACTGTTAGCATTGTCATATTCTAGCTGGTTTGTTGTGTTAAGTATAATTTTTTTTTAAGGTGAAAATCACAGTAAATTGCTGAAGTCAGAGAAAAAAGTACCGGGTTACTTTGACCCTATGTACTTAAAAATATTGTTATACTAAATGTGCATGCACTGTATACCATGTAGTCATGCATGACAATTATCTCCATTTATTATGATTCATTCTCAACATTTTAAATGGGTGCAATTCCTTAAATGCATGTTGTAATATAGTTTATGCTTAAAAATATTTAACCCTCTGTTCTGGTGCTGCTCGCATGCCGGTCAAAAATTACCCTTTTTTTTTACATTTCAATTAAATAAATCTATATTTTAGTTAAATGTTTATTTTATATTTTGTAGTTGGGATTTTATGGTAGGCTACTAGATTATATTTATGGAATAGTTATGATCTATTTATTACCTGTTAAACACTTTTTGAGCATAGACCTGGAAATTAAAGTTTGGTCTCTTTTTAAAGAAGACACTTGGAGGATATTGCTGATGTGAAAACGTAATAGAAGATTGTTTATTATGAAAACTGCACAAAAATACTATTTTTAAATTTTATATGAAATATATATTTTGCAAAACATGTTTTACCTTAAAACTGTGCAAAAAAAATCAAAGCCGTAAGTCTAACATTCGGTTTCAAATTTGAGCTTGATGTCTCAAAAAATGTGCTTTCAGTAAGATTGTTTGGGCGCAGTACCAAAAGTTTCCACTAGATGAAATTTGACTCCCATTCATTTCCAACAATACCTTTGACAATTTTTTTCAGGGCCATTTAACCTTTACTAATCATGTCCATTATTTATTTTATTTTTTTTGTCCAAAACCTTTACCAATTTTCGTGCCATATGAAGTAAATAATTATTTAAAAAAAGAGAGTAACCTAACAGCACCAGAGAGTTACTAATCTCTAATTTGCCATGTGAACCAATAATTAACGTAAAAAAAAAATAAAAAAAAACCTGTCATTTGTGTATTAGGGAACATCCGGGTTGTTTGGCACAGGGTTACTAAATCTTTTATAAAAAGAACTTCTAGAAAGATAGAACCATTTATGTTTTTCATACATTTTCGTTAGGCAAGTGGCATAATTTATCAGTGTAAGTATACAAAATAAAATAAAAATTAACATTCTTAAAGTGTGTGTGTGTGTGTGTGGTCACACTTAAGATTAGGGTCCAATTCTCACGAATATGACTTTTGCCTAAATAAACTATTGCTTATTAATAGTTCGTAAGGTTGTTAAGTAGGTATTGGGTAGGATTATGTGCTTTTTTATATATATAATTAAGTCAATTTCCCATTAATATATGTGCTAATAAGCAACTAGTTAATAGTAAGAATTGGACCCTAAATTATAGTATATTAATCATAAAAAAATATATACCATGTGTTAAGTGGTGTTAGTTTGGTTAAAAATCTACTTTTTTTAAATATAATTAGTTTGTTTTTATTATTATTATTGCCTTTAATAGTGGGCAAACCAACCACAACCTGAGGATGGGCTCAGTTGAACACCAATAGTTCAGTCATGAAATTTTGAAAATATTTTTACTTTTTATTAATCCGTTATTAATCCAAGGGTTTTTATTTTGTCTGGCTGATCCTGCTGCATGTTTCGCCAGATATATTTAGGCTAACCAAGAATGCAAAAATGTATGTGCAAACAACAATGCCAAACAGCCCCGGTCTCACCTACCACATCACTTTTCGTTTGCTATTGTTAGCATCTCATTTTTCTCTGCAGTCAGTAGGCTACATCCAACGAAACCAAAAACAGCTTTGTTACTTCTTAACAGCGGGGGATGTCACGACTGAGGGACTAAATCGTTTTATTTGTTTCGTTTGGTCTTTTAATTACAGACATAATAGCCTGGCCACTTTATTCGTTACTAGGTATATACCCGCACGAGTAGCTATTTATCCTTTTAGTAAAAAAAAAAAATATTTACAAATAGTAATGTATAGTCTATATAAATGACTATACTTTAAAATATAAACATCAGTAGCCTAATATAAATATTAATACTCTAATAATAATACACAGATAGGCCTATATATAGGCTAATTTATAAAAGTTGGCTATAATGTGTTATAATGGGCTATAATGTTTCTTTTATAGGCCTACATATTTTAAGAGCTGAAACTGAATGCACGACAATTCAAATGCTCATCATAATCTATAGCGGCTACTTTCACAGTTACGTTAGTCATGTTCATTTTGCCAGTGAAAGAAAGCAGAAGTTGACGTTAAGGCATGCTGATTTTGCAAAGAGACACGCAGCTGCGCTCTGAGCTGCAAAAACACTTTTGTGGTTTTCACAAGTTTTAATCAGCATCTTGCAAGTAAAGACGGGGGCGCGTTTCTGAGGAGAGCCTGCGTTGCTCGACCGCCACTGCGCGTGGAGACGCGGCACGTTCGATTTTGCTTCAGTTTATTAGGATAATTTAATTGAAATGTAGAACAATGCATTGGCATCGCACATCTATCGAATCAATTATGTTTTGTCAGTCTTTGTTGCCTTTTTTCGAATAGAGACTGCGGAAGTGTGTGCGGAAAGTCTGAGGTTTGAGACAGGAAGCCTGCTGAGTTCTGATAACGACACCTGACAAGCCCAGCACTCTGCTATAAATTATTCCTTGAACTAAATCAGGCATGGAATATCTAGAGGAATTGTTGCAATACCTCTCTGCTCTGTTACAAAGGGGATGTATCGTTGCGTAAAGCCGACCAGTTGAATCAACACAATTTTCGATAACAGAATTACCAATAATTTTTTTTTTTTTAATTCTGACAGACTTTCAAATGCGTCACATTCAAATTATTCGCCAAATTGAAAAAAGGGCCGTTAAATTAGAATAGCGTTTTGCGATTTTATTTTTTCCTAAATAACGCTTTTATTTCCTTCCTATTTTTAACATTTCCTAAGAAATCCCTTGTTTGAAGTCGATTTAAAACGAAATGTAGCTGTTTTGATACAGAAGAATCAGAAATACGATGTAGATACTAGCTAAATAATCAGAAAACGACTAGCAAACAATAACGGATTGACGACAGTAATTATTTAATTAAATCTTTTAAAATGAATTTCGATATGCATGGGATTTTTAGAAATCTTAGCGTCATTTCATTATTTTTTTTTCTTCAATTTATGAGTGTACAAGTGGATTAAGCTTACTAAATTAACCGATTTTCTAAAATAATAACTCGCGTTCACCAAGCAGGTTAGTAAGTGATCTAAATTTCACAACATTAGCGCCTTAAAACGAATAAAACACATAGCCACGTAATATATTAATAATAACATAAGCTGCTGGTTGCCACCATTTTCTGCCATACTGTTATCATCCCAATAAAATCTAAAGCAATTCAGTCAGTTAATATATCTGTTCTTGTCGAGATGTCATGAACAGTTTAACGAGCTGAAAGAATACATAATAACAATACCAGACGCTATTCGTTTCGTGATTTTGAAAGTATCCACAGTGTACCTTGTTGTTGGCGCCATAAAGCCACCTGCCTCGAGAGCGCCCCGCCATAATTGTGCCATATGTGAAATTCGGTATATTGTTTTCCAGTTGGCATTTTCTTGAGTTTTCGTTGTTCTTTTGGTGGTAATTGAAAAAGAGGCTATCTTACGTGTACCTTACCGACTTGGAAAGATCGTTAAATGTAACTGTTCAAAAAGAACTGTTCAAAAATCAAAACAAATGGAATAACAAATTTGTGCATACCCTCTGGCGCGCGCTCTGGACACCATTTCGTTTTTTATCTGAGTCTAAATGTTGTAGCGGTTTCTTGTGTTATTAAAGAGCCGACATTCAACCACGAACGGGAAGGAAGAGGAAATTTTGTACAAGAAGGAAAGAGTGGGGACCTGCATCACCGCCTTGCTCTCTCACCAGTAGTCGCGCTAACCGTGTGGGTGGTTGCGCACTCGCCACTCATTTTCAGAACAGACAATAAACCAGATCAAACGCCTACCTTAATAGTACAGTCCATTGCAGATTTCGGTGGAGTTCATGAAGAAAATACTTTGGTAAACTTAAGCTATATAAACCTGGGTACTTTGATAACCCAGCTGAAACGCATCGACTTGTGTGCACAGGCGCATTTAGTCATCGGCGCAAACCATACTATTTTCGCTTAGACCATAACCGGATGGCAACGTTTTTTTTCTTTTTTTCTTTTTGAGCTCTCCTTTCTAAAATTGGGAAGTGAAGTCACACAAAAGCATCTAGCTCTGTTCCTTATTGGTGAACTCTTATTGCACTGACTCCTCAGAATGTTTGTTAAACCAAAACCCCCACTGATTATAATGACATTTTAAAATCATTTACAAAATGTATTTATTTACTTTTTAATCTGACCATTTTCTTAGCATGATATAATAATTGTGCCATCTTCATTTGCGGTGGAAATCTTATCAAACGAAGAATAAAGTGGATTTATAGATGTGAATTGTATAGCATTTTTATACCTAGCCTACATCTTTGTTTTTACATGCCACTTAAGATTTAGTCCAATTTAAGATTATATTTATAAAGCTCTTTACATTACAGAGTAGAACAAAGGGCTGTACAATAAAAGTCTAAAAATAATAATAAACAGAACAAAGACAAAGATCAGTAGCCTAATACCAGACAGAAAAACAACAGCAAAAAATAACAACATTGCAGTTTGATAAGAACATAGCATGTCTTTAAAAGGCCGTTACTCACTGTACATGCGCTTTATTTATGTTATTCATATATATTATTAATAAATATGTTTTTACGTTTTTTTTCCAAACACCAAGTTTACTATGGGCTACAGGAAATCGCGACTTAAGTTTGAATTCTCAAACCGCAAACCAGTGATATGAAACGCCATATCAGTATCAAGAATCAACAGCTGCATAAAAGCTCTCCAAAACTCACAACTGAAAATGATCGGTTGCGTTATGAACATATAGATTGTGTACGAGTGATAGCCTTCGTGTAAGAATAAAAAGTAGATCTTGTCTAGTATAGTTTAATATTTTAGATGTCATTATTCTGGGAAAGTATTTGAACAACTTTAGAGATGTTAAAAAACATGTTGAATTTCGAGACGTATAGCGAGGGCGTGCGCGTGTGGAGGTGCCATGGGAATTTGACACTGATTGTATCCTCTTCAGTGAGCAGCTCCTTCAATCACGACTCAGCCCTTGCACGATTTGGCAACTTACTTTTCCAGATGTATTTTTTCTGCACGCCGGAGGAAAATGGCCTGAGGTGTTTGTTTATACAAGACCCTTGGGTTGGTCTTATCTGTCCAAAGCACTCACGCCGTGATTTCAGGCCTCCTCGACTCGGAATTTTACAGACCATTGTTCTCTTGAATGGCTTTTAAAGATACGGACGCCTCATTAAAGTCAAAGTTGCTGGTTCTGATTGATCTTATTTCTAACTTCCAGTTAGAACATTACTCCTCTGGTAACTTTATTATAATGTATTTAGATGGGTTTGATAGTAGACCCCAACAAATGCCCTTTGATTGTTCTGGTTTCAGCTAGACCTATTGCTATATTCACATGTCAATTGGATGCAAACATTAGGTAATATATATTTCAATTTGCAATTCAAATAGCCTATCATTTATATTCTTACATATTTCAAAATGTATCCCAAATCCTGACTTAAAACTAGACCACGAAAACGTTGCTGTTATAGCCAGTCTACATTCCTATTTTATTATTACACTTTGTGTTGTGTCACAGTGTAGCTAATTATACATTTAAAGGGATGGTTCGCCCAAAAATGAAAATTCTGTCATTTATTCACCCTCAAGTTGTTTCAAACCTATATGCATTTCTTTGTTCTGCTGAACACACACACACACACAAACACACACACAAATATATTTTGAAGAATGTCAGTAACCAAACACCTGATTGACCTTTTGTATATTTTTTAAATATTTTGTTTAATACTTCTATTTTTCCCTATGGAAGTCAATGGGGGTCCATCAACTGGTAAGTTCCCCATTCTTCAAAACATCTTTTGTGTTCAGCAGAACAAAGAAATCTGCAGGCTACTTGTTTGGAAAAAGTTAAGGGTGAGTAAATCACAACAGAATTTTCATCTTTGGGTGAACTATCCCTTTAAGTAGCCAGAGTAGTAATAATTACCTAGTCTACTAAATATTTGGTTAGGGTTAGGAATAGGGGTTTGTTTTAGAGTTAGTTGCATGTAATTATGCATCATTTATAGTTATTACTATCTATATGTAACAAAGGACACTGTCAAATAAAGTGTTACCTTATCATTTTAGTAAATATGTCCTGTCAAATCATTATTTATAATAGTAGCCTAATTGCCATGCTTATTATTATTAGGACTAGCAGTATAGCAAATAATCAGTCATAAGGCTTTGCTTTTAGAATTTATTAGAGTTTAAAACGCCCTATATGGACCTAATTCATGAAAGACCCCATTTTTGATTTTCCATGAATGAAAGATGTGAGAGACAAACGTACAGTCCGTTCAATAGTTCGCACCGTCTGGTGAGTGTCACATTTTGTATTCCACAGTTTCTTGTCAACAGGAAC